>NC_053500.1:112101728-112417561 GCF_905171775.1 Rana temporaria
TAACTTACCACAGACAACATCAGTTCTGTCAGTTCCTGGAAGGATTTGTAGTTGTGATCTAGCACAGCTAGAATGAAGACAGAACAATTTGTGATATATAACATTCCACATAAGGATAATATTCCACATAAGGATAATATTCCACATAAGGATTTATTGCATTTAACCAACAATAGCCAAAGGATAAATGTGGTATGTAAAAAAAAACTACTGCAAGTTGGTCATCAGCGCTGAATTTAGTGTTTTAAATGTAACTCTTGTAAGCATTTGACTTGGTACCAGCCTATTGCAATCCCCTGTATAGCGATATTCAGAGAGAGGGAGGGGTGGTGCTAATAGTCAATTAAGTGCGCTTCAAAAAAATGTGCTAAAAGGAAAAATCTGATAGGAGGGAATAGAAGGAGCAGAGGGATGATTTTATCCGTTTCCTACTACTCCTTCATTGTCCAATGAGCAGGATGGAGCTACATAGCAGACACCACTGTACCCCTCCGACAGAGTATAACTAATGTCCTGTACACACGAGCGGAATTTCCGTAGGAAAAAAGTTGGATGTTTTTTCTGACAGAATTCCACTCAAGCTTGGCTTGCATACACAAGGTCACAAAAACGTTCTCTGAACTTTTGAGCGTTAAGAACGCGGTGACGTACAACACTACGACAAGGCGAGAAAAATAATTTCAATGCTTCTGAGCATGCGTTGAATTGTTTCCGAGCGTGCATGTTTTCTTTCCCCGTTGGAATTTCATAAACGGATTTTCCCATAGGATTTTTTTCCGTCTGAAAAATTCAGAACCTGCTCTCTATCTAAGTCCGTCGGAAAAAATCAGATGGGGCATACACACGGTCAGAATATCCGATGAAAAGCTCCCATCAGACTTTTTCCATCGGAAATTCCGACGGTGTGTACATGGCATAACATAAATTTTAATTGTTAAGTGATGTAATTTGCCTGGCTGTTGTTTGTGACAGGGCTGAGTAAATCTCAGGCATGAATGGATAGAATTTGGGTTCCTCCAGATGTTTCTTGGAGATTCTTGAGCAATGGGAAATGTCTAGACATGTGCACAGAAATGTTTTTCGTTTTTTTTTTGTTCCGTTCCGTAGGTTCGTTCCCGTTCGTTTTTCGTAAGACGCCCGTTTTCCTGTTCGTTCCCGTTCGTTTTTCGTACGACGCGATTTTTTCGTATTCCGATCGTTTCGTATTTTGGTTACCGTTTTATTTTCGTACATGCGGGATGGTTCGTTATTCTGTTTAATTCATGTTCGTTACTTGTTAGACAATAATTTTCGTGAATTTTCGTCATTTTGTACTTTCGTAAATATATCGCGGGATTCGCGGCACTTTCAACACGCGGCTCATCCATATTAACTATTGTTAAGCCCCATACACTTGGTCAGACTTTTTTTAACAACAAACATAAAAACGATCGTTTTACCGAACGTTCGTTCGTTTTTAAACTCCATCAGAAAACCATTTTTGGGTTCCAGGTTCAAAAGTCTGGCCAACTGATCTCCCTTCAGACGAAAATCCACAGAAAAGTTTATTTGGCTTTACTGTACTCAGCACAAAAGAGAAGCTGCTTCACTAACTAACTACACTCACTGTCCATTCAAAAAAACGAAAATTACATCTTATAACAAAAGATTTGCATTCTGTATTTTGAAACCAAATTACGAACAGAAAAAAGGAATTCAGAATACAGAATACAAATCTTTTGTTATAAGATGTCATATGAACATACAAACAGAAAAAGGATTCAAACAAAATACAGAATGAAAATCTTTTGTTATAGATGTCATATGAACATGCAAACAGAAAAAGGATTCAAACAAAATACAGAATGAAAATCTTTTGTTAGATGTCATATGAACATACGACTGAAAATCAAAATACGAACAGAACAAGGATTCAAACAAAATACAGAATGCAAGTCTTTTGTTATAGATGTCATATTCGTTCTTTTGCCGTTTTCGTTTTGTCGTATTTTCGTCGGATCGTTCGTTCGTATTTGCGGTTGTTCGTTATGCGACTCATTCGTAATCCCGTCGTTTTCGTATTTTGGTGCTTACATTTTTTCGTATGTACACATTATTCTGCGGGTACGAAAATTAACATTTTCGTACGAAAATAACATTCGTACGAACGGGAATGCACATATCTAGAAATGTCTGCCTCTTTTATACTGTAAGTAACCACTGATGTTTTAGTTATCTCTAATGCCCTGTACACACGATCAGTCTAAACCGATGAGAACGGACTGAAGTTCAGTTTCATCGGTCCAAACCGACCGTGTGTGGGCCCCATCAGTCAGTTATCCTTCGGTCCAGAAATTTAGAGCTTGCTTTACAACCGATAGATGCCTGACCGATAGGTCAAAACCGATGGTTAGTACGCAAAAGCATTGGTTCCAAACCCGGGCATGCTCAGAATCAAGTCAACGCATGCTTAGAAGCGTTGAACTTCATTTTTCTCAGCACGTCGTTGTGTTTTACGTCACCGTGTTGGACTCGATCGGTTTTTGAACTGATGGTGTGTAGGCACATCAGACCATCAGTCAGCTTCATCGGTTAACCGATGAAACTGAACTTCAGTCCGTTTTCATCAGTTTGGACTGATCGTGTGTACAGGGCCTAAGACACCTTTCACATGGGCATTGTTAGTGGCCAAAAAAATGAAAGCCACCTGTCAAAACCTACAAATGGCTGCCAGCCAGCCCCATACACATTTTCAAAGCTGCAAGACTTTCAATTGCAAGAAAAAAGTAAGGTGGGGCAGTGCCCCAACTGCATCTAAGTTACACAGTTGTGGTGTGGTGAAGAGGGATTCCAGTGTGAAATCCCTCTTCAAACAGTTGTGCAGGAGGTGACAAATTTCCTTCTGATCACCTGCAAACTGCAGGCTGCCTGCTTCTTTTCACTGACCAACACTGTAAAGAGAAGTCTTTCCACTGACCACAGTCATAAGGCCAGGGCTTTTTTTCAGCGGGAACGCGGGGGAACGCGGGGGAACGCAGTTCCGGCACCTTTTGAACTGACTGTATGTTGCTGGGGTGTGCTGCAGAGTATTGATGCTCACTGCTGTAGATCTATTTTTGCAGGGGGGTCTATTGTTGCTGGTGGGGGACCTATTGTTTCTAGGGGGGTCTTATGTTGCTGGGGGGTCAGTTGTTGCTGAAAGAGATCTACTGTTGGGGGAGGGGTCTATTGTTGATGGCAGCCAGAGAGTCTATTAATGCTTGCTGTATGGAGATCGGTTGATGCTGCCGTGAGTCTATTGTTGCTGGCGGGGAAATTTTGTTGTGGGTGGTCCATCGTTGTTGGGGGAATTTTTGTTGCTGGCTGCTGGCTATTTTACTGCTTTTTCTTGATATCATTACCAAATTCCATATAAATTACTTAGCACCACAAAATTAAACTTGGTTCTATATTGTCTAAAAGTGGCGGTACTGGGAGGTGGGTAGGGGGTGGAGAAAAGGGGTGACTCGGAAAGGGGGAGTTCCTGCACCCATTGTCTGAGAAAAAAAGCCCTGCATAAGGCTCATTCTTCCTATTGTTCCGAAGTGTAAGAGCATTCTTCCCACTGTCCACCAATGTAAGGAGGAGATTCTTACCAATGACTACGAATGTAAAGAGCATCCTTTCCACTGACCAACATGCAGGGTGAGGGCAGGTCAGGTTGACATGGTGGTTATCATGCCCTCCATTTTTCCCTCCCTATTGGGTGCCAAGCAAGGTCACATGAGAGGCCTACTCCAGGGTGGGTTCTTCTGGGCTATGCTAGGCACCTTGTACAGGGTCACCTTGTTCACATGGGGTACCTTTACTTTGTGCCATCTTCATCAATGCCCTGGGACAAGGCTGATGCTGCTGTGGGGGAATGGTCAACCTTAATGCGGACCTCTAATCTTAAATCTTAAATCTAGAGATAAATATATACCATTTACACTTGCACTGCAACTGTTCTCTCTTGGGTCCCCATGTCAATGTACACCTTCTCTGTATTCTGCATTTAGAAGGGACTGGTAAGCCTTGTTCACATCCGCCTGTTCAGTGTTTTCCACTACTACTCCCCAATAGTGTACTGGGCCCCGCTGTACCTTCTGCACAAGCTCCATATGTGCATATAACTTAACTCTTGGGAACCTCTGCAGCGCAAATCTGCTCTTGTTGCATTGGGAAACAGCCCGCCATCGGAAGGAGTACTGATAACATCTCCCTCGCTGCTAGAGGCCCTTCCACTTATAATGGGTACACGCTACAGAAAGGCTGCATGTTAAACATCTGTTACCCTTGGTAACCATTTGTCTTCCCATTACTCCACTTCACACCAAAGTCTTCAAATCCCAGTGCGTTAAGATCCACACAGTGAACCATGACTGTTCCTTGCAATACACCCCATTCAGTAACTTCGGACCAGGCAAGGACATCATTTCAATGCTTTACTTTAGAAAGTGTAAAATTTAACATTTCAATGTCCAGCATACAAATGCATGGTCTTTCCCAAGTTCCTACTTCTAGCTACAGGCTTGTACTGCCCTGGTATAGATGCGAAGAAGAGGTCCAGCAAATATAGTCCATCAGAGGCACTCTCATGCAGATGTAAGTCCTCCTAGAGGTAACCTCCAGTGCTGGTGTCTTTGGGTCGAACTCCAAGTTCAGATGACTTTACATCCTGTTGGTAATAGATGATCTCCTTCTGCTCCTCGTGAGTAACATTCTCCATCTCTCTTCCTTATGCCGTGTACACACGACAAGAAAAATTCAATTTTTTAAATCGGTCGTTATGTAGCGCTCACCCCTGAAGGAGCCGCTGGTTGATTTGGGATCGGCGTATTAGGTTACCAAGTTCTTCTGTCTTTAAGTGATACTTATGAGTGTGGATGAAAGAACAAGTGTCCAGCCGGTAGCGTGAGTTTCCAATGCTTTATTCCCAGGCCAACAAGGCCAACATCAACAGTACACACAGTAGAGAAAGAGGTTGATGAGTAGGAAGAACTTGTAGCATCAGGCCTTGGATATCAGAAGCATAGAGAGCAAGCCTGCTCTCGGCACAAATAATTCAAACGTCACCACCCTCGTCAGGGTGGGTAAGTGCCCTTTGGACAGGCAGTTAACTCGGACCTGGCAGCCAAAGGGTCACTCGCAATAATCAGATCACAGGGAGGAAACAATGCCTCTGCCACAGGCGTAGTAAATTTTCTTAGTATAATCGGTGTATAAGGATAGCAAATCCTCCCAGTAAGTCTTACTCTGTAGGATCACCTACTGACAGCAAACATAAGGTACCTGTCATGTAGCGTGGTGATCGGGCCCCCCGGTGGTTCGTCCAGGCCTCGCAGACAACCTCTGCACTCAGGTTCTCATGAGCCAATTCCCCACCGTTCAGCCTCCAGCTTAGGATCTGGAACCCAGCAAGCCGCTGGGGTCCCTTTCTTCATCAAAAGAAGGCTCTGCAAGGTGCACAGCCTCAACCGGGCAGGCAATGAGGATGGGGCCCGCGGATGCGCGCACCCTGAAGGTGGATGCTGCACCTGGAACTCGGGCCCCGCAGACTACTTCAGCAAAATGGCCGGTGCCCCAGATATACCCCCCGCCAGCATGCCCAAAGAGGTAAACTCCTCTGATTGGCTGCTGGGGAAGGATGGTTCTGTCAGAATCCCTATAGTGCCAACTGTCGCCCAGGGGTGGCAGTGCACCCCTGGACACACAGACTGACCCAAGAGGCAGTTCTGAACTGGCAACAGCACAAACTAACAATTAGTGAATGGGAGCAACTAAAATCTCCCATTCCCCACTAACTTTAGCGTAACGCCCCACTCATTTTAAGGGGGGGCGCTACAGTTAATAACGGTCGCGTAGAGGCTCCAGAGCATTTTTCTGGATGTGAAAAATGGGCATTAAAAATTTAGAACCTGCTCTATTTTTTCTCATCGTTTTTCACGTCGTCAAAAACGGTCGTGTGTAGGCTTTAACGACGGGGGAAAAAACGTGCATGCTCAGAAGCAAGTTATAAGAAGGTAAATTTGCACAATCAGCCCAAAGGGTGGCGCCATTCGAATGGAACTTTCCCTTTATAGTGCCGTCGTACGTGTTGTACGTCACTGCGCTTTACTCAAGCATTTTTTTATCACGATCGTGTGTATGCAAGGCAGGCTTGAGAAGTATCACGTCAAATAAAAAGCAGTGTGTATGTGGCATTACAGGCAACGGTCTCAGCTCTCTCTCAGACTCTCCACGGTGGGAATCCCAACCCTCCCTACTATAGCCCTCTAATGCCCCGTACACACCATCACTTTATGTGATGAAAAAAAAACGACACTTTCTGTGAAGTAAAAAATGACGTTTTTGAAACTTCAATTTTCAAAGACAAAGTTGCCTACACACCATCGTTTTTCTCACAATGTTCTTGCAAAGTGAGGTTACGTTCCACCACGTTTTACCATTGAAGCTCGCTTCATAAGTAGCTTCTGGGCATGCGTGGATGAAAAAACGTCTTAGAAAACGACGTTTTTTGCTACACACGGTCAATTTCTGTGAAGTAAAAAGTGCACTTTTGAAAAACGACACATAAAATTGAAGCATGCTTCAATTTTTTTTGGTCGTTTTTTACAAGACATAAAACGACGTTTTCCCCCACACACAGTCAATTAAAGTGACGTTTTTAAAAACGTCATTTTTTTTCATCACATAAAGTGATGGTGTGTACGCGGCATAAGGGTTTTACCATGTACTGAACCACTGTCCTATATTTATATAGCAGAGGTTTAATGGGCAGGACACACAGAGAAGAACCCACCAAAAAGCAAAGAATCGAGAAAGGCATTACCTCCTACCCTCCTGGGCAGCAACTATCTGCTTACAAACATGCTAAGTGGTAGCTTTTGCCAGGGGTTCCCAAAGACCTAGAAGTTATTTCAAGGATTCCTCCATGTTAAAAGGGTTTAGAAAGTCTGGTCTATTCTAATAACATATAAATTTAAAACACTGCACTTACTAGCATTGCTGCACTAGAACGTGATCAGCACACCATACATATACCACACCGAATAAGGCTAACGGACATAAAAGCCAATCATACTGATATATGCTTTACAGCCATGAAAACACATACATACTCTTTGCCTCCATCCTAATTTGTGACAGGAATAACTTTAATCGACTGATGTTTTATTAACCAGTAGGCCTAAAGCAAGCAGCATTACTGTTTGGTGCAATTTATGCATTTTTGTTCATCTGGAATTCCTTTGAAGGAAATTAACAGATTTAATTTATGTAGCTGAAACAGGTTTTCTTCATTAAAAAAAAAAAAACACACACGCATTTATATCAAATAGCCTATTTACTCAACACTTTGCAATTAAAGAGCGATCTTGATTGAGTTCTTCAAAGTTAATGCAGCCTGTAGCTACAGCATTTTATTAATAAATGAAATGGAAACTACTATTTATAATTTATATTTATTATACTGCCTTCCATTTACCAATGTGATATCAGAATGTCATTAAGAGTCGCTGAAAATTTCTCTATCTATAAATTATTCAAAATATGTAAACAATTGTCTTTTACAATTACCAAAAACTTAGGGCCAGATTCACAAAGAGATACGACGGTGTATCTACAGATACACCATCGTATCTCTGACTTACACTGGTCCTATCTATACGCCTGATTCATAGAATCAGATACGCATAGATAGGGCTAAGATCTGACAGGTGTAACTGTGTTACACTGTCGGATCTTTTTTTCAATTTAAAAATGGCGCCGGGGGCGTTCCCGCTGATTTACCTTGAATAATATGTAAATCAGCGAGATACGCAAATTCACGAACGTACGCGGACCCGACGCAGTCTTCTTACGACGTTTCCGTAGCGGCATACCCGTCGTATACTTACCCCTGCTTTTATCAGGCGCAGCCAATGTTAAGTATAGCCGGCGTTCCCGCGTCGAATTTGAATTTTTTAACGTCGTTTGCGTAAGTCGTTCTAGAATACGGATGGACGTCGTTTACGTAAGCGTCAAAACCACTGACGTCCTAGCGACGTCAGTGGGAGCAATGCACGCCGGGAAATTCCGCCGGACGGCGCATGCGCATTTAAATCGGCGCGGGAACTCGCCTGATTTAAATAGTACACTCCCCCTAGCCGCGGAATTTGAATTCCGCCGGGGGATTTAGGATCCGCCGCCGCAAGTTTGGAGGTAAGTGTTTTGTGAATTAGCCACTTGCCTCTCAAACTTGCGGGAGCGGATCTTAAATCACGTAGATCGAGCAGATCTATAGATCCGCTGATCTACGTGAATCTGGCCCATAGGATGCAGTTGCATTTGCACCCCCCTTATACCTGCTGGATACAGGCTGGCTATACAGTGCTTACAGTACATCTAAACCCAATTACTAAAATCATATTTAAACACACTAATGTAATTTTAAAAATGATATTCACTCTTCTCTTTTTTTTAACCTCTTCACGACCAGTCATTGCAATGAAACAAACCTTTAGAGCACCTTTTTCTCTGAGTGGACATTTAAAGACATTGGCCCAGATTCACAGAGAGCGGGCGTACATTACACCGCCGTAGCGCAAACAATATACGCTACGCCAACGCAGCGCAGAGAGGCAAGCATGGAATTCACAAAGCCAGTGCTCCCAAAACTGCGCTGGGTTTCGAAGGCGTACGCCGGCGTAGGTGGAAGTGGGCGTGAGCCATGCAAATGAGGCATGACCCCATGCAAATGATGGGCCGAGCGCCAGACAGATACGTATCACGAACTGCGCATGCGCCGTGATGTGGACGCATCCCTCTGCGGATGCTCACAACCATGTCGGAACAACTGCCTAAACTACGCCGGATCACTGCGTACGGCGTGAACGTAACCTACGCCCAGCCAGACACACGTCCAACGTAAAATACGTAAACTACGCCGGCTTGTGTTCCCTGGTGCAGACCTTTGCATGTCTGCTGCTGGGTTGCACCTCCTTTATGGGGCATAACTTTACGCCGGACGTACAACTTACGCGCACCTCGCGTAGCCTGCGCCGGGCGCACGTACGTTTGTGAATCGCCGTATTTCCCACATTTGAATGGCTAATCAATGGGAGCGCCACCATGCATCCAGCCTAAATGTGCGCCCACCCTACGCCGGCAAGTTACGTCGCCGGGGTAAAGCCTGTTTTTAGACGCATCTTAGTTTGTGGGCCTGGCGCACAGATACGACGGCGCACATTTGCACTTACTTTGGCGTAACTTGTTATACGTCGGCGTAAGTGCTTTGTGAATCTGGGCCATATTCATCTGTTTTGTACATGCCAGATGCCCTCACCAAGCCTGTGATCACGCTGTCATTAGACAGTGCAGATCACAGACAAAATCAGTCAAGCCTCGTACACACGACAGGAAAGCTGCCATGAGAGCGTTTAGCCTTTAAAACCGGACGTGTGAATGCTTCATGCCAGTTTTCCCCCACAGGAAAACCACAGAAAAAAAATAGAGAACCTACTCTCTATTTTCCCATCGGGATTCCCATCTGACTTCCCGTGTGTAAGCTTTTCCGAGGGTAAAAAAAATGTGCATGCTCAGAATCAAGTATGAGATGGGAGTGCTCCTTCTGGTAAAACTAGCGTTCGTAATGGAGATAGCACATTCCTCACGCTGCAAATTATTATTAAGCGCAAATCGTCTCTCACCAAACATTTACTAACACGCGATAACACATGATCAGCAAAAGCACCCTAAAGGGTGGCGCAATTGAAATGGAACTTCCCCTTTATAGTGCCGTTGTACATGTTGTACGTCACCTCGCTTTGTACTGGCGGGATTTTGTATGACAGTCTGTACGCAAGACAAGCTTGGCAGGAATCCCGTGAATGTTTTTTTTCAGAGGGGAAAACCGGCCGTGTGTACAGGGCTTCAGAGTGGCTCCATGCCTTGTGATCGCTGTGAACAAATCAGAGCAATCACATGTTGTAAACACTGGCTGTGATCAGCAGCTAGCCATTCCCTTCCTCTTACAACGGCTGCTGATAACTCCTACACTTTGCCAGTTTATTTCCTTAGACACCGCTATGAAACCAGCTTATTCAGGATCTGTGAAAGATGCCCTTTGATGCTTTAGTTCATCAAACATGCAATAGCCTGGTAGCATATCACATGGGAAGATGATTCTGGAATGCTAAACATTCCACGAATATATTGTGTCATTTTTGGGTTTCACTAAGGTTTAGTGCTTTCCAGTGAGTTCAAAACCAGTCAGGAATTATGTTTCAAGACTTGCTGGCCCACTTTTGTTTCTGAAGAAAGTAAAAGAGCCCTTACAGGGCTTTCCACCATCACTTCAAATACCAAAGTCAAATTACATCAAGCCTCCTGGCTACCTATTCAAGTGGCTTCTCAAAGTTCAACTAATGCCTTGTACATATGGCCGGTTTTCCCGTCAGGAAAACTGCCATGACAGATTTTGACTGGGCGTGTGTACGCTCCATAGCAGATTTGCCGACAGGAAAAACGCCGGGAATCCCGGCGGGAAAAATTAGAACATGTCTTCTTTTTTCCCGCCGGGATTATCGCGGTTTTTAAGCCGGCAGTTTTTCTATGGGTAAAGCCTGCGGTGAAGCATACACACGGCTGGGTTTCCCAACCGAAACTCCCATGGCAGTTTTCCTGCAAGGAAAACCGTCCGTGTGTAGGGGGAAAAGGCTACCGACCAGGTTCTCGGTTTTCCCCTCGGTTTTCCCAGTGGACTTTTTAACACCGGGAAAACCGAACGTGTGTACAAGGTATTAGGCCTTTAGTTTGGTCCTTCAGACTGTCTCTTAACACCACTGTGCTCATGTGCATCTCTGCACCTCTCTCGGCTCTCTTGCAGTTCCCTGCTGCACTGGCCCAAGTCCTGACCTTTGGGCAGGGGACCTTCTGTCTCCCGGGTCAAGCCCTGAACTGCAGACAGCCCATTGATTATAAAGGCTGTGCGCACCTGCACACACAGCTTGCTGGTCTCTAGTGGGACCTGGACACATGATTTGTCCCTCCCAAGAATCTTACCCAAACAAAATTTTTATAATTTTGTTCCCACAAATAGAGATTTCTTTTGGTGGTATTTGATCACCACTGTGTTTTTATTTACTAAACCAATGATTTAGAAAAAAATATATTTTCTTTGTAAATAAGTTTTCTCCTTCACTGATGGGCACTGATAAGGCTGCACTGATGGGCACTAATGAGGTGGCACTAATTGGCACTGATGATAAGGCACTAATATGCAGCACTAATGGGCACTGATAGGTGGCATTGATAGGTGGCACTGATGGGCATTGATAGGCAGCACTGATGGACACTCATAGGCGGCAATTATGGGCACTGATAGGTGACACTGATGGGCATTGATAGGCGACACTGTTGGGCACTTATAGGGGGCACTGATGAGCACTTTATAGGCGGCACTGACGGCATTGATGAGGAGGCACTGGCAGGCATTATTGATGTGCAATGATTGGCATATTTAGTGGTCACTGATTACACCTCTAATGGGCAGTGATTGACATCCTTAGTGGTCATGTGTGGACATCCCTGGTGGTCATGGGTGGGCATCCCTGGTGGACTCTAGTGGGCATTCTTGGTGGGTCTGCACTGATAATCTATGCGCTGATTATGACCCCCCCCCCCCCCCCGTCAGGAGAGCAGGTGATTGGCTCTCCTCTACCCATGTCTTGTCAGTGTGAATAGAGGAAAAGCCAATAAATGGCATGTCCTGGTTACGATGTGATCAGCTGTGATTGGACACAGCTGATCACATCGTCATAGGCGCTTTACCAAGATTGGTGATGCGGTGTGTCAGACTGAGGCCCCCAAGACTTATCTTGCTGGACGTCATATGACATGCAGGAAGTGGTTAATAGTTGATTATCATTCTTATTCCATTATGCCTGTAGAAGAGGCATCACTTAATAGTGGGCCCCACCTGAACAGCTGCAGTTGCACCATTTAGGAGCCACTTCTTTCCCCAAGCCTCCGCCACTGTCATTATCACAGCAGAGCAAAGAGCGTGAGGCAGTACAATTTTGAACTGGGGGTGGGAGGAAAAACCGCACTGATGGAAGGTGGGAGCAGGAGTAGCTCGAGTTAACTTTTTAAGTTAACGAGCAGGTGGCTGGTTGTAAGGACACAGGGTAGTGCTTGCAACCAATCACCGGCCTGCTAATATGAAAATGTAACTCCGGCATCTCCCTCCCTCCATCCATTGCTGCTGTGCCTCCCCCACTCTGTCTAAGGTAGAAGAGTGAAGTGGGCAGAGGACATGACTGTGAAGGATGGGAGGGATTTAAAGGGGGAAGATGACACTGCGGGGGGAGGGGCAGTGCTGTGTGTGTAAGGGGGGGGGGTATTTGTGAAGGGGGGCAGTGGGATGGGGAAACGTGAATTGTGGCAATGATGTGGGGGTCATGTGAAGAATTCAGGGCATGCTATTGTGTGGGTGTTGAGAGGGGAACTAAGGTGGGTGATGTGAAAGGGGAGAGGTAAAGGGGGGGGGGTAGTTTTGTGGGTAATGTGAAGGGGGGGTGCTGCGAGGAAAAGATGTCAAGGGGCTGCCCCCACAATTGTGGGGGGATTGTGAAATGTGGCAGCTTTGTGTGTGTGTTGGTCGGGGGGGGGGGGGGGATTGTTCATGTGATTGGAGGCAGTGCTGTGGGGGGTGGGGTGTAGTGAAAGTGAAAGGGGAAGAAGATACTATTGTGGTGGTGGCGTGGTGATTTGATGAAGGGGTTGAAGGCACTTCTTTGAATAAAAGGGGCATGTGATCTGAAATGGGTTCAGAACACTACTTTGAAGGGAGTGGAGGGGGCTGACATGAAAGAGCCCAGAGAACACTACTGTGAAGGGGAAACTGTGAAGCAAAGTGGGGGACTGTGATGTGCAGGAGACTGAGGACACTGATATGAGAACAAGATTGTGATATAGGAGGAGAGGGCTGTCATGCGAAGGATCTGAGTCGTCGCACAAAAATGCAATTTGGACCTCCGCCAAAAGAAAATTTTACTGATCGGACCTCCGTGAATTTTGATTTAATACCCCATGTTGTAGAAGAACTCAAGTGTCCTTTTTCAAATATAAAATGTTTAAATGTACTTTTTCTTGGAGGATGTGGACCAGGGGTCTCAAACTGTGGCCCTTCAACTGTTGCAAAACTGTCCCATGAGACATTGCAAGGCTGACAGTTACAAGCATGACTCCCACAGGCAGAGGCATGATGGGACTACCAGTTTGAGACCCCTGTATTAAATCAACAATGAATCTGGGGGTTTTGGTAGATCATAAGCTCAATAATGGCATGCAATGCCAAGCTGCGGTTTCCAAAGCGAGCAAAGTCCTTTCTTGTGTTAAGAGAGGTATGGACTCCAGAGACAGAGATATAATTTTTCCCCTGTTCAAATAATTTTAGTAAGACCTCATCTGGAATATGCAGTTCAGTTTTGGGCACCAGTTCTCAAGAAGGATATCGGGGAACTGGAGAAAGTGCAGAGAAGGGCAACCAAACTGATAAGAGGCATGGAGGAGCTCAGCTATGAGAAAAGATTAGAGGAACTAAATCTATTTCAATCTTGAGAAGAGGAGATTAAGGGGGGATATGATCAACATGTACAAATATATAAGAGGTCCATATAGTGAACTTGGTTGTTGAGTTATTCACTTTACAGTCAACACAAAAGGCAAGGGGGCACTCTTTACGTCTAGAGGAAAATAGAATTCATCTCCAAATACGGAAAGGTTTCTTCACAGTAATGCAGCGTACACACGACCCTTATTCATGTCATGGGAAAAAACTGTGTTTTTCTCTATGTGATTCCTCTCAAGCCTGCCTTACATACACACGATCGTGATAAAAAATGGTCGAGCAAAGTGCGGTGACATACAACACGTACGACGGCACTATAAAGAGGAAGTTCCATTCGAATGGCGCCACTCTTTGGGCTGATTATGCTAATTTCCCATCTCATTACTTGCTTCTAAGCATGCGTGTTTTTTCCCCCCTCGTTAAAGCCTACACACGACCAGTTTTCATGACCGATTAAAAAAAATGCATTTTACTCGTCATTAAAAACGGTCATGTGTACGCGGCTGTGAAAATGTGGAACAGACTCCCTCCAGAGGTGGTTCTGGCCAGCTCAGTAGATTGCTTTAAGAAAGGTCTGGATACTTTCCTAACTGTACATAATATAACTGGGTACTAACATTTATAGGTAAAGTTGATCCAGGGTAAATCCGATTGCCTCTCGGGGGATCAGGAAGGATTTTTTCCCCTGCTGTAGCAAATTGGATCATGCTCTGCTGAGGTTTTATGCCTTCCTCTGGATCAACTGTGGGTATAGAATTGGGTATATGGGATTGTACGATTTTTTTATTTTTTTTGGAGGACATGTGTGTTTGCTATGCTGCTTTGGAAAAAATGGTGCATGTTTGTCTTTGTATGCATTGTGGTGCTTTAGCAGTCCATTCATCAAGACTCCACAACACAGTCCTGCCTGTTATGTATGTAAGTCATTCTGCATATGTCTTACCTTTGCCAATCCTTACAGGGCTCTGTGTCCGATGCAACATTAGAGAAGGTTTCATTTTGACATGGTGCACACTCAGTGTCTGAATATCTTTCAGCTGAAAAAAACAAAGGGACTTTGTTAAAAAACAGAGAATGATTGTATGATACACGGGGGACCATTTCTAATGTAAATCAGATGTTGGTATCTGCTGGACACTGCAGTGACTATTCCAAACTATGCCTGAAAAGCCACTCATAAAATGCAGGAAATAGGAATCTTCACATGCACATCTTGGTATTGTGATGGTCTTCTATTAATTTAAAGCAAAGGGATAGTTGATGATTTGGGACCTCGCAGCATCCTTTACTCAAGGCACTATACCAAGGTGTGCTGGGGAAGGTCTAGCGGTATTAAAGGGGTTGTAAAGGTACAATTTTTTTTCCCTAAATAGCTTCCTTTACCTTAGTGCAGTCCTCCTTCACTTACCTCATCCTTCCATTTTGCTTTAAATGTCTTTATTTCTTCTGAGAAATCCTCACTTCCTGTTCTTCTGTCTGTAACTCCACACAGTAATGCAAGGCTTTCTCCCTGGTGTGGAGTGTCGTGCTCGCCCCCTCTCTTGGACTACAGGAGAGTCAGGACGCCCACTAACACACAGCTTATTTCTCTATCTGCAACGTAGAGAGCGTCATGACTCTCCTGTAGTCCAAGGGAGGGGGCGAGCACGACACTCCACACCAGGGAGAAAGCCTTGCATTACGGTGTGTAGTTACAGACAGAAGAACAGGAAGTGAGGATTTCTCAGAAGAAATAAGGACATTTAAAGCAAAATGGAAGCATGAGGTAAGTGAAGGAGGACTGCACTAAGGTAAAGGAAGCTATTTAGGAAAAAAAATTGTACCTTTACAATCCCTTTAAGTCTGTATATCTTTCTGATGATGTAATATATAAAACAAAAAAACCTTCACAGATGAAAGCTAATATTATGACCTTGTATAGGTCTCCTTATACAAGAACATCATATTTAAACATAGCAAACTAAATGAATACATAACATATTTTCCCGTCTTATATTTGTCACCTTAATATCAGCAACCTGGCTGACTTTCTACTGACAGCAGTCTTAGTTCAGATAGCTAATTGCTTCTGTAGTTTTATTAAACAGAACAATTATTGTGATTGATATTCCATTAATTAGCACATTGCAAGTGTAATAACTAAACCATGTATTTCAGTTTGACATATTTAATTAAACACCTTTACTGTACTATATTATTAGGAACACTATGATAATACCAGTAGGGTCTTCCTTTGCTCTCAGCCTCACTTATTATCCTTTGCATATACCTTAAGATCAAAGGGATTTTACTGTCAGCATACTGTAAATCACACATAGAATTTGACAAATTCTCAAGTATAAAAAACTATATACTTTTATTAATAAAAAGCTTAATAGTATAAGGCATCTAGGGGGTTATTTCCGAAAGGCAAATCCACTTTGCACTACAAGTGCAAAGTGCACTTGAAAGTGCACTTGGAAGTGCAGTCGCTGTAGATCTGAGGGGTCGATTTGAAATTAGGGGAAGCTCTGCTGATTTTATTATCCAATCATGTGCAAGCTAAAATGCTGCTTTTTATTTTCCTTGCATGTCTCCCTCAGATCTACAGCAACTGCACTTCCAAACATGGGCGTCCGCTGAATTTTTTTTTTGGGGGGGGGGGGGGGCGCTTCAGCAGCGGCGATACACAGTCGCATTTTACCCTTTCTTCAACCGCTAGCGGGGGTTAAAAGCGCCGCCCCCCCCCCACATTAAAATGTAAAAACACCCTACTGTGCCCCCTGCATCTTTCAATATCTCTTTGTCACTACTGTGTACCCCCTCTCCACAACTGCACCTCTGGACCCCTTTACATTACACAGCACCTCACAGCTCTGGACCCCTTTACATTACACAGCACCCTGCATCACTGGACCCCTTTACATTACACAGCACCCTGCACCACTGGACCCCTTTACATTACACAGCACCCCACAGCTCTGGACCCCTTTACATTACACAGCACCCCACAGCTCTGGACCTCTTTAAATGACACAGCACCCTGCATCACTGGCCCCCTTTACATTACACAGCACCCTGCACCACTGGACCCCTTTACATTACACAGCACCCTGCACCACTGGACCCCTTTACATTACACAGCACCCATTTACCTTGACTGAAACACTACACTATATTGACAGTATATTTATTTCAGGTCTAAAAGAGGAACCTTTTGGAATGAGGGACAAATGGATTTGATTCCAGAAGGGGACAGGCACTCTAAATAAGGGACAACTAGAAACTATGCCGTAGGCTACAACTCTGTGTTGTGTTTGCTCTGTGTTTCCAGACTTGCTAAAAACACATCAGAAAATAGTCTAGTGTTACCTGTGGCAACAGATGTTGGCACAAACAAAGCACAGGCCTGGTAAACGATATAAAACGGCGCTCCCCTCCCTCTGTTCTCTGGCTTTCGTATCGTATGTCACGGAGCTGGGTCTGTGTGCAAGGTCCCGCCCCCCTAGTTCGGCTTGTGTGATAGGCGGAACACTAGAAGACTATCAGACGAGCCGAACTAGGGGGGGCGGGACCTTGCACACAGACCCATGACATACGATATGAGCGCCGGAGGACAGAAGGAGGGGAGCGCTGCAGTCGCCGCTTAAAGCGGCCCAATGGCCAGTTCCACCTGCTCCTGGCTCTCCCTGGCGATTCCAGGGGGGGCAAACGACCTCCCTTGCCCTATGGAGCGGACGCCCATGCTTCCAAGTGCACTTTCAGTGCAATTTCAAGTGCACTTATAGTGGATATGCCTTTAGTAAATAACCCCTATAGTATACATTGGTTAAAAACACATTTGTATTTATAGCATCATTGTTGTGTATATCTGTCTTTGCATGTTCAGAAACGGCATCCCCAAGTTCACACGTTTAGCAGCTTTATCAGGATAAACCATGCCTTGTCACCACAACATCCATTCCACTCCAACCATGGGGGAGAATTTATCATATAGCCTTTTTGTTTAATCTCTACCAACAATAATATAGTCTGGATTGATGCTGTATACCTGTACACTGCTACAGGGACGTCTTAATAGCATCATGGGCTCCTGGGCAAAGTAATGCACTGGGACCCCTACCAGCCTGCCCCAATTTGCGCATCTACTCTTAAGAATTAAAGTATAAATAGTTGATAGAATTAAACATTTAGGGCCAGATCCACAAAAACCTGACGTAACTTAAAAAATCCAATTTAAGTTACACTGGCTTAAAGTTTCTACCTAAGTGCCTGATCCACAAAGCACTTATCTAGAAAATTCAGGCTGTGTAACTAAAATTCCGCCGGCGCAAGGCGTTCCTATTCAAATGGGGCGAGTCCCATTTAAATGAGGCGCGCTCCCGCGCCGGCCGTACTGCGCATGCGCGTCGGCCGTACTGCGCATGCGCGAAGTTACGTTACGCCGAGTTTTGAGGATCGCGACGGCTTAAAGTTGCGTCGGGGAAAAAAAAAATGACAGCGGCATGCATTCCTGAGGGAGAACTCCATGCCAATTTTCAAAGAAAAAATCGGCATGGGTTCCCCCCCCAGGAGCATACCAGGTCCTTAGGTCTGGCATGGGTTGTAAGGAGACCCCCCCACGCCGAAAAATTGACGTAGGGGGTCCCCCTACAATCCATACCAGACCCGTATCCAAAGCACGGTACCCGGCCGGCCAGGAAGGGAGTGGGGACGAGCGAGCGCCCCCCCCCCCCCCCCTGAGCCGTGCCAGGCCGCGTGCCCTCAACATGGGGGGGTTGGGTGCTCTGGGGCAGGGGGGCGCACTGCGGGCCCCCCCACCCCAGAGCACCCTGTCCCCATGTTGATGAGGACAGGACCTCTTCCCGACAACCCTTGCCATTGGTTGTCGGGGTCTGCGGGCGGAGGCTTATCGGAATCTGGGAGTCCCCTTTAATAAGGGGGCCCCCAGATACCGGCCCCCCACCCTAAGTGAATGGATATGGGGTACATCGTACCCCTATCCATTCACCTGGAGGCAAAAAGTAAAAGTTAATAAACACACAACACAAGGCTTTTTAAAATAGTTTATTATTCTGCTCCGGACGCCCCCCCTGTCTTCGTTATTAGCTCAATTACCAGGGGGGGCTTCTTCTTCCGCTCTCCGGGGGTCTTCTTCCACTCTCCGGGGGTCTTCCGCTCTCCGGGGGGGCTTCTCCGGACTCCGGGGGGGCTTCTCCGGCCTCCGGGGGGCTTCTTCCATCTTCTCCCCTCTTCCGCTCTTGACTCGGCGAACCCCGGTTCTTCTGCAGCTCTCCGGTGCCTTCTTCTTCAGCGCTGGCTGCCTGCTATGTTTGTGTGTTAGCTCGATTTCAAACAGGCAGCCGGCGCGGTCTTCTGTGGCGTCAGGGTCTTCTGGTCTTCTGTTCTTCCGATGTTGTCTCGTCGCCTGTTGTCGCTGTAATGATGGAAGCGCGCCTTGCATCCCATTTATATAGGCATCACCGTCCCATCATGCTCCGGTAGGTACCCACGTGGTGGGTGCACGTGGGTAGGCACCCACCACGTGGGTACCTACCGGAGCATGATGGGAGCATGATGTAAAACGAGCCCTAATTTTACACTTGCAAAATAACACGGCGCAAAAAAGAAGCTAGAAAGCTTTGTGGGTCGCCTTAAGTGCTAATTTGCATACTAGCAACGGCATTTCGACTCGAAATGCCCCCAGCGGCGGATGCGGTACTGCATCCTAAAATTAGGCAGTGTAAATCAATTACACATGCCGGATCTTCTGTGTAACTTTGGAAAAAGCCTTTTGAGGATCGTTTCCAAAGTTACACACAGACTGAACAGCACTTAAGTCGGAGTATCTCTTTTGAGGATCTGGCCCATATTTATTAGTACTTTAAATAAAATCCCGGGCCATCTTGGGACAGCTTAGTAAAAAGCATTTCTGTCCCGGAAAATCCAGGACAGTTGGCAAGTATGATGTAATTCAAGATTATCATGGGGCCCCCTGATGCACCTTGGGCTCCTGGGCAGTGCCCTGGGGTGCCCATGCATTAAGACAGTCCTGCACTGATTTTATATATATATATATATATATATATATACAGTACTATGCAAAAAGCTTAGGCAGGTCTGAAAAGATGTGATAATAGTTTATTTTTTATCAATTAATAAAATGGAAAGTAAATAAACAAAAGAAATCAAAATCAAATCAATATTAGGTGTCACCACCCTTTGCCTTCATGTTTTGGTCCCCACAGAGCTCCGATCTCAACATAATTGAGTCTGTCTGGGATTACATGAAAAGATAGAAAGATCTGAGGCAGCCTACATCCATAGAAGATCTGTGGTTAGTTCTCCAAGATGTTTGGAACAACCTACCTGCTGTGTTCCTTAAAAAATTGCGTGCAAGTGTACCTAGAAGAATTACAGAATGTATGCTGTTTTGAAGGCAAATAGTGGTCACACCAAAATTTGAATTGAAATGGACTTCTCTTCTGTTCAATTACTTTGCATTTTGTTCATTGATAAAATAAACGATTACCGCTTCTTTTTCTAAAAGCATTCTTCAATTCACGCGGGACAAAGCACGGGACTTTTCAAGTGAAAGGCAGATAATTGATTGCTGGGACCGCCCTACTGCCTAGTAACCAATTACCCGCTTCTTAACTCGAAAAGTCCTGCCCTTTGTTTGGACCTGTCACGCTTCGTGTCTTGTGTGACTAATGTAGAAGAGGGGAGGGGGAAGTGCTGAGGAAGGGAAGTGCTGCAATCTTATAAAAGGGACAGTCCGTGCCGTGGGCCGGGGAAATCGCCTTGGCGGGCCGTATGCGGCCCGTGGGCTGTAGTTTGTGGACCCCTGGCCTAGGCTATCTTTATGTAGAGTGTGACGGTATCGGTATGATATCCCCGTCAAAGATTCCCTTCTTCCATAAGAACATCACCCCAATATTCCACGAGGAGGAATATTCCTGAGATCGCCCATTAAGCCACACATTAGTCCAGGCTTACTGCTAGAACAAGACAGACTTTAATGTTATATCACACAGCTTATATGTCATTTCCAAAACTGTTACAATGACAAATCTCCGCCCCCCTCACACTGGGGCTTCCATACAGATGATTAGGCAGACACGACGGAGCCGATGCTGAAAACACATTTTCTTTAGACAATGACATCAAGGACGCTGATTACTAGTTGTACTGAATACATTAACTAGACGGCTCGACCCCGCATATAGAGAGATAATTACCACACTGGAGCAATCAGAATAATTAACACAAGCCACTTAAACACAGCTCTCCTTCACACAACACAATAGATCAATTAACCTTTAGAAATAGTGAGGGGACATTAGCACGTCAATAACCTGTTAGCCAGGACAGAATCACACAGGGCAAGCAGGGAGAATTAGACTGAGACATATAGGCAAATGCATCACATAGAGCAACAATTATTTTTTCAGATCGTCAGAGAATTCTTTGCCATGAGGCGCGATGCTGAACTCTCAGTGACCAGTATGAGAGAGTGAGAGCGATAACACCAAATTTAACAAATCTGCTCCCCATTCAGACCTGAGACATTGTAACACTAACGAGTCACATGACACCGGGGAGGGAAAATGGCTAATTGGGCCCAATTAGTTATTTTGAGGGGACAGCAAATTTACACTATTATAAAAGTTGTACACTCACTGCTTTACATTGTAGCAAAGTGTAATTTCTTCAGTGTTGTCACATGAAAAGATATAGTAAACTATTTACAAAAATTTGAGGGGTGTACTCACTTTTTTGAGATACTGTATATGCTGACATCAAAAATGCTTGTGATCTTAAGGTGTGCAAAGCCTCTTATTGTCTGGGCAGCCAGCATTATCCTGATATATATAGGCTTCCACCAATTCTGCTCAACTGACAAGAACGAAAAAGGAAGCCCCTTGTAAGCTCAGAGCCACCCTAATCAAAGCATATATATGGCTTAGAACTCTTTCCATGTAACAGTGCTGGGCTAGTCACCAAGAACCAATGCTACCAAGTGGAATAGGTCACATGCAGGTGGCGCTTTTCACTCTCTTCACAATTCTCTGCTCCTGGCTGCTCTGTAAAGAAAGGCTGTTGTATACCAAGCTCAATATTTCAAACCAAAATTTAAACAAAGAACTTAAGTCCTCTTGTCTTTTTTTCTCTCTTCAAAAGAAGCCCTGGAATGTTTCAATCAGAAAAAGAGAGTCTGAAAGCAAAACGGCTTCTGCAGTGCTTTCTCTTTAGAAAACCCTCAATACTATGTGCATAATATTTTAAATGTTTATTTTGTTAAAAGATGTTAAACCTTTTATTTTAATATGGGAGCCAGGCATCATGACTTTTGAGAAGGACATGGCCGCAATCGCAGCTTCTATATTTCTCAACACAGGTTTCTTTTGAAACCTATCATGTGGGCAGAAAATTCCTGCCTCAATAATCGGCACTCTCTCACCTTTCCGTGTGACTCCGAATCCTATAGCGCAGAGATTATTCAACACACAAGTCTCACATTGTTGGCTGGAGCAATGCTTGCCATCTTGACAAACGCAGTCGACATTTTTCGTATCTGTCCCCTCGCTTATCTTCTGAAATCCTAATTCTAGTGTACAAGAAAAGTATTAATTACAATTTACCAGGTAACAAATTGCACACATCTAAAATATCTGCCACGTTTTATTTATATATATACAAATAATGTGAGAATTGTGAAGATCAGGGAAGCCCTTTACAGTTTGATTGGCAACAGCTCTTGACCATTAGCTGCCACGCATCATTGAAAGACCCCAGCTCCCTCAGTGAATAAAAAAAATACTGACAGGTAGGATTTTTTGTTTTAAGGCTTGTTTGATACTAGCCTCCCTGGTACTGATACTTGCCACCTGCAAGCAGGCTCGGATTTCCCACAAGGCCACCGAGGCCAGGCCTCGGGGTGGCAGGGTGCCAAGGGGCGGCAGTGGCATGGAGTCCCCCGACAGCCGTAACATACAGTTGAGGGCGGTAAGTTGCTGTGGGGGAATCTGCTCTCGCGTTAAGTGATTGCGGCGATGTTGCCAAAATCTGCTTGCTCTGCCTTCTGGACTCCTCCGTCCTCCCCCCAGCCGCCGAGTCTGTCTCCTGTCCCTGCCGCCGATGTACACAGTGAGAGGGGTGAGCTTCCCATCTCAGCTGTGACAGGAGTTCTGTGACAGGAGTTCTAGCACAGTGCTAGGACTTCTGTTTTGGAGGTGACAGGGTCAATAAAGAGAACCTGTCACCTGCAATTGCTATCACACAGGGAATTGTTTTCTCCTGTGTGATAGCAATAAAGTTAAGTGGAAAAAAAATGATAAAAAATAATAATAATTAAATTAGCCACTTGCCGCCCGCCAATGACAGATTGACGGCGGCAAAGCGGTTGTAGAATCCTGACTTGACGTAATACTTTACCAAGTGATCAGCCGTGTCCAATCACGGCTGATCACGATGTAAACAGCAAAAGCCGGTAATCGGCTTTTCCTCACTCGCGTCTGTCAGACGCGAGTAGAGGAGAGCCGATCGGCTGCTCCTCTGACAGGGGGGGTTTGTGCTGATCGATTATCAGCACAGCCCCCCCTGAGGATGCCCACTGGACCACCAGGGATGCCCACTGGACCACCAGGGATTCCACTAGATCACCAGGGATTTAAATCAAAGGTATGCCACCCTAGACCACCAGGGATGACACATAATGGATGCCAATCAGTGCCACAATGGATGCCAATTGGTGCCCACATCACTGATTGGCAGGCATTGTTTGGCACTGATTGGCATCCATTAGTACAACACATTAGTTAGTGCCCATCTATGCCGATCCATGCCGCCTATCAGTGCCCATCCATGCCGCCTATCAGTGCCCATCCATGCCACCTATCAGTGCCCATCCGTGCCGCCTATCCCTGCCCATCCATGCCACCTATCCCTGCCCATCCGTGCCGCCTATCCCTGCCCATCCATGCCGCCTATCCCTGCCCATCCGTGCCGCCTATCTGTGCCCATCTGTGCCACCTATCCATGCCGCCCATCAGTGCCGCATATTGGTGCCCATCAATGCCACCACATCAGTGCCACCTCATCGGTGCCCATCAGTGCCACCTTATCAGTGCCAGTCAGTGCAGTACCATCAGTGCCCATTAGTGAAGGAGAAAACTTACTTATTTACAATGTTTTATAACGGAAACAAAAAATTTTATTTTTTTTTTCTAAATTTTCGGTCATTTTTTTTTTTTTGCAGAAAATAAAAATCCCAGAGGTGATCAAATACCACCAAAAGAAAGCTCTATTTGTGGGTACAAAATGATAAAAATTTAGTTTGGGTACAGTGTAGCATGACCGCCCAATTTTAATTTAAAGTGCAACAGCGCTGAAAGCTAAAAATTGGTCTGGGCGGCAAGGTGTGTAAGTGCCCTGTATGGAAGTGATTAAAAAAGTAATTAGAAAGTAAAGAATAAAAAAAATAATAGTCAAAATAATAAGAAAATTACACAAAAATAAAAAAAAAGTAAACGACAAGCTACAAATAAAAAAAAAAGTGATAAAGTAAAAAAAAAGAAACAAAAAATATTTGAACTAACCGTGCCGCCCCTGTCCCCTCCGGTTGCCATTCTCCATTGATTGAGGGGGGGGGGGGGGGGTTCGGTTGGTGGGGAGGGGGTGCATTGTGGAACCTGGCCTTGGGGCGGCAGGGACAGCAAATCCGGCCCTGCCTGCAAGATTGCTATGCAGGACAAAGCAGGGCAGTTAACCACATTCTGTCCATGACTATATTTTCATTTTTCACACACGTTAAAATCTTCATTTTTTTCCAGTAGAAATCACTTTAAACTCTCTTCCCCCCAAAAAGATATCTATATATTTTAAAGCAGAGGCCCTGGAGAATAAAATGGTGGCTTTTAAAATGTTCTAAGTCACACAATATTTGCACAATCATTTATCAAAAACAAGTTTTTAGGAAAAATACACTACATTGAACTTAAGTGCACACAAACACAAATTAATACCCAATTAATTAATACGTGTTGTGCAATTGCTGCTTACATACATGCGTGGGACCAGTGTTGCCAACCTACCAGATTGAAATTTACTGGCACGACACCCGAAATTTACTGGCACAGCCACGTTTTTACTGGCATTTCACAAAAATTACTAAATTACATTTTTAGGTGCAAATTTCAGTATTTAGGCTACAAACAAGTACACTAGGCAAATAGCAATGTGATTTAAGGTAGATATTAAGGTAAAAAAACATATTTTTGTTATTTGCGATATAATAAGGGCAAATTATTTAGTCACATCACCCCCTGCCTCCATCCCCCTCTGCCACCAACACCCCCTGCCTTCATTTCCCTCTGCCACCAACACCCTCTGCTGGCAATGGAACGTATTGATGTGCCAATCTACCACCTACAACCCCTGCCTTCACCCCCCCCCCCCTCTGCCACCAACACCCCCTGCCTTCAACCCCCTCTGCGGTGCCACAATCTCCCCTGCCTCCAATCTCCCCCAGGCCCCCTGCCTCCAATCTCCCCCTGCCTCCATTGTCCCCTGCCTCCATCCCCCTCTGCGGTGCCACCAACAACCCCTGTCTCCATCCCCCACCCTCTGCGGTGCCACCATCCCTCTCTGCGGTGCCACCAACACCCCGTGCCTCCAATCCCCCCCTGCCACTAACACCCCCTGCCTGCAATCTCCCCTTGCCTCCATCCCCCTCTGCGGTGCCACCGCAGCCACCATCACCCCCTGCCTCCAATCACCCCCTGCCTCCAATCTCCATGCGCACTTCCAAACCAAACCGATCTCGGCTAGTTTTACCGGCACATTCCCGCAACCACGGACATTTACGAACGGGGTGAAAAAGTGCCCGTTTTTACGAACTGTCTGTAAAAATACGGACGGTTTGCAACACTGCGTGGGACCTACACGCTTGTCTCCATTTGTGCGTACATGTGGTGGGGTGGTTGGACAGGGACGCTTTTACATTTCTTTATCGTACATCACGATCTGTGTCCCTTGTACATAGGGACACAGATCGGTCACCTCCCCCAGTCACCCCCTGTGACGACCCCTCCCCCCACAGTTAGATTATAGCACTGTTTACTGTATAAATGTGAATGGTCCCAAAAATGTGTCAAAAGTGTCCGATGTGTCCACTATAATGTCGCAGTCCCGAAAAAAACGCAGATCGCCGCCATTCCTAGTAAAAAATAAAAATAAAAATAAATCATTATGTCCCCTATTTTGTAGGCAATCTAACTTTTGCGCAAACCAGGTTATTGCGATTTTTTTTTTTTTTTTTTTTTTTACCAAAAATATGTAGAAGAATACGTATCGGCCTAAACTGAGAAAAAAAATATTTTTTAAAAAAAAATGGGATATTTATTATAGCAAAAAGTAAAAAATATTGTGTTTTTTTTCAAAATTGACGCTCTTTTTTTGTTTATAGCTCAAAAAATAAAAACCGCACAGGCGATCAAATACCACCAAAAGAAAGCTCTATTCGTGGGGAAAAAAAGGACGTCAATTTTGTTTGGGAGCCACGTCGCATGACCGCGCAATTGTCAGTTAAAGCGACGCAGTGCCGGAAACTAAAATCTCGTCTGGGCAGGAAGGGGGTGTATGTGCCCAGTAGGCAAGTGGTTAAAGACATTTTTGTGCACTTAACATTTTGGCAAAAAAAAAACTGCTGCCGTTTTTGGAACTCCTTTATTGCACCATCAGCAGCCTCAGAGTGCAGGATACAGTCTGTCATCAGTCGGAAGAATTCATAATGCATGAAAGCACCACACATTCACTGCTGCTCATGGATAATGGGCCAAATTCTCAAAACCATGTGTAAATTTAGGATTATCATTTAAGTTACGGCGCTCTAAGTTGGTGTCGTAACTACCGTATTCTCAGTGCATTTGCGCACAAAACTGCGCCATCCTTAACTTAAGTTTCAATGCGTAAGGCGTGGTTATGGCAAGTGGGAATGAAGTGGGCGTGCTTCATTGTAATGAGCCGTGACCCCATGCAAATGAAGTGCCGGCCGTACTGCGCATGCGCGCACGAATCTGGACCTCAATGCGCATGTGCAGAACTTTGGTCAGCGCAATCAGTGAGATAGGTAAAAGGCCAAGCGTACTTAGTTTGAAGATCGCCCTGTGTCTAAATAGCCCCAGTCAAACACACTTCAATTGCAAAAGTATTTCCCTGTGTTCCCTTCCTAAAGCAAGTTGCTTCTGCTTTGAACGTTTGTCAGTGTTTGTTGGTAAGATTGTTTTGTGAGAAAAGTGTTTGTGGAGTTGGAGGGTATAGTTGGTGTTTGTTTTTGCTAATTTGTTTTTTGTTTTGATTTTTTGCCTGTTTGTTTTTCCTAATAGTTTTTTTTGGGTTTTGTTTATATTTTTTGTTTTCCTTTTTTGCCTGTTTGTTTTCGAATTAATAGTAGCTGTCTGTCTATTTTTTATTTTGGCTTGTTTGTATTTTCTTTGGTGTGTGTGTGTATTGTTGTTTGTTTGTTGGGTGAGTTCCCTGTTGCTGGGTGTTGTCTGTCATGGCTCCCAAGCGCAGGAAGCTAAATTTTTCACCGGCAGAGAAGCATATACTTGCTCAGGGCGTCATTAAATTTGGGCGATTTCTCCATGGCCCTGAGAGCCACACCACCACCCCGGCCAGGAGGAAGGAGATCCTTCAAAAGATCACCGATCGGATCAATGCGGCGGGGGGGGGGGAGACCAGGACCATCGCTGGAGTTCAAAAAAAAAAAAATGACTTGAGGAGCGTGTCCCGGAACAAGCTGGCAACGCTGCATGCCCATACCAGGGGCACTGGAGGAGGGGGACCCTGCCCAGTCAGGATGAGTGAGGAGGAATGGGCAGTGGCCCAGTGTTTCCACCCACAGCAGGTGGTGGGCCTGCCTGGCTTTGACAATGATCCTCTTATGAGGACAGGTAATTTTTAGGAATTTCTATCTGGTGATTAGCATGTGTGGGTGGGGGAAGGGAAGATGTGCCAAGTGTATGGATCCAACAACCTGTGATTGTTTTCTGTCCTCCCCAGATGGCCAGGAGGTTGCAGCCCCATCAGCCCAGGAGGTGGCAGCCCCATCAGCCCAGGAGGTGGCAGCCCCATCAGCCCAGGAGGTGGCAGCCCCATCAGCCCAGGAGGTGGCAGCCCCATCAGCCCAGGAGGTGGCAGCCCCATCAGCCCAGGAGGTGGCAGCCCCATCAGGTCACGAGGTTGCTGGCCCATCAGGTCAGGAGGTTGCTGGCCCATCAGGTCAGGAGGTTGCAGGCCCATCAGGGCAGGCTGCTGCACCACCCCCAAGACAGGCTCATGCAGAGTCCCAAGAAGGGCAGGATTCGCCATGGGGGGGGAGTGCCCACAACTCCCCTAATTTGGATGTTGAGTGGGAGGAGGATGAGGGGGAGGAAGATGACAATATTCTGATTGGGCAGGAAATAATGATGGGCCAAGATATGACCTTTGAATCATCCCCTGAGGGAACCCCACAGGCGCCCAGAAGTCAGGCCACCATCATGGGTCGCCCCTTCCAACCCTCCTCCAACATGCAGCAGCACCCATGGCTCACTCCAACTCCTCCTCCAAGGCCACAAGCCTCAGGGGCAAGTAGGATGCCGACCCCTGAAAACAGGGGGGGGTTGGTGCGTCTGCCGGTCAGTCTGTTGAGGGACAATGTCCGGCAGACCCGCAGTCTGTCTGCAATACAAAAAACTATGAGCAAGGTGGAGCGCAGCCTGGGTGCAATGAGGGAGTCACTGGGTGACGTGGCCACCAACTCCGTGGGGGTCATCACCTGTTTGTGGGACCTGAGGAACGCCACAACAGGTGTGGCCCAGGAGGTGACTGCCCTCACCCAGGCTGTGCAAGCCAATACCCGGGCTGTGCAGGCCAATACGGCTGACATAACTTCCTGTCTGACAAGGATAGCCGTTGCCTTGGAGGGAAGGCCAGCAGGAGGACAGACACCAGGGGAGGCTGCTTCCTCCCCTGCACAGTCCCCCCCCATGAAAATACTCCCTCCCCTGCACAGTCCCCCCCCCTGAAAATACTCCCTCCCCTGCACAGACCCCCCCCCCCGTGAAGATCCCCCAGTCGGCCGTGGCCGTCCCCGTGGCCGTCCCCGTCCCCGTGACCGTGCCCGTGCCCGTGGGCAGCCCAGAAGGAGCACTCGGCAACATCCCTAATTTGCAGGGGTACTTTTTTTTTTTTTTTTACACTGTACTTATGATTTGGTATATGTGTGTGAATGATGTGTGAATGTGGGGGGATGGCATTCCTGAAAACATAAGGGTGTCACCCTCAGTTTTGGTGGAGTAGGGATCCCCAGGACCAGGGAGAAGTCATCCTAGGTTCCTGAATGGTGTATGAATGCACAGTGACATAATTGGAGCCGTGGCGGGGCGTTACTGCTCCCAAGTACCAAAGGGGGGGGGGGGTACTTGGATCTAATCCAATTCGATGTGCATGTGATGTGTCTGTGCTAGGGACCACAGTGACGTGCATTCATGCATTCTCATTGTGAGATAATTAATGTGCGTTTTGTAAATAAAAATAAACATTCTCTTTGGCATATAAGTAATGTGCATTTATTTACCAAAATAAAGATTTAAAGGTCACATAATCTCTGTGATTTGGTCTTGGCAAATCAAAAACAAAAATAGTATTAGGATGCATTTACTGGGCAAAGATGCCTTCAGACAGTTGTCTCCTGATTGCCTGGCCCTCAGCAGACCGGGTAGAGGGGTTTGGGGGGGGGGGGGGTTGCCTGGGTGGGGGGTTAGGTCAGGAGATATCTCCACATGCATGCCCCTTCTTAATGCAAAATTGTGCAGTATGCAACATGCACCAATAATTTTGCATACAAAGTCTGGGGAATACAATAGTGTACCCCCAGTCTTGTCCAGGCATCTGAATCGTGACTTTAGCATGCCAAAAGTCCGCTCTACTATAGCCCGGGTCTGGCTGTGCACCTCATTGTATTTTCGTTCTCCGGGTGTTTGGGGGTTCCTAAAGGGGGTCATCAGGTGGGGTCCCAATGCATATCCTGAGTCACCTGTAAGGGAAAAGACAGGAGGATATTAGTCATGCATGTGCCCCTTGTGATGTCTCCATCATGGGGGGGGCATACCTGACACCAATGTCACTCACCAATCAGCCAGCTGTCTCCATACACGTTCATCTCAAAGTCTCTGTAGATCTTGGTCTGCCTTAGTATGAAACTATCATGGCACGAGCCGGGAAACTTGGCACAAACGTGCCAGATGAGGCCATGTGCATCTACGATCATCTGGACATTGATCGAATGCCAGCCTTTCCTGTTTCTGAACAGGTGTTCAGTATCATGGGGGGGCTGGAGTGCCACATGGGTGCAGTCAATCGCCCCGATGATCTTAGGAAAGCCAGCAATATTGTAAAAGTCTGTCATTACTTGCACACGCTGGTCCTCCTGGGTGGGCATGACAAACTGGTGGCTCATGCGCCGCAGTATGGCAGGGACCACCTGATGTAGGCATTTACTCATGGTTGACTGCACCATGCCAGCCACACCTCCAGATGCTCGCTGGAATGAGCCACTCGATAAAAAATGGAGGGTTGCCATAACTTTTTCAAGAGGTGTCAGGGCATGGGAACGTAGGGTTGGGGCGATTAGATCCTCATGAAGGAGTTGGGTGATCTCCAGGATGGCCTCCCTATCAAATCGGTAGTTGCCGATGACCTCATAAACTGGCATTTGCCAAATATCACGGCGTGGCCGATAAACACGCGCCTGTGCCCTCATCCTCCTCCTCTGTGCCCTCCTCCTCCTTTGTGCCTGTAAGGCAGCAAGTGCCGTCAAAATCATTGCTGGTCCTGGCATTTTTCAACAACAACCTTCACAACTAGAGCTGTAACCTCTAGTCACTTCCTTCTGCAAACCCTTCCACAGCATGTGTAAAATTAGGGCTGGTTTTATAATGTGGAAATTTAGTCAGAAAAACTAACAGGTGCGCACAGGGCGGAAAATACGGCACACACACTTAATTCTGAGAATCGCCCTAACTCCCTCATTTGCATCTTTGCCTATCAAAAACAGCGGCGAGCCTAGCGTAATTTGCGCCCGGGAATGCGCAGGTGTAACTAATTTAAGTACGGCTGAAAATACGGAAATCTTTGCTTAAGTCGTTTTGACGATCGCGCGCAAATATACGCGCCGTGTAAAATTAGAAAAATGGAGTTAAGTCTGCGTATCTCTTTTGAGAATTTGGCCCAATATGTTGTATTGTAAATCTCTGTAAAACATGACTGCCCAGAGGATCTGAGCTGTCATGTTTTACCGAGGCTTACAATAAAATGCATTATATGAGCAGCGTCAATGTGTAGTGCTTTCATAGATTGTACACATTCTGAATTATAACGTTTGACTGGAAGCAATATCTGATGTGGCTTTCATGTTTTTGCATAGTTGCTGTTTCATATTTCATACACCATTTTGTAAATTTCTATTCTGTCACTGATGTGTATTTCACTGTAATCTATCAGCCGCCCTTCTTAACAAAACCACACATAGCCATACAGAGTGTCTATTGCTTTCAGTATGCTATATCTGACTACCACAACTGCTTTGAAAAACTATAAAGCAAGAAGCAAAACCTGCATATGTAATAATCAAAGATGGATTCCACCATGAACATCCACAAAAACACATAGGGGGAAATTTACCAAAATTGGTACACACAGGGATCAGTGGTGGCTGGTGCTCAAAATTTTTGGGGGGAGCGCAAACGAAAAAAAAAAAAAAACAATTGCAGCCTCACTGTACCTATCAATTGTCACCACTGTGCCATGCCATCAAATGCAGTCACTGTGCCATAAAAACGCAACCACTGTGCCATCAAAACGCAACCACTGTGCCATCAAAACGCAGCCACTGTGCCATCAAAACGCAGCCACTGTGCCATGCCATCAAAACGCAGCCACTGTGCCATGCCATCAAAACGCAGCCACCGTGCCATCAAAACGCAGCCACTGTGCCATGCCATCAAAACGCAACCACTGTGCCATGCCATCAAAACGCAGCCACTGTGCCATGGCATCAAAACGCAGCCACCGTGCCATCAAAACGCAGCCACTGTGCCATGCCATCAAAACGCAACCACTGTGCCATGCCATCAAAACGCAGCCACTGTGCCATGGCATCAAAACGCAGCCACCGTGCCATCAAAACGCAGCCACTGTGCCATGCCATCAAAACGCAGCCACTGTGCCATGCCATCAAAACACAGCCACTGTGCCATACCATCAAACGCAGCTACTGTGCCATCAATTGTCACCACTATGCCATCAAACACAGCCCCCAATTGTTGCCACTGTGCCCCCAATTGTTGCCACTGTGCCCCCAATTGTCGCCACTGTGCCCCCAATTGTCGCCACTGTGTCCCCAATTGTCGCCACTGTGCCCCCAATTGTCACCACTGTGCCCCAATTGTCACCACTGTGCCCCCAATTGTAGCCACTGTGCCCCCAATTGTCGCCACTGTGTCCCCAATTGTCGCCACTGTGCCCCCAATTGTCACCACTGTGCCCCCAATTGTTGCCACTGTGCCCCCACTCCCTCGATGTCCCTCGTCCCGCCCTCGATGACGCTTCAGCCAATCAGGTTACCTGATTGGCTGAGACGCCTGTCAGTCTTATCCTCGGACGTACGGCCGGTACGCCCCGAGGATGAGCTTCAGGAAGCCGACTACAGCCTCAGGGCTGTACTCGGACAGCCTATCAGGGCCGCTGACCCTGATAGGCACTTCCACACAGCCAGTCAGCTGCCGCTATTCAGCTGACCGGCGCTCAACTTCCGGCCAGCTGAATAGTGGACGTCAGCGGCGAAAATATACAGATTCATACAGTGTATGAATCTGTATATTTTACTGGCTGTGAGCGAGCCAGAGGGGGCGGCGCTCCTGCGTCCCTATGGACGCACCGCCACTGACAGGGAATCATTTACTAAAACTGTAGAGTGCAAAATCTGGTGCAGCTGGTCATGGTAGCCAATCAGCTTCTAACTTCAGCTTGTTCAATTAAAGGAGTTCTCTGACCTAAAACTTGTAACCCCCGCTGTGCCCGGGCTGTAAAACTATACAAAATAAACTTTCACTTACCTGCCTACGATCCCCCGTTGTTCCGATATCGCCGTCCCGTTCTCCGGTCCCGGTCTCTTCCGCTTCCTGCGTGTCGGTGTCTCACAGTGCGCTCAGCCTATCAGCGGCCGCGACGGGACATTGCTGCGGCCGCTGATAGGCTGAGCGCACTGTGAGTCACCGACACGCAGGAAGCGGAAGAGACCGGGACCGGAGAACAGGACGGCGATATCGGAACAACGGGGGATCGTAGGCAGGTAAGTGAAAGTTTATTTTGTATAGTTTTACAGCCCGGGCACAGCGGGGGTTAAAAGTTTTAGGTCAGAGAACTCCTTTAAGCTTTGACAAAAAAAAAAAAAACTGAATGTTTTACGGGCAAGTGCTTGATTCACAAAGCACTTGCCTGTAAAGTTGCGGCGGCGTAGCGTAAATCCCCCCGGCGCAAGCCCGCCTAATTCAAATGATCCGGGTAGGATCATTTAAATTAGGCGCGTTCCCACGCGGAACGTACTGCGCATGCGCCGTCCCTAAAATTTTCCGACGTGCATTGCGGTAAATGACGTCGCAAGGACGTCATTGGTTTCGACGTGAACGTAAATGGCGTCCAGCGCCATTCACGGACGACTTACGCAAACGACGTAAAATTTTCAAATTGCGACGCGGGAACGACGGCCATACTTAACATTGGATACGCCACCTAGGGGGCAGCTTTATCTTTACGCCGCGTATCTCTTACGGAAATGGCGTAAATTTACTGCGACGGGCAAGCGTACGTTTGTGAATCGGCGTAACGACTCATTTGCATATTCTACGCCGACCGCAATGGAAGCGCCACCTAGCGGCCATCGTAAATATTGCAGCCTAAGATACGACGGGCAGCCTGACGTATCTTAGCCATGTTTAAGTGTATCTCAGTTTGAGAATACACTTAAACATACGACGGGCTTAGATTCAGAGTTACGTCGGCGTATATACTGATACGCCGGCGTAACTCTATGTGAATCTGGCCCTCCAGTTTTAGGAAATTAGAGCTGCAAATTACTGCCTCACTTGCTGTGCTGATATCCACTAGAGCGGCATCATCACTTGGGTGGGGGGCAGCAGGGGCTGCACTGCAACACTTTCATACATGAATGTATTTGCGCTATGAAAACTGATTGCACAGTTGGCCCAGTAGCTTAAAGTAATGATTTGCATGATTCTGTCTATTATACTATAATTAGGACTTAAGGCAGAGATTTACCCAAAAGTGGTAGTTCCGTTTTAAAGCCTCCTCCATGGCTCCTGGTAAAGAAATTGCTCTTTTAGAGAGCGGGTACCTGATTTTGACAGGTACCCGCTCCCACTTCCTCTCTGATCACCTCCCCCCTCCCTCCCCACAGTCTTCTGGGACACATGTCAGGTCCCAGAAGACTACAGGACAATTTGCAATGTGCAGCGCGACTCGCAAGCTGTCATTCCGGCACAAGGACAGATGAAGAAGATGAAAATGGGTCAGGTGAGCACACTGCTGGATCCTGCGACAGGTGACTGGCTGTTTATGAAAAGTTTTGTAGACACTTTTGTCCTTGTCAATACCCACAATTTTTCAGAAGGCTTCAGACTGGTTCATTGGAGGGCTCTGTGGCTCATTTAAGCCCATCTCACCATGACCTGTTTGGTTATAATTTGTTGTCAGTCTCCAAGTCCTCATAGAAGCCATGGTTTTCATACACGGCACCAATAGGGAGGAATGAAATTGGAAGTGTTTAGCAAGCTCAGGTGGATTTTAATGTTAAAGGTATGATTTAGGTGGCTTTTGGTTGTTTTGAAGGCCTCTGAATGACTCCTGATCATCAACAACACTCAGGGCTGGACTGGGACAAAAATTTGACCCTGGACTTCATCAGGTCTCTCCCATGGGGGCCGGACAACTCCCACCACCCAAGCCCCCTCTCCCCCTTCACTAGCCACTAGCCGTTCTACTTTATTAGAGTAGAGCGGCTGGTACTGGTACTCTTATAGGCAGTACCAGTGGGGAAGCTAGACATTATTTCTCCCGGGGGAAAAAAATCAGTTCGGTGCTCCCCCTTAAGGGACAAGATTAGGCAGAAGTGAGAAACTCCCAGGCCATAGCTGTTGAGTCAGCTGTCTGTCCCCTCCCCTATGCTCCTCTGTCGTCCCCCCTGCTCCTCTAGTCCTCCCCCTGCTTCTCTGTTCCCCCCAGGTGAGCGCTGCGGGGAGGGAGAGGAGGTGATCGCTGCAGGAAGGGAGAGACAGAGGAGCGGAGGGAGCGGCAGTCCGCTGTCACTGAAGCCGGCCCACTGAGCCATCGGCCAACCGGGAAACTCCCTGTAGTCCCAATGGCCAGTCCATCTCTGACAACACTGCTTTGCTTATCTTATGATCTGATGCTTCAAAAGTGCAAAACCAATGCTAATCCTAATCCTAGAGCTAACTCCAACACCAACACTAACCCTAACCTGAAATGTACACGAAGCTCTAGAGCTAACCCTAATGATTCACTGACTATTTGTTTATAACACTTTGTCAGCACTATCACGGCAATCATGTGACTTTATCAACAAAGTCATATTATTGTAGGCAAAGTCATTGATAATTAACAAAGCCATTTTAACAAAAGCTTAATTGATGCTTCAAATAGACTTCCAGCAGAGGTAGTGAGTCAGTCAACAGTAAGGCTGCAGTCACACCTGGGCGTTCCGGAATTGTGGCCAGAATTGGGCGATTCTGCCCGCGATTTCAGAATCGTGGCAGAATAAGTTTGCGATGCCATTTTTTCTGAATGGCGCCTCAAATGCGGTGCGATTTTGCCACACGATAAATGGCAGCAAAAGTGCAGCGCGCAAAGCTTGTCACTCAAAAAGGAGCTTCTTTGGGCGACATCGCCTCAAGCGCTGCGGTTTGCAGCACAATTTATCACACGACAACCGTGGCAAAGTTGCACCGCATTTGTGCTATTAAGAAGTAATGACGGCATTTTGTCACGATTCTGGAATCGCTGGCAGAATCGCACGCTTCTGCCCTCGATTCCGAAAAACACCCAGGTGTGAATGGAGCCCAAGTGAACTAAAACATGCTTGGGACAAACATAGATCTATACTAAAATTGCCAAACCCCCCCCCCCAAAAAATAGAACAGACTTGACGGATCACTTGGTCTTTTTCTACGGTCATTCTTCTATGTTTCTATAACTATGTCATCTGACATCAATGGCTTTTTTTCAGCAACAAAACCAAGTGATAAGGCACTAGCGTCTAACAGCTAGAAGCACTGTGCTCTTTCTTTAGAAAACTATGGGGCAGATTCACATACAATTGGACAGGCGCAGCGTATCAGAGATACGCTACGCCGCCGTATCTTACCTGGCTTAAATTTGAATCCAGGGAGAATTTGCGCCGTAAGTTACGGCGGCGTAGTGTTTTTCTGTCTGCGTATTTGAAATTGGGCGGGTTGGGGGCGGGTTTCATTTAAATGAAGCGCGTCCCCACGCCGAATGAAATGCGCATGCGTCGTTCATAAATTTCCCGCCGTGCATTGCGCTAAATGACGTCGCAACAACGTCATTTTTTTAACTTAGGCGTGACTTACGTCCATCCCTATTCACGGACGACTTACTCAAAAAAAAAAAATTCTAATTTCGACGCAGGATCGACGGCCATACTTTAACATGGCAAGTCTATCTATACGCCACAAAATAGCAGCTTTAACTATACGCCGGAAAAAGCCGACCACAGACGACGTAAGAGAATGCGAAGACCGCGCGTACGTTCGTGGATCGTCGGAAAAAGCTAATTTGCATACCAGACGCGGAAAACAATGCGAACTCCACCCAGCGGACGCCAAAGTATTGCATCTGCGATTCGAAGCCGTACGCCTGTCGGATCTTACCCAGATGCCGTCGTATCTTGGTTTGAGGATTCAAACTAAAGATACAATGCGGGAAATTTGAAAGTACGCCGGCGTATCAGTAGATACGGCGGCGTACTTGCTCTGTGAATCTGCCCCTATAATGCTGTGTCATAACAGTGTCTCTGGTTACCCTGTAATAAAGTTTTTTTTGGAAAATCAAAATGTTATATTAATAGAAATAATATAAAAACAATAATATAAAAAACATAATATAATGTATTATTATTAGGGCTGTTACTGATCAAAATGTTTCTGTTCGATTAATTGTTATTTTTTTTAATCGATTAATCGACTCATTTTGATTAATTATAACGCACATACAGATCCAACTACTTTTAGCTGATCTCCTTGCAGGCGGATTCCCAGTGCAAGTACCAACCACTGGAAAAATGGATAGCAGGATACAAAAAACACACAAAGGCAGCGTTCGATGGGAATAGCATTAAAACTTTTATAGTCTTCAAATAGGTAACAAAATAAATATTGCACTGGAGATAAAATCTATGTAGCTACATAAACTGTAAAAATGGTGCGAGTAATACCAAACGGTACCAAAAGCAGTCATAAAAACATGTAGCCAAGTATGATACTGGTATAAAAATGTGTACAACGATACCACTGCTGAATCCAGATGAGGAGGGGTTAACATCTGTCCGTCGGCATGTAGATGTCCCATGAAGGGAACTATCACAACTCCCAGTGGATGGTTGTAGAATCCCAGGTTGATAGAGGGAAGTGATAGAGGGAAGTGTAACAGCCCTTGCATGTGGCAGATAGTAAGGTCCCGCCGGCATGCAGATATGAAGGCACAGCAAAGGAGCCCTTCAGATGGACACGGCAAGCCCCGCCGGTGTCCGTGACGTTACTGGATCTCCGGCGGAACTCACTGAAGGACCGGAAGCAAGCGGAGAGGTGAGTACCAATCAAAAAATTTTTAATCTATCAAAAAGATTTTGATCGATCAAAAAATTTAAAGATTAATCGATTAATTAAAAGTTAATTTGCACAGCCCTAATTATAATATAAAATAATAATAATATATAAATATTAGAATAGAAAGAGAGGTAAAAAATATCTGTTTAAAAAGTCATAAACCTTTAAAAGATGTAAAAAATAACCATAAACTATTAAATTCCCCATTAGGCCAACAAGGATCTGCCAAGAATGCACAATTTTGTGCCATAGAGGGGCCTTAAATTAAAAGAGTTTCCTGATGCAATGTCACCACTGGCAGCTGGACCACTTTTACCATTATCGAAGCTTTTTGTACGGTTTTACAGGAAAATGATTGCCTTAAAACACAGATACTTCCTATCAGCTGATACAAATTACTTGAAATGCTTAAAAAAAATGACTTAATGTTGCCAATATTTAGTATTCCTTATACAATTTTGGATTTACAGTTTTAGGTTTTCCTGCTGCTTCATCGCTGAAGCTTTTGAGAGTTGCTCTGACAAGCAGGTCAGCAGGGTGAAAAGGGTCAGAAGGGCACAGCGATGTGAACTGGCATCAAAAAAGGATAGCAATGGTAGTGAAATACAGTTAAGAAAATGAAGAGTGTACGGAAATGTTCTGGTGATAAAACTTAATTTGCGATTTAAAGAAATAACCACATCCAGGGAATAATTGTGGTCCACTTGCAGTGTTCCAGTTACCCTGTGGAATTCAAGAGGAAAGGGGTAATTGGTTTGCCCTTCATGCTGCGATAAGGGTAACATGACTGACACTACTATGGATAAATATCAAGTACATAAAAAGACAGGAGAGCCGTATTAAAAGTGAAACTAAAGGAAAATATTTATTTTTCATTTTGGATACAGTAAGGGAGGGTTATAATCAACGCTGTATCCTGGCCGAGGCCAACAAGGCCCAGGCCTAGGGCAGCACTTTGCAGGGAGCAGCACAGAAAGAGTCTCCACCGGCTTACACTACACTGTTAGTGTAGCGCCAGTCTTATGGGTCAGACTGGGCTGAGAGGCAAATTAGTCTAACGCCCCCCATAAAGCGGCCGCACTACTTCCAGTACACGGACGGCCGGCATTCCGCAACTGTGTTTGGGGGGGTGCTGCTTCTAATTTTGACTGTCTTATCATCCTGGACCATAAACCTTCCTCACTGGGCTATATGTTTTCTGCTGCACCATTGGCATGGTTATATCTTCTCAGTCCTCTCCATAAAACTATCAGAAATTTGTGCTTAATGTAGAACTATAGGCAACACTTTTCTTTTTCCATTTTGGATAGAGTAATGGAGGGTTATAGCCCCTATCACAGAGCTGTATCCTGGCTTAGGCCAACAAGGCCGAGGCCTAGGGCAGTACTTTGCAGGGGGGCAGCAAGGAAAGAGTCCCCGCCGGCTTGCGCTACACTATTAGTGTAGCGGCAGTCTTATGGGGCGTACTGGGCTGAGAGGCAAATTAGTCTAGCGCCCACATAAAGCGGCCGCACTGCTTTTGGTATGCAGGCAGTGAGCATTCTGCAACTGTGGGGGGGGGGGTGTTCTGCTGCACCATTTCCATGGTTATAGCTTCTTAGTCCTCTCCATAAAATTATCATAAATGTGTGCTTAAAGTAGACTAGGCTATAGGCTACACTTTATTTTTAATTGTGGATAGAACTAGTGTCCCCACTCAATTTTTTTAGGGCGGGTCTTAAACAGAAAGGGGCGTGACCTTGCCAGTAAGGGTGGGTCATATTTAAATTAGGGGGTGCGCGATTTTAGTCAGGTCTAGGGCAGCACAAAACCTAAATACACCTCTGCCCTATCAGTTTATTTTTACCATCCCTGTCCCATTGCAGAGATTTCCCTTCACTTCCTGCCCCATAGCCAAACAGGAAGTGAGAGGAAATCTATGCACATTAAGAGAATCCATTCCCCCCAGGCCCTCAGAACTAGTGTCCCCACTAGAAAATTTCAGGGCGGATCTTAAACAGAAAGAGGTGTGGCCTTGACAGAAAGGGGTGGGTCGTATCTAAATTAGGGGGTGCACAAGTTTAGTCAGGCCTAGGGCAGCACAAAACCTAAATACACTACTGGCTATAATCCCTGTCGGGCTTGTTTTGCCATCTGTGTCCTAATGGGGTCTTACCTCCGTTTCTTGTCCCATAGTTAAAACAGGAAGGAAGAGAAAGGCCCTCTAAAGTGAGGGAATCGTGATGTGTCACCATGGTCACCAGAATTAGTGTCTCCATTGGAACATTTCTCTTTTATTACTTGTCTTGTGTCAACTCAAAATTTGGGATTTTCTTTTGCTTCTTTTAAATGTACTTTACATGATAACAAACATATGGAACAACATTTCTAATACTTAAAGCGGAGGCCCGACTTAAAAAAATAAAATAAATTTAAGTCAGCAGCTGACTTTTAATAAGGACACTTACCTGTCCAGGGTGCCCACGATGTGGGCAGCCAAAGCCAAACAGTCGCTCGGGTCTCGGCTGCCCCCGGGGGTGTATCCTGGCCTAGGCCAACAAGGCCCAGGCCTAGGGCAGCACATTGCAGGGGGGCAGCATGGAAAGAGTCCCTGCCGGCTTGCATTACACTGTTAGTGTAGCTCCAGTCTTATGGGGCGTACTGGACAGAGAGGCAAATTAGTCTAGTGCCCCCATAAAGCAGCCACACTGCTTCCGGCCAGCATTCCGCAACTGTGGGGGGGGGGGCGGAGCTTCTAATTTTGACTGTCCTATTATCCTGAACCACAAACCTTCCTCACTGTGCTATGTATTTTCTGCTGCACCATTGGCATGGTTCTATCTTCTTAGTCCTCTCCATAAAATTTGCAGAATTTTGTGCCTAAAGTAGAACTATAGGCAATACTTTTTTTTTAGGGAAGGGCGGTTCTTAAACAGTAAGGGGTGTAGCCGTGACAGGAAGGGGTGGGTCTTATTTAAATTAGGGGGTGCATGAGTTTAGTCAGGCCTAGGGCAGCACAAAACCTAAATACACCACTGGCTGCCCTGCCGCCATCCTCGGTGAGGGAATCAGAAAGTGAAGCGTTTCGGCTTCACTACTCAATTCCCTATTGCACATGCACGAGCCACGCGGCGCTATGTGAATGGGCAGATGTCTCCTGGGACACACACAAGGTCCCAGAAGACACCGCTCCACATTTCCCAGGAGGACTAGGAGAAGAAAGAAGACCCACCGTGGACAAGGAAGTGGCAGATTAGGAGATCTGCCTAGTAACAGCCACTTCTGGTAAGTATAAAAAATATATATATATATATTTTTCTAATTCTTTGTAGCCTTTTTGGCTATTTGTTTTTATTTTTTAAGGGTGGACCTCCGCTTTAAAAGAGAAGTATGGCCAAAGCTATTTTGGCTATACTTCTCCTGTGGGTCACAGGTGTGCACATAGTTCTGCACTCCTGTGACCCGTATTCAGCTGACAGTAGGCTAACGTCTGCTGTAGGCTGATGTCACTTAGCCAGTCCAGTCCAGGCTCTGGAGGGATCCACCCAAATGCCTGGACTGGCAGCTGGCTTAGACTCTCTGAGAGCCTGACTAAGCTGCTCCCTCCCTCTTCACAGCTCTGCACTCCAGTGAGCACTGGAGGGGCAGAACAGAGAGCCAGTGACTTCTGTTACACTGCTCGGTTCTCTGTCAGTTCTCTTTGAGGCAGCGGGGGACAGATGCAGCCTTAAACTGATGCTACCATCTAGATACAGTAAGTAAAAACGTTTATTCTAATATTCTCATTTAAGTTTTCAAAAATAGTCCACAAACATTACCCATGCATAAAGTAGTAGATGGGCTTACAAGTCTTCCTTTTTAATTTTATGTAAATCTGTTACCACTATCTGAGGTGAACAATTTTACTATTTTTGAAGAAGCAACTTACTGTAAACTATACAGTCAGCTGCAAGCTACAAGCCGCTTACTCCCACTTTCTAATAACATCAGCATTATCCCCTCCCTTTTCCCTGTCAGTTATCAAAAATCAAGCCGTAAATAACAGTTCTATTGCCACAGGGCAGTTCTAGCATGAGAGGAGGTTCTAGGATTGCCTTGCAGCAATGGCAATTGTTAATCCCCTAGTTATAGAAATGTCAGAGGTGGTTTCTAGAAAATTTGAGCTTTTGGCATTCTATGCATTATAGTAAAAAACCTTCTGTGCCAGAGAATCCCCCCAGCCCCCACTTATACGTCCTGACCCCGAACTTGATCCAGCATTGTGCACGAGAGCAGCGTGTGGGTAGGGGCAGCCTGATGTGGCGGGCAGAAAACACATGGAGTCCAAGTGCAGTAACAGGAATATATTGTAGCAGAAGTCCAGCAATATAAGCAGACCTGACTGGGAGCACTTACATGTAGTAACGGTAATGTAATGGCAGACTGGTGACTCAGAGGTGCCGACAGCGGCTGTCTCAAGGAGTGGAATACAGCCTGGCCGGTCTGCGCCCAAATGGGGAGGCTTCCAGGAAGGATTATGTGTCCCTGCACTTTCCGTACTCCTCCGTAACCTTTCCCTGATGCTAAGCACTGTCCCTGACAGACGGGTGACCTGTCCCTACTCTAACCACTTACAAAATGTGCACCAAACTTGTGAGACGGGGACCTAAATAGACTCTGCCTGACCCAAGATGGCCACCAAAGCATCCAGGAGGTTAGCTGCCTCCCTGTAACCGAAGAAACCATAGAGGAACTAAGTCCCTCTCTACTTCCTCCCCCTCCTGCATTGCTACTGTGGATGAGCACCACCTGTAGTGGAGAAAAAAAGATTGCACCTGCTACAAGCAGCTCTCTCCATTCTCTCCCTCCCCACTGGGCAGATTTCCAATGGCTTCCGGTTCTGTCAATTAAATCCTGAGACAAAGGAGCAGGGGCAGGGCCGAGCCACGCTGTCTGTGTCTATAGATGCAGACAGGGCAGGGGCAGGCTATTAAGAAGAAGGATTGTCCTTTCAAAACACATCAGCCAGCCGGGACCTGATCCGGTTCCTCCCCATGCTTGACGCTTCAGGCGGTCTGGGATAATTTAGCCGCATGTGTGGCCTGACGAAAGATATTATACCTCTGTTTGTGAGTAGTTATTGTTAGTCTTCCGTTTTCTAATAAATTATTGTTGGTTAATGCTCTAGGCCATACCTCTATTTTTTTCATTTCACATCTATGTCTACCAGGATCTGTGTATTGGTCAGATTGGCAAGCGGCCAAGTCTTATCTCCGTCTTAAAATATTCCAATTGCACACCTTCCTGGAGAGCCAGTGAAAAAGGGTGCTGAAGCGATCACCAGCAGGAAACTGAAGAAGTAATCATGTGAACATATTCGCCAGCACACCAAGGATCGTTTTAAAAGAACGCCCAAAAAAGTTCGAAACGTTGCTTTTTTGTGATCGTTTCCTTGCATTAAAAACATTTTTGGACGTTCTTTTAAAACGATCCTTGGTGTGCTGGTGAATATGTTCACAAGTCTTATCTCCTACACTTAACTTAAAGACATTTAGCCAGATTCAGAGAGACTTACGACGGCGTATCAGTAGATACGCCGTCGTAAGTCCGAATGAGCGCCGTTGTATCTTTGCGTGCATTCTTAAACTGAGATACAGTCTCCTACGCCGTCGTATCTTGGCTGCATATTTACGATGGCCGATAGGGGCGTGTACGTGTATTTACACGTCGAATATGTAAATGAGCAAGATACGCCGATTCACGAACGTACGTACGCCCATCGCAGTAAGCTACGCCGTTTACGTAAGACATACGCCGTCGTAAAGATAAAACACCTCTATAGGTGGCGCAGCCCATGCAAGGTATGGACGATGGAACAACCGTCGTATTTTACGTCGTTTGCGTAAGCGTACGTGAATGGGGCTGGCGTAGGTTACGTTCACGTCGAAATCATTGAGCCGACGTTGTTTCGTAGGGAGTATTTGCAACGTGATTCTGAGCATGCGCGCGCATGCGCCGTACGAACGGCCTTCATTTACATGGGGTCACGGTTAATTTAAATGTAGCCCGCCCACTACATGCCTACTTTGAATTAGGCGGGGTTACGCCGGCCCATTTGCACTACGCCGACGTAACTTACGGAGCAAGTGCTTTGTGAATACTGGCCTCGCCTCACTATGTTACGTCGGCGTAGTGCAAATGGGATGCGCTACGCCGGCCAAAAGATACGCCTCTCTACGTGAATCTAGGCCATTGCATGCAGACACATTTACCACTGCTTAGTTGGAGGGCCTTTGCTGGGGAAAATACAACATCTATTACATTCAGCTATATTGGCCTGCTATATCACAGTAACATCTCTGGGGCCCCACCATAGCTAGTTTAAGATCACTATACCCATACTCCAAGAACCTTCTCTCATGAAAGAAACTCTACTAATAAGACCTGTGGCACACTAAAAGCCCCTTATACACAAATTGTATAGCTTATTATAGACTTCACTTCCTATGGCATCAGGGCCTAGAGGGAGCTGACTGATTAAAAGTCTTCTCTTCCCCCTTTTGCTTCTGGGGTCATAAATCTGTTACAGCCTGTTTATTATAGCCATTTGACCTATTGTTATTTCACTGTATATCCTGGTGATTTCGGTTTACGGCAATATCACTCAAATTGGGTTATACCTGTAGCCTTTATAGTCTTGTTGACTTAATCCTACAGTAAAGTGATGACTTGCAACTCTTTCTAATTATTGGTGTCTCTGCATTTGTTCTGCTTGAAGTATGTTGGAACCCAAAGTGTTAGAGGTGGTGGGGGGCTTTCAAGGTGAGGACAACCACTGAGGACAAGCAACTTCCAGCCAATCTTGGGGGGAGGGGTAGCACTACACAAGGAAATGTGTCCCATAGTTTAGTGAATGAGTTGAGGCTCTGCTGACTTCCACCACCCAATCACGTGCAAAAATGTTATTTTTTTTCTTGCACGTGATTGGGTATTTTTTGCAAAGTAAAACTTCACTACATTTGCTAAACCTCCCTTACATAGTGAACAGCCTATTTGGCTTAAAGCGGAAGTAAACCCATCGATTTAACGGTTTCAAAAAGCAGTTACATTTCCGGCATGTCGGGATTGCTAACTGTCCCATTGGTTGTGCTCTCAACCAAACGTTCAAACCATCCAATGGCTGGTGTCATAACTGATCACATGTGCAGCAGCATGGCAGTTGAAGATTAAACATAGGCCAAGATGGCAGCTTCCTTGGCTGAAAATGATAGGTGGGTTTACTTACACTTTAAGTAAATCAACCCCTTTATATCCAAGCAGCAGCTGCTGTTGTTCATGGCAGGGCCAGAAGCCAATGCAGAAAAGGGAAGGAGAGGGAAGGCGCCTCTAAGTGCAGAATGTCAGTTTCTTATACAATGCAGTAAAATAACACAAGAAGTCAGCATAAAACTGCCTCATCATGGTGTGCAATTCCTGGTGGGGCTCCGTTCACTCTTGGTCCATCTCCCTGTGCCGTCCAGCAGCTGTGAGGGTTGGATTTCCCAATCAATATACCCAGCCGCTCTTCTGGGACCACAAAGGAACACAAGCCGAGCATTTGGAACACATGTGCTAAAAGTACGCAAGGAAAGGAAAGCGCCATACTTTCTCATTCCATGCAGAAAAGTCATGGTGCCACCAACAACAAAAACTTGGCTCACTTCTTGCCCAGAGAATCTAGATTAACAATCAGTCAATCAATATCATTTTGTAACAGAAATAGGGGGACCAAAAAAAAACCTTATATATCAGTATACTAGCTGAATACCCGGCGTTGCCCGGTCTTCCTATCTTAACCTTTTGGGGAGGAAAATCATAGTAATATAAATATACCCATCTTTTATATAAGGGTGTAGGTAAGGGTTAATTTAACTGTCATATATTTTTATTTGGCATATAAGTAATATGTGTACCAGGTATTATTGAAATATCTCCAGGCGTACAGAAGTTATGTGGGAACATACATTTCCCATTGATTTGCATGGGACTTTAAACAAAAACCCCGACCCTCACAAATGGGGGTAGTTAAGGGATAAATTAACTATCCTATAGTTTAAGTGGACATATAAGTAACATGTGACCAAGTGTTATCGAAATATGTACAGCCGTTTGGAAGTTATGAAGTAACATGTATTTCCCATAGAGTTGAATGGGACTTTAAAGAAAAACCCTGACCATGGCAAATGGGGGTGGGTAAGGGTTAAACCACCTATCCTATGTTTGTTGCTGACATATAAGTAACATGTGTGCCAAGTTTCATGTTAATATCTTTAGCCGTTTGGACGTGATGCTGGAACACACATACATACATACACACACACACACGTTGAGATTTATATATATAGATTCCAATTATACTAAGAAGAGAGTCTGTTTTAATGTAGAATATACTAGGGATTGGGAAGCCCAGTCGCTCAGTGGTTAGCACCACCATGACAGAAGGCCTAACATCTGTGTGGGATGATGAGCTAGTTTTACACTACTTTTTTGTGAGTGTTTTTAACCGCAGTTGTTTAATAAATACTGGTATTAATGCAATTAGAAGCGCCTCTCTTCCTATTTATATTTCTTTGCTTATATAATTAAAATTGATGCACATATATATAAAAAAGTGACCACCTATCACATGAAAACAGGGAAAATCTTTGAGAACATACAATAAAACAATTGAAATAAATAGTAATATTGAAAAAAGTCCACAAAGATTAATGCGATTCAGTCCAAAAATGTGATTAGTAGAACATCAAGAGTGCAGCACAAATCATATGGTGTGATGTGCTCGAATCCAATGACCTCTACCCAGATGCCACACACAAGGCTTACCAGAAGAAATTGACCATCCACTACAGATAGGTCCATCTGGGCATTTAGTATGACAATCCCTAAAGCCTCGTACACACGATCAGTCCATCCGATGAGAACGGTCTGAAGGACCGTTGTCATTGGTTAACCGATGAAGCTGACTGATGGTCCGTCGCGCCTACACACCATCAGTTAAAAAAACGATCGTGTCAGAACGCGGTGACGTAAAACACCACGACGTGCTGAAAAAAATGAAGTTGAATGCTTTCAAGTATGCGTCGACTTGATTCTGAGCATGCGCGGGTTTTTAACCAATGCTTTTGCATACTAACGATCGGTTTTGACCTATCGGTTAGGCGTCCATCGGTTCAATTTTAAAGCAAGTTCTCATTTTTTTGACCGAAGGTTAAATAACCTACACACGATCGGTTTGGACTGATGAAAACGGTCCTTCAGACCGTTGTCCTCTGGCGATCCTATCGTGTGTACGAGGCCTTAGTCTCTCAATGGATAACAGATCACCATAGGCAGTTTGAAGTATAATCTGGGTTCTTCTGGTAAGCCTTGTATGTGGCTACTGGGCGGAGGTCTTTGTATTCTATCCCCTTAACCCCTTGGCACTGGCGGTGCGCGCTCCCAACACAGTTACCATTGCCTAACATAAAGCTCCAGTTCGCCGCTTGCGATCGGGAGGTTTTCAGATCACGTGACCACTGTGACAGCCAATCACAGCGGTCACATACTCTTAAGCCACGCCCTGTCTCCCACCATCAAAACCTCTTAAAGGGCCGGGCGGCACCGGTGTGAAGAACTAAGCATCCACAGTATGTTCTACAAATGCCATATTTTGCAAGAGTAATCTAGACAATGTAATCGTAAAAACAAGAAGATATAGAGACAGTTCACTTACTTTCATCACAATTATGGTGGGGGAGACAATATTCTTCTCGGTTCCACTTATCTTGATACTCCCCATCTTCGCAGGCCACACATAACGTTTCACTGCTCTCTGTACAATCTTTATCTAGTCTGAGTCCTGTAAAGCAAGCACATTTCAAATCACTATATTTTATATTATTTCCACTGGACAAAATCCAGCCAGTAGCTATTTGATATCATTCATTCACATTGTTCACACAGAATGAGATTCACTTTAGAGTAGGAAAAGGTCAAAACTCCATGAATTTTTTATAATTTGTTTGCCATCTATGTCCCGTTCTAGAGATTTCTCTTTACTTCTTATACTGTAAATACAACAGGAATTGAGAGGAAATCTCTCTAAAACCTTCTTTTAGACCAACTGTCTTCGTGGTCTCAAATCATCTCTGGGGCACAGCACACTGAATGATAGTAGCTCCAATGGGCTTTAAAGTGGAACTAAACCCTCCTATCCTTTTCAGCCAAGGAAGCTGCCATACTGGCCCTGCTTAATCTGCAAGTGCCATGATGCTGCACATGTGATCAGTTATGACTCGAGACATTCAATGGTTTGACAGTTTGGTTGGCAGCCCAAGCAAATGTGACAGTTAGCATTCCCAGCATGCCGTGAATTAAAAAAATGTATTTGTATTGCGCAAACCACCGTATTTGTAGCTGCTGGCTTTTAAATAAAAATCGGCGGAACCTCCGCTTTAAGGGGGAGAATGAGTGGTGTGATTCATTGGTGGTCTGGAGGGTTTATATTTTTACACAACAAGTTGTTCACCAATCAAATATCCACCTGTGGGACATTCAATGTTATTATATAGATATTTACTCATGCACTTTATATGTTGTTTTCTTTTTACATGTTTTTTTTGGTTTATGCAAGTAATTCATGACTCAACGCTGCACTTTCTTTATAATTTTTTTGTGCATATGAATATGGGGATGTGATCAGTGATAGCAGCTGGTCCTCTGATTGCCTTTCACACACCTATTTGTGTTCACATCACATAGACAATCAGATTTTTAGTTTATTGGATAGCTCACAAGAATAATTTTTTTATACAAATGCAAAATGTTATTCAGTACCAAAGATCTATTCTAAACCAGAAAAAGCTAAAAACAATAAATTATTATTTTTAAATAAAACCTAATAAACTTTAAGATGTTGAGCTTGGTAGTGAAGTGGCTGAAGAAGCCCACGTCTTTAATTACACTTCCAAAGAAATCACAGCCTACTCAGCATTGATTCTATAGAAAACACAACCCAATGAACACTAGTTTCTAAATTGTTGCTTGCTTCCTACAGATATTCAAAATAACTAGGTTCCTCTAAGAGCCGGTTCACACAGGGGCGACTCGTTAGGCAACTCTGCCGCCTGACAAGTCGCGCTCTGCTCTGTTCAATGGAACCGTTCAAATAGGAGCGACTCAAGTCGCTCCGACTTAGAAAAAGGTTCTTGTACGACTTTGGGGGCGACTCGGGGCGACTTGCATTGACTACAATACAGAAGTCATTTTGCAAGTCGCCTCTGAAGTCGTCTTGAGGTCTTGAGATCGCCCTGCCGAGTAGCCCCCAAAGTACTTTACCCCCTTGTGGTTTTTTTTTTTCTCCCCTTCTTACCTGGTTTCTCGGATTATCCTGAAAACACGTACTCATACACTCAGCGAATCAAGCATCATCCTACTGTAACCTTCCGAAGGTTGCTGCAAGCTTATTTGCTTATATCACCTGAAACCAGCTGTCCCTTCCGGATTATTTGCAGGTGGCCCCTGATGATGTGTGGCAGCGCTTGTGCAGTTTGTTCTAGATTGCAAATACATTATATGTGTATCGTAAATCGCGCTAACTCTAAACAAAAGAACCTATTGAAAACACCAAACAGTGATTTTTATAAGCTAATAATATATAATGCTATATATAGCTGTATCAAAAAAATATATATATTGGGTGATGGGAGTAGGTAGCCACTAGAGAGCGCTAGATGGCCATATCAACACCCATTGGTGTTAATAAACATTGTTATAGTGATACCAGCAGTGTATACATTTCAACTAAAACATATATGAACAGAGGCTGATAATCAAATTAAACAGAACAAGTAAATGTAAATTATATTGAATTTATAAACTATAACAAAAAAGTCCATAAATTATTGACAAAGATTTCATCAGAACACCCGTGAGTCAGGCCCGGACTGGGACAAAAAATATACCCGGCCAATTTAGACTGAAAAGCCAATTTTCCAGCAACCGGCGGTTCGCGAGGACGGGTGGTGACGGGATAATCACTGAGTCGGTCCTCAGCACTGTAGTGTAATGGGGCACTGTGATATAAAGGGGACTGCACTGTAAAGGAAACTGTAATGAATATAGTTCCCCTTTACAGTGCAGTACCCTTTATATCACAGTGCCCCTACCAATCACAGGCCCCCATTACAGTGCTTTGTTCTCTTTGTTTTTCCGTTTTTTCACCTATAATACTTTAGGTTTTCCCATTTCCCTTTTTTCCCGTTTTTTTTCCGTTTTTTTATTTTTAGTGTTCTTTTTCTTTTATCCTTTATTTTTTATTCTTTTATTTTTTCTTTTCTTTTTTTTTTTATATTTATATTTGTTTTATTATTTTTATATACATTTTTCACACTTTATTTCTTACTTAGGTAATTTTCTTTACTTGTTTTTTTTAAGTTTACTTTCATACATTTTTCTCAGTTGCACCTTATCCTCTTAATTTGTTTCCTTTTCCCACTAATTTCTTCCTTTTTTCCTATTTTCATTTCTCTATCATCTTTATCCTTTTTTATTTTCTCTTATTTTCCTCTCCTCTCCTTATTCTGTTTCTTTTTTCCTTTTTTTCTCTTTATATATCCCCCTTTTTTCTATCTGTTCTTCTTCCCTCCTTCCCCTCTTCTTCCCCCTATCTCCTTTTTGCCACCACTCAGCTTTATCTATTTACACTTCCCTGTGTCCTCCATTACTCCATGGTCTGCCGTTTCTTGATTACCTGTTTTCCTTCTGTGTCTCTTCCCTTGTCTCCCAATGTGATGTCTTCACTTCTCAGTCTCTATGCACTTACATTTCACGTGTCTCCTTCACTCCCCTTGGTTTTTTTGAATGGACATAATCTCTCATGGTGGGCCCCTGGAAGAAGTACGTTTTTTCCGAAACGGACGTAGGGCAGAGCGGCGCGCTGTCATCACCCAAACAAGCTCCAAACGTTCCCCATTGAACGGGTGTCTGTGAATATGTGTTCCGGACGGCACATCAGATTCAAGGCGATCTTTTTACTGCATTTCTGTAAGTGCATTACTTTTTAAAAATAAATCTTTTTATCCTTTTAATACACTATGTGGAGCCTCTATCATTGTTTTTACATGGTGGATATTGCTGTCATCACTTGTGAATGAGACCCAATTGGATCACGCACGTCTGAACTACATGACTGGGAGTGATTGCCCTATTATATGCTGTCCATGATCCCCTGTAATAAGGGATCATGGAGTACTGGTAAGAATCCAATCATTAGACTGGTGGAGGATTATATCACCGTTTCTTTTGGTCACGTTATCTACTACATGATATTTGGCACAACTCACAGGTGTTCTGATGAAAACGTTGTCAATAATTTATGGACTTTTTCGTTATAGTTTATAAATTCAAAATAATTTACATTTACTTGTTCTGTTTACCGTAATTTGATTATTAACCTCTGTTCATATATGTTTAATTGAAATGTATACACTGCTGGTATCACTATAACAATGTTTATTAACACCAATGGGTGTTGATATGGCCATCTAGCGCTCTCTAGTGGCTACCTACTCCCATCACCCAATATATATATTTTTTTGATACAGCTATATATAGCATTATATATTATTGGCTTATAAAAATCACTGTTTGGTGTTTTCAATAGGTTCTTTTGTTTAGAGTTAGCGCGATTTTATATTTTTCTCACACTTTTGTGTACTTGTGTACTTATTGTTTACTCTCAGAGTGAATAGGCCAGTATTGAGCTGGAGGTCTCCTTTCCTTTTTTTCACTTTTTTTGGTTAATGGTATCTTAGCGCAGTTTCTTTTCTTTTTCCCATATGTGTATCGTAGGCAGCTGGGGATGCTATTCTCATTTAGGCGAGAAAGGCAGAAAAGTGTCCGCCCTAAAAAAATTGTGATCTGCAAATTCTTTGAGAGGGGGAAGCAATATTTTTTAACTGCTTCCCACCCGGCCTATAGACCAATGAGAAGCGGGCGGGAGCTCTCCCAATCTGGGTGGACGTCATATTACATCCTCGAAGAATAGTGCCTCATGAGCGCCCCACGTGCCGTGCTGTGGCAAAGTCTGCCACCCTTTGCGTCCACCAGACACATGCAGCGGATGACAGTTTACCAGGCCACTGACGGTACCATGTGATCGCTGTGACCAGTCACAGCAGATCACATGACAATTGTACACAATGGATGGTTTTCATTCTCATCATCTGTTGTGTACTATTGTTTTAATCTCTGTGATTGAACAAAAGACGATGTCCCCCTAACAAGGCACTGGAACTTTTGAGGCAACCAAAGAATAACAGAAGTATAGTATTAGAAATAGTTTAAGAAGCCAAACATGTGGCAACATGCAATTGACTGATGAATAAAATTCATTAGAAAATCAAAATACATTAAAACATAAATAATTGAATACAAAATTGTCTCCAATCTGTTGCTGAGACCGACGCGTTTCAGAGAAATTCCCTTTCCTCAGGGGCGTATCCTTATTGGAAGACTTATAGTATCTAAAAAATATACAAAAAATATATGATCGGTGACAGGTATACCTTTTCATAATCATAGACTAAAGCCTCGTACACACGACCGGTTTTCTCGGCAAAAAAATGCTTCTTGCCTAGATTCCCGTTCGTGTGTACGAAGCATTCAGGTTTCTCGTCTGGAATTCTGACCAGAATCTCGACGAGAAAAAAAAGAGGATCTGCTCTCTTTTTTCTCATCGAGATTCTTGTCGGCCTGTTTCTCGACGAGAAGCCTGAGAGTGTGTATATTTACCTGTCGCCGTGGAAACCCGTGCATGCTCGAAATGACTTTGAAGCATGTGCTGTAGCTTCCACGGCATAGGTAGCGTGACGCAAGATGGCGGCTACGGCATTGAATGTGACGAGCGCATGCTCATCGTACGCGATGACGTCACCGCGTTCTTTCCTTCTAGGAGAACCGTGGTTCTTTTGAAATGAAAAGTCTGTACACTCGGGAGGCAAGAGTTTCCTGCCAAGAATCTCTTCAGGGAAAACAACAGGTTTTTCCTGACGAGATTCCCGGTCGTGTGTACGAGGCCTCATAGTATCTAAAAAATATACAAAAAATATATGATCGGTGACAGGTATACCTGTCACGATCATATATTTTTTGTATATTTTTTAGATACTATAAGTCTTCCAATAAGGATACGCCCCTGAGGAAAGGGAATTTCCCTGAAACGCGTCGGGCCTCACCCACAGATTGGAGACTATTTTGTATTCAATTATTTATGTTTTAATGTATTTTGATTTGTTAATGAATTTTATTCATCAGTCAATTGCATGTTGCCACATGTTTGGCTTTTTAAATATTCAAGATTAAACTATTTCTAATACTATACTTCTGTTATTCTTTGGTTGCCTCAAAAGTCCCAGTCCCTTGTTAGGGGGACACCCTCTTTTGTTTTATAACATATGGGATGTCGGCAACAACTATAATCTATCCCTGGTGTAACATCTTTTCTGATCTCTGTGATTGGTCACAGTGATCACACGGTCTAGACAGGGCCAATCACAGTTGAAAACTGGAGGGAATACTTTAATTGACTTGTGCAACAGACAAATGTGCTGCACTGTGGAACATCTTGAAAATGACATACATTTTTGATACAAAACACAGGTCCAAATTCTGAGCTAACATTTATTATGACAGCTTCCTACCTGGCATGCACAGTGAACAGCATCTGCCATCTTTCTCATACTCTGTGATTCCACATGAAATTTCTTCACTCTGCAAGAAAAACACATGACTACTATAGCATAGCAGTGATAACATAGCAACAATTACAATGAAAATTATTATATAATGAGATGGGTTAAAGAATATGCCAACCCAAATTGTCACATTCCTGATATTTTCCTCCTGTAACATTTATTTGTATGAAAAGCTATCATGTTTCTCTTTGTATTGCTTCCTTTGTGTGAAATCAATGGTGTTCCTGACAATCCTTCTGCTTTCCTATTAAAATATAACCACATTAGGCATAATAGCATAGTGTGGTCAGTTTTCTGGCTGTGCTGGGAACTCGTCCTGCTCTTTGTTCTCCTCCCCCAGCTCTTTAAAGTGGAGGTTCACCCGAAAAGTAAATTTTTAACCTTAGATTGATGCTCATTTTGTCAAGGGGAATCATGTAGTTTTTTTTAAAATCTAAGCAGTACTTACCGTACTTACACGCGTATGGGCTGCGGGACTGGGCGTTCATATTTGATTGACAGTCTTCCGTCAGGCTTCCGACGGTCGCTTACATTGCGTCACGATTTTCCGAAAGTAGCCGAACGTCGGTGCGCAGGCGCCGTATAGAGCCGCACCGATGTTCGGCTTCTTTTGGCTACTCGTGACGTGATGTATGCGACCGTCGGAAGACTGTCAATCAAAATAGGAACGTCCAGTCCCGAAGACCATACCCGGAAGCGGCGGAGAAGATCGCTCTCTAAAACCGTAAGTACTGCTTAGATTTTAAAAAAACTACCCGATTCCCCTTGACAAAATTAGCATTAAGGTAAGGTTAAAAAAAAAAATTCGGGTGAACTCCCGCTTTAAGATCCCTATGCAGATACCAGAGAGTAAGTGATCAATTATAAAAAAGGGGAAAGAGGTATTTATAATGTTTTTTATGCTGTATGTATTGACAGTGAGTTAACTATTTGCGACCAGCCGACCTACCAGTTATACGGCGGTATCCCCTGCGAGAGAGCCGTAGCTCTACGTTGGCTCCCGATGTGGCCACTAGGGGCGCCTGCGCCCCCCCCCCCCCGCTCGTCCCTGACTCCCGTGCGCGTGCCCTGCGATCACCGCCAGGCACCCGCGATTGCTTGTTACAGAGCGAGGACCAGTCCTGTCAGGGGAGAAATGCCCGACCGTCTGTTCATACAATGTATGAACAGTGATCAGTCATTTCGCCTAGTGAGGCCATCCCCGCTACAGTTAGAACACACCCAGGGAACATACTTAACCCCTTCCCCGCCCCCTAGTGTTAACCCCTTCCCTGCCAGTGGCATTTTTATAGTAATCCAATGCATTTTTATAGCACTGATCGCTCTAAAAATGCCAATGGTCCCAAAAATGTGTCCGAAGTGTCCGCCATAATGTCGCAGTACCGAAAAAAAATCGCTGATCGCCGCCATTACTAGCCACTTAAGGACCGGACCATAATGCTGCCTAAAGACCCAAGGTGTTTTTACAGTTCGGGACTGCGTCGCTTTAACAGACAATTGCGCGGTCGTGCGACGTGGCTCCCAAACAAAATTGGTGTCCTTTTTTTCCCACAAATAGAGCTTTCTTTTGGTGGTATTTGATCACCTCTGCGGTTTTTATTTTTTGCGCTATAAAAAAAATAGAGCGACAATTTTGAAAAAAATGCAATATTTTTTACTTTTTGCTATAATAAATATCCCCCAAAAACATATATAACATTTTTTTTTTCCCTCAGTTTAGGCCGATACGTTTTCTTCTACCTATTTTTGGAAAAAAAAATCGCAATAAGCGTTTATCGATTGGTTTGCGCAAAATTTATAGCGTTTACAAAATAGGGGATAGTTTTATTGCATTTTTATTATTTATTTTTTTTACTACTAATGGCGGCGATCAGCGATTTTTTTCGTGACTGCGACATTATGGCGGACACTTCGGACAATTTTGACACATTTTTGGGACCATTGTCATTTTCACAGCAAAAAATGCATTTAAATTGCATTGTTTACTGTGAAAATGACAGTTGCAGTTAGGGAGTTAACCACAGGGGGGCGCTGTAAGGGTTAGTGTTCCCTTAGTGTGTGTTTACAACTGTAGGGGGGTGTGGCTGTAGGAATGACGTCATCGATCGAGTCTCCCCTATAAAGGGGATCACTCGATCGATGCAGCGCCATAGTAAAGCACGGGGAAGCCGTGTTTACATACGGCTCTCCCCGTTCTTCAGCTCCGGGGAGCGATCGCGACGGAGCGGCTATAAACAAATAGCCGCGCCGTCGTCCCGGATCGCTCCCCGAGGGGACCCGACCGCCGCAAGTCGCGGGGGGGGGTCCCGATCGGACCCCCCACCCACGTCTAGGCAGGGACGTACAGGTACGCCAATGTGCCTGTACGTGCCATTCTGCCGACGTATATGTACATGCGGCGGTCGGGAAGGGGCTAGTAAAAAAAAATATTAATAAAAATGCCATAAAACTACCCCCTATTTTGTAAACGCTATAACTTTTGCGCAACCCAATCAATAAACGTTTATTGCGATTTTTTTTTTTACGAAAAATATGTAGAAGAATACGTATCGGCCTAAACTGAGGAAAAAAATATATATTTTATATATTTTGGGGGATATTTATTATAGCAAAAAGTAAAAAATATAATTTTTTTCCAAAATTGTCGCTCTATTTTTGTTTAAAGCGCAAAAACTAAAAACCACAGAGGTGATCAAATACCACCAAAAGAAAGCTCTATTTGTGGGAAAAAAAGGACGCCAATTTTGTTTGGGAGCCACATCGCACGACCGCACAATTGTCAGTTAAAGCGACGCAGTGCCGAGTCGCAAAAAGTGCTCTGGTCTTTGACCAGCAATATGGTCCAGGGGTTAAGTGGTTAAAGAGGTTGAAACCCTATTAACCGCTTAAGGACCACCGCACGTAGATTTAGGTCAACAGAATGGCATGGCTGGGCAAATGGGCGTATATATACACCGGCTGTGTGGTCGCACGCGCCGGCGCGTTCGCGACCCTGTTGCAAGCTTCGTGACTGTGCCGTGGGACCCGCAGACTCGATGTCCGCCGGTGTCCCGTGATTAAGTCACAAAGCTGAAGAACGGGGAGATGTTAGTGACATGTCACTGATCGTCTGTTCCCTGTCATATTACTAGTAATGGCGGTGATCAGCGATTTTTAGCAGTACTGCGACATTGCGGCGGACAGATCAGACACTTTTGACACATTTTTGGGGCCATTGACATTTATACAGCGATCAGTGCTATAAAAATGCACTGATTGCTGTGTAAATGTCACTGGCAGAAAAGGGGTTTACACTAGGGGGCGATCAAGGGGTTAAATGTCGGGATAGGACTGACTGGGGGAGGAGACATATCGCTGTTCCTACTTACAAGGAACAAACTATATGTCTCCTCTCCACTGACAGAACAGGGATTTGTGTGTTTACACACACAAATCCCGGTGCTGACTCTCGCGCCCACGATCACGGCAGGTCTTAAAGGGGACAATGTACCAATACATTGTTTTGCGGGAACGTGACACTTTGCCGACGTATATCAGCGTGAGCCGGTCGGCAAGTGGTTAAATAGCATAGTGCAGTGTTATTTGTCCCTTTCTATGCTGTAAAATACCTGGTTGATCCTGCCTGTTTCTGTGTCCCCCTAAATGAACTTACAACAGCAATTATGGCTGCTGATCCATGATACTGTGGTCAGTTTATGTGCATCCATCATCCCTCTGTATTCAGAGTCTCTCCCCTCTCCCCCTCCCCACCTGTCAGTTCCTAGTCTGTGAGCCATCCCCTCCTAAGGCTCCATTCACACTAATGCTTTTTTTGGTGCATTTTGCATTTTGCAGAAATGCAAGGACATTTTTTAACATGGTTTCCTATGGAACATGTTCACATCAATGCTTTTTTGTGCCTCTGCGTTTTTGGAAAAGGGCAGGGACTTTTTTTCCTGCAAAAAGCAGCGTTTTGCATGCAATAGAATTCAATGGACCTGCATTTTTTTTCAACCTGTTCATAGCTGGTTGTTAAAGTAAATGTAAAAAAAAAATTACTGGAAAAAAAAAAAAAAAAAACGAAAATCGCGGTAAAAACGCACGTCAAAAAACGCAGCAAGCACCGCAAAAAGCATTGCAAAAACGCTCAAAAGCAACATGCATAGGTGTGAATCAAGCCTACCGCTATATAATTCGTCTGTAAAGTTAGTGATGACTAGTGTTGCTCACGAATATTCGTATTGCGAATATTCGGCTCGAATATGGCATATTCGAGTATTCGCGAATATCTCGAATTTCGCGGCCAATATTCGCTATTCCGAATATAAAAAAAAAATTGCGAAATTTCGCTAATGCGAATTTATTGCGAACATTTTTTTCTGATTGGCTCTGATGCAAAAGAAGGGCGGAGAAAGTATTCTCGAATATTCGGAAATCGAATATTCGGAATATTTTATCAAAAAAAAAAATGTTGTGAAATATTTTGACAACTGTGGTAGGAGAACTCTGATTGGCTCTGATGCAAAAGAAGGGTGGAGAAAGTATTTGCGAATATTCGGAAATCGAATATTCGCGGGAAAAAAAAAATAATAATTTGCAAACTGTTCGCAAAAAAATTCACATTAGCGAAATTTCGCAATTTTTTTTTTATATTCGGAATAGCGAATATTGGCCGCGAAATTCGAGATATTCGCGAATACTCGAATATGCCATATTCGAACCGAATATTCGCAATACGAATATTCGTGAGCAACACTAGTGATGACCATTACTGGCAGACCTTCTGTAATAACCCTTCTTGAACCCTTCTTGTTTACGATATGTGATGTTGATCATTGTACTGTATGTGTGATTATTTGATATAAGGTAAGACCTCCTTTCAGGGGTTGTATTAGCTAAAAGGATTCACTCAACATTTTTTATGTCTTTTAGGGGGTACTTACCTATACTAAAGATTTTAATGGATTTAAAATAAAGAGATATATTTTATATATATGTTGTGGTGAATTATTCTGAATGAAGGTACCCTTAGGTACCGCTGTTTCTCTTCAAAAGTTTATCTAATGATTAATATTGTATAGACAGAAAAAGAGGCAGTAGACAGAGACACAATAAACATACTACAAGGCAGTTTTGCACTTGAGTGCCATGTACTGTATAATGCCTTCTCAAACTAAATATACTCAACCTTCTCAGAGCCTAACCATTCTCCATGAAATAAAGCCCTGAAGAAGAGGGAGCGATGCCCCCGAAACGTGTTGGCTCTACATTTATCTACAATAAACAATTATATTAAAGAAGCGTTCCACCCATTTAAAAGTCAGCAGCTACAAAAAGTGTAGCTGCTGACTTTTAATAATTGGACACTTGCCTGTCCCACGGTCAAGGGATGCGGGCACGCGAAGACTCGCTCCTCTCTGCCGCCATTGTTACTGTGGGCACCCGGCTGTGTCTTCACAGCCGGGCACGCACTGCGTATGTGCTCACTGTGATTGGCCGGGCAATCTTCTGGGGCCTGTGACGTGTCCTAGAAGATTGCAGGGAGGGAGGGGGAGATACGATCTTCCTTCTGGCGCTGCCAGGGTGGAAGTGGGAGCTGGGTGCCTGTAAAAATAGGGTACCCGGTGTAAAAACAGGGTAGCCTCTCCTCGCCAGGGCCGCCATCAGGAATTATGGGGCCCCTTACACAGCTTCAGGCATGGACCCCCTGGAGCAGAGAACCGGGGGGGGGGTGCTGCCGCCTGAAATTGAGAAGCGTGGGGGGCTGCCGTGAATTGAGAAGCGGGGGGGGCCTGGGGACCTCTGAGCCCTTTAATAAAAAAATATATATATATATATATATATAAAAAAGAAATAAAATAATATAATATAATAATAAAAAAATATTTTTTTTATAAAAAAAAAAGGGGGGTTGCCATCCGGGGCCCTGGGGACCTCTGGGCCCTTTAATAATAATAATAATATTATATATATATATATATATAAATATATAGAAATACAAAAATATATAAAAAAATATTTTTTTTTATAAAAAAAAAGGGGGTTGTCATCCGGGGCCCTGGGGATTTCCGGGCCCCTGGGGACCCCGAACCCCTAAAAAAAATTGTCCCTTAAATAAAAAAATAAAATAAAAATATATTAGAAAAAATATATTTTTTTTTTTTTAAAAAAGAAAAAAAAGGGGGGGGGTTGCCACCCGGTCCCTGGGGTCCTTCGGGCCCCTGGGGACCTCCGGGCCTCTAAAAAGAAAAATTGCCCCTTTAATAAAAAATAAAATAAAAATATATAAAAAAATATATATATTTTTTTATAAAAAAAAAATAAAAAAAAGGGAAGTTGCCATCTGGAGCCCTGTGGGCCCCTGGGGACCTCCGGACCCGTAAAAAAAAGGGGGGGTTGCCATCCGGGCCCCTGGGGACCTCCGGGCCCCTTACAGGTGTACTGCCTGTACCCCCCTGATGGCGGCCCTGCTCCTCGCCCAAAATGTGGCACGTCAGGGGGTCACCTACACTTAAAGTGGAAGTATTTTTGGGTGGAACTCTGCTTTAAATCATCAAGTGAGATGTTTTTCTGGACACTGGGCTCTCCTTTTCAATCACCCTAATGTACATTGTAACAATATTGCTCTGGCAATTTTGGTATGTAATTGTTTTTTTGGGTAAAGTTCCCCTTTAAGGCAGTTAGTAGTAATTGCTTGAGATCACATTCCTTTGCTACGTTCTGAGATTTATTCAGGTAAAAATAAGTTTCCAGAGAAGCTCCCAGGAATAAATCTGTCATAATAGACTTGTTAAATCCCCCTAACAGGGAGAGCTCTTGCTCATACCACCGACATGTATTTACATAATTAATGAGTATAAAACATGACAAGCCCATTAGTTTTAATTGTCTCAAATTTCCATGCATATTATTTCTCTTCACCCATGACAAAGTTCTCTGTGTCTTAAATCACCATACACACCATGGGGGAAAAAGCAAGAAAGAAAGAAAGATAAAACATGCTGGAAACATTGTAAAGGAGAAAGCATTAGAGGCATTTAAGTTAAAGCTGTAGTTTAACTCTTTTTTAACTTGTACTTACAAGCTAACGCCTGCGGGTGCTGATCGAGAAGACATTTTCCAACAGTCGATCTTCAGATCAGCATCTGTACATCCCCCCTGCCCATACATGGATAAATGTTTGGCCAGTCCCTTCTGACCCGGCTGAATTTCTGGCTTAAGTCTACATTGACACCGTAGCCGCAGTCACGTTAGCGTTAAAGTGACCCTCATTTTAGCCATGCTTTTTGGCCGCTAGCGGGGCGCTTTTAAGGGGTTAAAAACACCCCTGTTGCAGTGCTTCTGGAGGCGCTGCCCATGTATTCCAATGGGCGTAGGCGATGTAGGAGCGCTGTATACAGCGCTAGTACACCATCCTAAAGATGCTGTTTGCAGAAAAAAAAATCCCGTCGCAGAAGCGCACTGCCCCAGTGTGAAAGCACTCGGGTTTTCACACTCAGGGGGCATGGGAGACAGGTTTCAGGTGCTTTACAGGTGCTATTTCTAGCACTAAAAAACCTGACTAAACTCCCTAATTTAAATATAATCCACCCCTTCCTGTCAAGGTCACACCCCTTCCTTTTTAAGACCGGCCTTGAAATTTTCCAGTGGGGACATTCTGAGCGCCTTGGGGGGGGGTTCCCCTTAATCTGGGGGGGGTTCCCCTTAATCAGCAGAGATTTCCTCTCACTTCCTGTTTGTTTATGGGACAGGAAAAAATGAAGGGAAATGAACGGATGGCAACAAAAAAAATTAACAGGGGCTCTAACCATCCCTTACTCTATCCAAAATGGGAAAAAAAAAAGCGCTGCCTATAGTTTAGCACAAATGTAAGCTAAATTTATGGAGGACTAAGAGGATAACACAATGCCAGAGGTGCAGCAGAAAACATATAGCACAGTGATGAAGGTGAATGTGGTCCAGGCAGTGAGCAATGGAAATATTTGACGGCAGGAACAAATAAATCCATCTGTTTATTTTTCTCATCAGCAATTAACAGAAATAAAATTAAAGGAGTTGTAAACAATTTATTTTTTACCTTAATGCAATCTATGCATTAAGGTGAAAAAACATCTGAAGATGCCGAGCCCCCGTTTTACTTACCTGACCCCTCGAAAGTCCCGCGCTCGGTCCCGAGATCCTCTTCGCCGCTCAGCCTGGCTGATTGGCTAGAGCGGATGGATTGAGAGCAGTGCAGCCATTGGCTAGCGCTGCTGTCAATCACATCCAGTGACGCAGCGCGCCGAGGGGTGGGGACGAGTGATACAGTAAGCGGCTATGGCCGCTCGCTGTATCACGGGAGCGCGCCCGCAAGGACTCGCCACCATGCAAACTCTCTTGCATGAATGTGGTGAGTTCTTGCAGGGAGGACCAGTGACAACCGCCGAGGGACCCCCAAAGACATGGATCGGGGGCACTAACATGTTTGTTATTGCTATTGCTATAATGACCCTTTAAGTATACTTAATATGCACCTCCACTTTCATTGAGAAAAAAAAAAATCCCCTCTGGGTGATCTATGTACTTTGCAAGGATCTTAACAAACTTTGTTGCAGATTTCTACCTTTTGCTAATCTGAAGAAATCACAGTTGTACCTCTGTGCTCAGTGAGTCTAATGAGAGTGGTTTCATAATTATCAACCAGCTGCTGCAGAATTAGGGCTCTAATGAGGAAAATTGCAGGATCTGCATCCTTTTAAATGTTATTTCCTATTGGGAGTATCTTACCAAAAATTTAATTTTTGCTGCAGGGGATGCCAAAAAATATGACTTGTATTATAGTATAGACTTCTGGCAATATCAGTGAGCCAATGACACAAGCAGGAAATTATGGGCCAGATCCACAGCCAGCCGCCGTAACTTAAATATTCCCATTTAAGTTACACCGCCGCAAAATTTCTACCTAAGTGCCCGATCCACAAAGCACTTACCTAGAAATTTTCGGCTGTGTAACTTAAATCCGGCCGGCGCAAGGCGTTCCTATTCAAATGGGGCGAGTCCCATTTAAATTAGGCGCGCTCCCGCGCCGGACGTGCTGCGCATGCTCACGACGCTTTGCGCGGTTTTACGTTGCGCCGGGTTTTGAGAATCGCGACGGGCGTAAAAAAAAAAAAATATGAGTTGCGGCGGAAAAAAAAAAAAATTGAAAAAAAAAAGACGGCGACGCGGGATAGAAGGGTCTACTTTTACAAGGCCTAAACAGTTTAGGCCTTGTAAAAGCAGCCCTAATTTTGCGTTTGCAAACTAATACTTACGGAGAAAAAACGAAGCGTAAAAGCTTCGTGGATCTCCGTAAGTGCTAATTTGCATACCCGAAGCAGCATTTCGACGAGAAATGCCCCCAGCGGCGGATGCGGTACTGCATCCTAAGATTCGACAGTGTAAGTCCTTTACACATGTCGGATCTTCTGCCTATCTATTGGAAACTGATTCTGTGGATCAGTTCCATAGATAGAAACAGGGATACGACGGTGTATCAGTAGATACGCCATCGTATCCCTTTTGTGGATCAGGCCCTATGTTTCTGGGGGGCGTTCTGTACACATAAGGGGCCAGATTCACATAGTTTGCCGCATCTTTATACCGGCGTAGCGCATCTCATATGCGCTACGCCGACGTAACTCAGAGAGGCAAGAACAGTATTCACAAAGCACTCGCTCCCAACGTTGCGCCAGCATAACGTAAATTGGCCGGCGTAAGCCCGCCTAATTCAAAGTAGGAAGGAAGTGGGTGTGATCCATTTAAATGAAGCGTGACCCCATGCAAATGAAGGGCCGAACGAATGGCGCATGCGCGCGCATGCTCAGAATCACGTTGATTATACTCCCTAAGATACGACGGCTCAATGCCTACGACGTGAACGTAACCTACGCCCAGTCCCATTCACGTACAACTTATGTAAACTACGCAATATTTGACGGTTGTTCCCTGGTCCATACCCTAACATGACTTACACCTGCTTACACCTGCTCTGTCCGTCTATCTGTATGTTTATCTATCTATCTATCTATCTATCTATCTATCTATCTATCTATCTATGTATCTGCATATCTGTCTGTATATTTATCTGTCTGTCTGTCTGTCTATCTATCTATCTATCTATCTATCTATCTATCTGTATGTTTATCTATCTATCTATCTATCTATCTATCTATCTATCTATCTATCTATGTATCTGTCTATCTATCTGTCTGTCTGTCCATCTATCTATCTATCTGTCTGTCCATCTATCTGTATGTCTATCTATCTATCTATCTATCTATCTATCTATCTATCTATCTATCTATCTATCTATCTATCTATCTATCTATGTATCTGTCTATCTATCTATCTATCTGTCTGTCTGTCTGTCTGTCTATCTATCTATCTATCTATCTATCTATCTATCTATCTATCTGTCTGTCTGTCTGTCTGTCTGTCTGTCTGTCTGTCTATCTATCTGTCTGTCTGTCCATCTATCTGTATGTCTATCTATCTATCTATCTATCTATCTATCTATCTATCTATCTATCTATCTATTTATATATCTGTCTGTCTGTCCATCTATCTGTATGTTTATCTATCTAATCTATCTATCTATCTATCTATCTATCTATCTATCTATCTATCTATCTATCTATATGTCTGTCCATCTATCTATCTGTCTGTCTCTGTCGGTCTATCTATCTATCTATCTATCTATCTATCTATCTATCTATCTATCTATCTATCTATCTATCTATCTATCTATCTATCTATATGTCTATCTATCTATCTATCTATCTATCTATCTATCTATCTATCTATCTATCTATCTACATATCTGTCTGTCTATCTGTCTGTCTATCTATATATCTGTATGTTTATCTATCTATCTATCTATCTATCTATCTATCTATCTATCTATCTATGTATCTATGTATCTATGTATGTATCTATCTGTATATCTATATATGTATCTGCATATCTGTCTGTCTATCTATCTGTCTGTCTGTCTGTCTATCTACCTGTCTATCTATCTATCTGTATATCTATCTATCTATCTATCTATCTATCTATCTATCTATTTATCTATCTGTCTGTCTGTCCATCTATCTGTATGTTTATCTATCTAATCTATCTATCTATCTATCTATCTATCTATCTATCTATCTATCTATATGTCTGTCTATCTATCTATCTATCTATCTGTCTGTCTCTGTCGGTCTATCTATCTATCTATCTATCTATCTATCTATCTATATGTCTATCTATCTATCTATCTATCTATCTATCTATCTATCTATCTATCTATCTACATATCTGTCTGTCTATCTGTCTGTCTATCTATATATCTGTATGTTTATCTATCTATCTATCTATCTATCTATCTATCTATCTATCTATCTATCTATCTATGTATCTATGTATGTATCTATCTGTATATCTATATATGTATCTGCATATCTGTCTGTCTATCTATCTGTCTGTCTGTCTGTCTATCTACCTGTCTATCTATCTATCTGTATATCTATCTATCTATCTATCTATCTATCTATCTATCTATATGTCTGTCCATCTATCTATCTATCTATCTGTCTGTCTCTGTCGGTCTATCTATCTATCTATCTATCTATCTATCTATCTATCTATCTATCTATCTATCTATCTATCTATCTATCTATCTATCTATATGTCTATCTATCTATCTATCTATCTATCTATCTATCTATCTATCTATCTATCTATCTATCTATCTACATATCTGTCTGTCTATCTGTCTGTCTATCTATATATCTGTATGTTTATCTATCTATCTATCTATCTATCTATCTATCTATCTATCTATCTATCTATCTATGTATCTATGTATCTATGTATGTATCTATCTGTATATCTATATATGTATCTGCATATCTGTCTGTCTATCTATCTGTCTGTCTGTCTGTCTATCTACCTGTCTATCTATCTATCTGTATATCTATCTATCTATCTATGTATCTGCATATCTGTCTGTCTGTATATCTATCTGTAGGACCTATTGTGGGCGAGTGACCGGGGGTTGGTTGGGGCTTTGTTTGCGCCCCCCCCCCAAAATAATGGAGCACCAGTCGCCACTGCAACAGAACAATGCAAATGTACCAGTAGCATACTGTATATGCCAACTTTTCCCAAAAAAATTGTGGAGCACACTTTTCTGAGAGAAAGAAAATGGCATTCACACAGGCGCATAAACCAGTGTGGCCAAAAAGACGTCCATAGTCTTAATGGAGATGGTTTGTGGTAATATCATGGTTCTATAAATGCTAAACAGTTGATCGTATTGGATAAGGTCCTTTAAGAACTAAAGAATGAGACTGTTCAACTGAAATGAAATATTAAGTAAATCAAGCAATAGTCATTAGCTCTTTTTCTCACATGAACAACTCCTCTCCCACTTCTGCCAACTGTGCAATGATTAAACTCGATAGACTTTGTGACGTACAAGAAAAAAAACACCTTTTCCCTAAGGGAGGTACCTATGTAGAAGAGAGGGAAATTCATAAAAAGGGTATTTCCAAATGTGTGTAGTGAAGAACGAGTGCAATTATGCGTAACGTACTACTTAACAATCCTACCTGAGAAACCGCAAAAGCTTATTGCGCTATTTAAACCACAACACCATATTTAGTATACTGTTTTTAACACACCAGTAAAAACAGAGCACATATTAAAAAACTGTTATTCCACTATCATCATATTGGCCAAATGTTGTGGCTACCTCAATTGCTAATTGCATTCTCATATAAAAAATAAATAGAGCATTTGTTAAGTATGGTACAGCAAAAAAAACAGCATTAGTAGCTCATCAACAGCACAGTGACTTTGGGCCAGATCACAGCGGAGATACGACTGAGTATCTCTGATACTCCGTCGTATCTCTCAGAGTATCTATGCGACTGATTCATAGAATCAGTTACGCATAGATAGCCCTTAGATCCGGCAGGTGTAATTGTTTTACACTGTCGGATCTTAGGATGCAGTACCGCGGCCGCCGCTGGGTGGAGTTTGCGTCGTATTCCAGCGTCGGGTATGCAAATGAGGTTTTAGGGCGATCCACAACGGTTTTTCGCGTTCGGTACGTCGTCGCTAGTCTAGTTTCCCGTTGCAAATTAGTCGTCGTTTTACCTGCCCTAACTTTACACAGCCCATGTTAAAGTATGGCCGTCGTTCCCGCGTCGAATTTCCAATATTTTTTTTTTCGTAAGACGTCCGGGAATACGAAAGTACGTTACGCACGTTGCCGTTCGAAAAAATGACGTCACTTCGCGTAAAGCACGGCGGGAATTTCAAAACGGAGCATGCGCAGTAGGTCCGGCGCGGGAGCGCGCCTAATTTAAATGGCACACGCCCCTTTGAATTACGCGGGCTTACGCCGGAGGCCGCCGGCGTAAGTTTTCACGCAAGTGCTTGGTGAATCAGGCACTTGCGATGAAAACTTGCGGCGGTGTAACGTATCTACGATACGTTACGCCGCCGCGATTCTACGTGAATCTGGCCCTTAGGCCCCATACACACGACCGAGTTTCTCGGCAGAATTCAGCCAGAAACACGGTCGGAGCTGGATTCTGCCGAGAAACTCGGTCGTGTGTACACTTTTCAGCGAGGAACCCGTCAAGGAACTCGTCGGGCCGAAAAGAGAACATGTTCTCTATTTCCTCGTTGTTCAATGAGGAAAGTCGGCCCGCCAAGCTCCTCGGCGGCTTCCACACTGAACTCGCCGAGGAACTCGATGTGTTTGGCACGTCGAGTTCCTCGGTCGTGTGTACGGGGCCTTAGTGATTAGCACTTCTGCCGTGCAGTAATGGGGTTATTGATTCAAATCCCAACCAGGCCACTCTGAGCTGCTTTTGGGTTCCTCCCACACTCCAAAAACACGGTGGAGCAGGGCAATAAGTAAATTGTCGCTTATATATAAATATCTGTAAGAAATAATGCTAAATATAGTGTTATAGTTACCCATAATAGCTGAAAACCTGCAAAATAGTAAAACTAAACAGTAAAAAATACTAAACACCTGCATAATATGACTAGCAAAGGTCGCCAGTGTCTTGAACAGTAAAGCCCTGTACACACGATCGGTTTGTCTGATGAAAACAGACCGATGTACTGTTTTCAATCGGTCAAACAGATCGTGTGTGGGTCCCATCGGTTTGTTTTCCATCAGTGAAAAAAAATAGAACATGTTTTAAAATTTTTCCTATGGATAAAAAAAACAATAGAAAAAAACGATCGTCTGTGTGGAAGTCCATCGGTCAAAAGTCCACGCATGCTACGAATACAGTTGACGCATGCTCGGAAGCATTGAACTTAATTTTTCTCAACGCGTCGTAGTGTTTTACGTCACCGCGTTGGACACGGTTGGATTTTTGACCGATGGTGTGTAGGCAAGACTGATGAAAGCCAGCTTCATCGGATATCCGTCAAAAAAATCCATCGGATTAGATTCCACCAGATATCCGATCGTATGTACAGGGTTTTATAGTATACATCCACACAACTTTTTTTCTGTTAGGTACAGTGCCTTGAAAAAGTATTCATGCCTCTTGAAAGTTTCCACGTTTTGTCACGTTACAACCAAAAACGTAAATGTATTTTATTGGGATTTTTGTGTGATAGGTCAACACAAAGTGGCGCATAATTGTGAAGTGGAAGAAAATAAATAAATGATTTTCACATTTTTTTACAAATAAATATCTGAGAAATGTGGCGTCCATATGTATTCAGCCCCCTTTACTCTGCTACCCCTAACTAAAATCTAGTGGAACCAATTGCCCTCAGAAGTCACCTAATTAGTAAATAGAGTCCACCTGTATGTAGCTTATTCTCAGTATAAATGCAGCTGTTCTGTGAAGCCCTCAGAGGTTTGTTGGAGAATCTTAGTGAACAAACAGCATCATGAAGGCCAAGAAAAACACCAGAAAGGTCAGGGATAAAGTTGTGGAGATGTTCTCAAGCAGGGTTAGGTTATAAAAAAATATCCCAAGCTTTGAACATCTCACGGAGCACTGTTCAATCCATCATTTGAAAATGGAAAGCATATGGTTTGGTTTGGGCTGTCTATACCCCAACAAAACACAGACTCAAATCTGTATCTGGGTCCTTCAATTCTAAGGCCTCGTACACATGACCGAATATGTCTGCTGAAAATGGTCCGCAGACCAGTTTCAGCAGACATGTTCGGCCGTGTGTACGGCCGACCGGACAGGTTTCCAGCGGACATTTGTCCAGCCGACCGTTTTCCAGCGGACAAATGTTTCTTAGCATGCTAAGAAACATGTCCGCTGGAAGCCTGTCCGTCGGACGTGTTCGGTCGTCTGTACAGACTCACCGGACATGTCCGATCGGCCGCCATCCCTCGCATGCGTCAAAGTGATTCGATGCATGCGTGGAAGCTTTGAACTTCCAGGGCCGCGCACGTCGCGATGGCGCGGCCACGTCACCGCGTATCATGTACGTGCGGATTTCTGTCTGATGGTGCGTACAAACATCAGACAGAAATCTCCGGACGGACATGTCCGCTGAAAACGGTCCGGCGGACCGTTTTCAGCGGACAGTCCGTCCGTGTGTACGAGGCCTCAGAGTCTGTGTTTTTTGGGGAGACATGGATTTGAATCCGAAGTCAAACTACTCCAAAGGTTCACCAGGTACACACCTCCCAAAGAATAAAGTTCCCTTAACCTCCCTGGCGGTATGATTCTGTCTGGAATTACGTACCAAAAGCGGTACAATTATTTTGCAAGGAAATTTGGCGTTTTATACTGTAGGCCTGCAATTCTTAGGAATAACTCATTTAAATCTGACCAAACAAGAGTCTAGTAGGCATCCCGGGTATGAATTTTTTTTAAAAACAAAATTATAAATTATAATATAATAAATAATTATAAATAATTATAACAAATAATAATATAATTATAATAAAAATTATTCAATAATGTAATCAACTCAAAATCACTGAAATTTGCTCAGTTGCAGAATTGTTGCTGTCATTACTTTTATTTTTTTATGACGAATTTCCCCACAAATCGCTATCGCTCAATTCTGCAAGTGATTATAATTTATTATCGCTTTTTTCCAGCTGCTCTAAAACCATTTTTGACATAAAGGGACACTTTTGGTTGCTATGGACAATCTACAGTTTGCAGGCAGAAAGAACGGTTTTTATTATATAAAAGTACATGTAGGGCACTGGGCAGACCACTAGGGACAAGGGGGTGTGTATTTTTTACATACAGTACTGTAATCTATAAGATTACAGTATACTGTATGTAAGGTGTTTGTTTACTTTTGGCCCCCATGCGTCGTAACGTCGCAGGGAACGGAGATCGGTGGCACACAGGGACACTGTAAATCGAGCGAGGACCCGCTCGCTCACACAGCGGGGATGCATCGCAAGATCCAGGGACAAGGTAAGTAACTTGTCTGTGGATGCTGCGAAAGGTAAGCCACGCTCTGCACATCTACCCCGAGCGTGACTCGGGGATACCGATCCTAGCATAGAAAAACAACCCCGAGTCACGCTTGGGGATACCGCTAAGGGGGTTAAATGCCAGGGCCCATAGTGAGTAGGTAAGAGGTTAGTCTGCAGTCTCTTCCAAAAGCCCTCTGTTACACCCAACCACTCATCTCTTTTCCGTGATTTGCTATCATCAGCGAGCCCAGGACACCTATGCAGATTTTGCATTTGAACTGTACTTAAAGTGCAGAAGTCTCATATACAGACTGATTTTACTGTTGTGGGTTTAATAACATTTTAATTAATATTAACATGTTCTTCGATTTTTTTCTCCAATCCTAGGGAAATGCTTAAAGTGGTTGTAAAGTCTTGTTTAAAAAAAATTAAATAAATAGCAGTTGGTTTTGCACAGGGCAGCCTGAATCCTCCTCTTCTCGGGTTCCTCTTTGCTGCTCATGGCCCCTCCCTCCTATCGAGTGCTCTCTCAGCCAGCAGCTTTCTATGTGGACACCCGAGCCAGAGCTCCGTGTATTCATTCAGAAACGGAACCCCGATCTGGCCCTGCCCCCTTTCTCCCCTGATTGGCTGACTGATTTTGACAGCCGCGGGAGCCAATGGTGCTGCTGCTGTGCCTCTGCCAGTCAGGAGGAGTGTTGCAGACAGCTTAGACATTCGCTGGAGAGAGATGAGGTTTAGGTAATAATTAGGGGGGCTTAATGCATAGTATGAATAAAAAAAAACCTTTACAACTACTTTAAATAATGCATTACAATTTTACTAAACTCATTTGATTTTAGCCGACTAAAATGTACTGGAGATTTTAGCCGACTAAAATACGACATACACTAAAACAATTCAGATGACTAAAATAAAACTAAAATTGCATTTTAGTCAAAACACTGTACGGCTACAATCACCTCAAGTCAAAAGACTAAAACAAGACTAAAACTAAAATGGCATTTTGGTCAGAAGACTATGACTAAAACTGAAACAAAATTTGACGTCAAAATTAACACTAGTAGGATGGGTTAGAGGGGGTGGGAGGGACATGAAAAAAAAATATTTTAGCCCAGAATGGGGCTTTAATGTTGGAACACCTCAAATAGCTGAATGAGGACAACAGCCTTATACCTCGTACACACGACCGGTTTTCCTGTCAGGAAAAAAAACGATGTTTTTCCCAACGTGATACCTCTCCAGCCTGCCTTGCATACAGAAGTTCGTGCCAAATCCCGCCCGACCAAAGCGCAGTGACGGACAACACGTATGACGGGACTGTAAAGGGGAAGTTCCATTCAAATTTAGCTTAGCTGGATAATCAGTCAGTGTCAGTTCAGTGAGGGAGTAGGACGCTTCCCGACGAGTCTGCTCTCTCCAGGGACCAGACAGATAGCCAGCTAGACACTGCAGACAGGCAGGCTCCTACAATCTTTGCTGCATGAATCAACTTGCAGCCCATAGGACCGGCTCCTTCCTTCCCTTCGTGGGCCCCTCTCTTCAGGTAAGACCCTGTCTTTCAGGGCCATCTTTCCACCCCCAGGAATCGCTAGTGACCGTCCTTTTCAGGACAGCCACTCCAGCGATCCAAATTGCGGCTCTCTTAGAGCCGCATGCACCCCAATCAGTCACCCATAATCACCCCGGCCACCCGCCGCGCATAGCAGCGATTTTTTCTGGCGATCTGCGGCTCTTTCCCGCATCCGCGCCAGACCAGGCCTTATTCGCAGCCGCCGCAATTAGGAAAGACCGCGGCTTCAGCCGCGGCCTAGCGGTGCGCCGCAAAAAGGAGCACTGACAGCCTGGAAATTTTCCTGGAATTGTCAGGGATCATCCCCCTATCCCTGGATTAACAACCAGCTCATACCCACCAAGCCAAACAGCCCCCAAACCTGAGGCCTGTGGCCCGGTCGGCGGCCATCTTGGTACTCCTCAGCTACAGTGACACCCTTCTTCCCCCCCTTCCCCCCATTCCAAACAGTACTTGATCCAGGGTTTCGTCCGATCGCCTTTCAGGGATCAGGAAGGAATTTTTTTCCCTGCGGCAGCAAATTGGCTTAGCACTGCCAGGGTTTTTTTGCCTTCCTCTGGACCAAGGCCAAGCGAGAGGATTCAGCGAATCTTCCCTCTATTGCAATTAATCCCCCCCCCCCCCCCGGTGACTGGCAACAATGGTTAAACTGCGATACTCTGCAGAAACGATTTGGGGTCTGAGACAATTCGCAACAGTATTACCAGCCGTCACCAAAAAGGCCTTAAAAATAGACCAACTTTTGAGATTCGATCAACGATCGACCATCAAAAATTTCAACCATTTAACCCAGCTCAAGCACATATCATGTGCTTTGATCAACACAAGATCGGCAGTAAAACACCGATCAGAAATCCACGATTTCTTACTACAAAACAATCTAGACGGCCTCTTTATCACAGAAAGCTGGCTTTCAGACGACTGCAACACCATTCTTGGAGAATTGGTGCCAGAAAATTATCGAATTATAACGGAAAACAGAATAGGGCAAAGAGGAGGAGGCCTGGCGGTGATCCATAAGTTTCATATTGCAATCACTAAGCCGGTCCTTCAAAATCCTCTTCCATTTATGGAAACCCTTACTCTTCAACTTCAAACTAACCCCCAGGAGACTGTTCACATTCTCCTCTGCTATAGGCCACCTGGGCCAAAATCGCAGCTTCTACCATCATTAACGGAGTTCATATCCACTTATACCCTTAACAGCAAACATCTTTTGCTGCTCGGGGACTTCAATCTGTGGGCCAACTCCTCACAGGATCCCATTGCGGATGCCTGCATCGATCACCTGGAAGGATTAGGACTACAGCAACTTATATGCGGTCCCACGCATGCTTCAGGTCACACACTCGACCTAATTTTCAGACAAAATCTGAAAATAAACATTTTGGGAAATGAACCTTTGCCATGGACAGACCACCATGCAATTAGTTTCATAATTTCCAAAATTCCACCAGTTATAAAAGCACCCAAGCCGGTGACAATACACTGGGCTAGATCTCAGAAGAAGCTCCATTCGGAGCTCTTCAAATCTACCTTGGGAAACCGAATCGAAACTATTCATCCTCAGTTGACAGCCTCAGATACACTGGATGCCATAAATGCAGCTCTGCTACAATCAGCCGACTTAGTAGCACCGAAACGCAAAGTCCGCATCCGGAAAAAAAAGTCCGGCTGGTTCAACAACCAGCTGTCCCTACTGAAGCAAGAGCGCAGAAGGGCGGAAGCCGCCTGGAAAAGAAGCCCTTCAGAAGATCACCTCATCATCTACAAGGCAATAACAACACAATATCATAAAGAAATCTTCAAAGCAAAGAAACATCATTTTTCTATGACGATTAACAGCGCCATGAACCGCCCCCGAGAACTATTCAAGATGGTCACCCAGACCATGAATCCGGGATGTCTTGAAGTCCCCAATTTAGACACCCAAGAGTTCTGTAATGAACTATCGGATTTCTTCATCGACAAAATCGAAAGAATCCGGGTAAGTATTCTGCAAAATAATACCACCCTCAGCCCCCTCTTCAATCAACTACAAAACACCAACAGAAACCTTCTACAATCAACTAAGTTCACTCTGGAACCCATCTCCATCGATACCACCAAAAATATCATTGGTGCGTTGCGGAACAGCACAGCACCCAATGACATCATTCCCACCAAGCTGCTGAAGGAATGCGCCGACATTCTGGCGCCTCCCATCACACAGCTTATAAATCAGTCATTTAAGGAAGGCATAGTGCCATCCCTGCTGAAAGAGGGCACAATCCAGCCCATCCTGAAAAAACCTAACTTGGATCCCAAGGACCCAACTCACCGCCGCCCCATAACAGGCCTAAATATTCTCTCCAAGATAATGGAGAAAATAGTGGTACAACAGCTGCAACAGCATCTGGATACCCACAATCTACTCGATCCATTTCAATCAGGTTTCCGTCCCGGACACGGGACAGAAACGGCCTTACTCAAAATATGGGACGATGCCCTCGAGGCCGCAGACGAGGGAGAATCCTGTCTCCTGGTTCTGCTGGACCTAAGCGCAGCCTTTGACACAGTAGACCACAAAATGTTACTGATGCGACTGGCCGAGGTAGCCAGAATCGCAGAAGGTGATTTACCATGGTTTTTCTCCTTTCTTGAAAACCGTTCACAAACAGTGAAACTGGGATCTTTCACGTCGGAAAAACGCACGGTGCCATGTGGAGTCCCCCAAGGATCCCCCCTGTCACCGGTACTGTTCAACATCTATCTTCGCCCTCTCTTTGATATTATCAGTAGCCAAGAACTACTTTATCACTCTTATGTAGACGATACGCAATTGTATTTTCGCATCTGCAACAAAAAGGATCATCATCTCAGTTTAGAGAAATGTCTCTCTTCGATAGAAAACTGGATGACTAAGAGTTATCTTAAACTCAACAGTTCCAAAACAGAACTTCTTATGTTTCACGCCAGCCGCAAGAGTCAACTGGCAACAACCTGGACACCGCCGCCCATTCTGGGCCAAAGCATCACCCCTAGCTCCAAAGTCAAAAGTCTAGGAGTCATTTTTGACACCTTCATGACAATGGACGCACAAATAGGGTCAGTAGTCAGCAGATCGCACCATTTGTTGCGCCTACTACGCAGACTCATTCCATTTATTCCCAAAGAAGACGTAGCAGTCGTGGTGGGAACAATCGTGAATTCCAGACTGGACTATGCAAATGCCCTTTACCTCGGGCTCCCAAAGTACCAAATCGCTCGTCTGAAAGTCGTACAGAATACGGCCGCCAGACTGGTGACTGGGAAAAGGACATGGGAATCAATCTCACCTTCGCTGAGAACCCTTCACTGGCTGCCAGTAAAAGACAGAATTGCATTTAAAGCACTCTGCCTGACACATAAGTGCATCCATGGGAAGGCGCCGCAATATCTTTGCGACAAGATAGAACCTCACAATTCTAATCGCGTTCTGCGATCCAGCGACCAAAATCTGGTCAAGGTGCCAAAAACCAAATACAAGTCCAAAGGAGAAAGAAGGTTTGCTTTTCAAGGTCCGAGACTATGGAACGCTTTACCAACCAGCGTTCGGTTGGAGGAAAACCACCTGACTTTCAGAAGACGGATTAAAACTCTGCTCTTTTGATGTCATGAGACACGAAACATCAAGCGCCCAGAGGCGATTCAGTTCGCATGTGCCGCGCTATATAAGTTTTTCATTCATTCATTCATTCATTCAAATTGCTCGACCCTCTGGGCTGCTTTTTCTGATCCTTGTGTTAGTAAAAGTTTGATGAGAGACGATTTGCGCTTTTCAGTCCGTTACAGCGTGACGAATGTGCTATCTCCATTACGAACGCTAGTTTTACCAGAACGAGCGTTCCCGTCTCATACTTGATTCTGAGCATGCGTGATTTTTTTCCCCTCGGAAAAGCATACACACAAGCGGTTTTCGCGATGGGAAAAAGACCGCCGGGAATCACGACAGGAAAAAAGAGAGCTGGTTCTAATTTTTTTGCGGGCAGCTTTCTCGTCTGGAAAACTGCTATGGAGCAGACACTTGCCCGGTTTTCCCGACAAAAAGCAAACATGGCAGTTTTGCTGTCGGGAAAACCGGTCGTGTGTACGAGGCAAAAGTGTTCTATTAACACTAAATATTTTCAAAGTCAAATGTCCCTAACTCCACATACTCGTGTATGACAGAGCGCCATCACTCTATATCCCTCTGTAGGTTAATGTATTGTGTGACCTCTGCTAACGACCTCATTTTTAGGAGAATTAAATGGCACCATGTTGTTAAAGATTTTTGTTATGGCCCATATATGCAAGGGATTAATGCTGCAGCGTTATCAGATGGGTCCCTTAATAGATACTTATTCAGCACAAATTATTTTAATGTTGAAGACCTTTGTCAAACCTTCATCAAACATCTGATAATAGCGTGCTCCCTTGTACACATACAACACTGTACTCAAATTAAATTTGTATCTTTTTATTTTTATTGTTGAGACAGATAATGTTTTATTTTGCTCGTATTTAATCACGACTAGGTTTTTTATTGTTTTTTTTATTATGCTATATACTGTAAATGAAAAAAAAATATGTTTTTCTTAGTTTCTGTTATAAATGTTTCAAATAAATCTTTTTTCATAAATGTAAACCAAAATGTATTCTGCTTAATTTCTTTGGTACTGTATATTATTTACTCTGTCTGAAAGTTATAGTCTACAATCTATTTTATATATATTTAAAAATCGATTAGTCCTAATGTACTGACCATTTCCTGGGGTCAGAAAATGACAGGACAGCACAAATACCCCCAAAATTACCCCCTTTTGGAAAGTAGATATAATAAGGGGCATGGTAAGTTTTTTGAAGTCGTAATTTTTTGTCTCAATTTTTTAGAAACTGAAAATATTTTTTTTGTTTTTTTCACAAAGTTCTTTCTCACACACAGCATAGGCATACTTATAATTACACCCCAAAACACATTTTGGTATGGGAATACCATATGTGTGAGACTTTTTTACAGCCTAGCCACATATAGGGGCCCAAAATCCAAGGAGCACCTTTATGCAATCCAGGAGCATAAATTACATCTAATTTCCGGACCACCTATCACATTTTTAGGGCCCTGGAGCACCAGGACAATGGAAACATCCATAAAATGACCTAATCTTGAAAACTAACCACTTCCCTACCCACCCATAGTCATATGACCTCCACAGATGGGATCTCCCATCCTGGGTGGACGTCATATGACGTCCTGGGCTTCCTGTCCGTCTAGGGGGCACGTGCCCGCGGCATCGCTCGCGGCCACGATAACCACCGGGCACCCACAATTACCCGCGATCGCGGCAGGATCGTGGATCTGTGTGTGTAAACACACAGATCCAGGTCCTGTCAGAGGTGAGTTGACCGATGTGTGTTCCCAGTACAGAGGAACACAGATCGGTCTCCTCCCCTTGTAAGTCCCCTCCCCCTACAGTTAGAACCACTCACTAGGGAACATATTTAACCCCTTCAGCGCCCCTAGTGTTAACCCCTTCCCTGCCAGTCACATTTACACTAGTAATCAGTGCCATTTTATAGCACTAATCGCTGTATAAATGTAAATGGTCCCAAAAATGTGTCAAAAGTGTCCGATATGTCCGTTGCAATGTCATGGTCACAATAAAAATCGCAGATCGCCGACATTCCTAGTAAAAGAATAAAAATGCAATAAAACTGTCCCCTATTTTGTAGATGCTATAACTTTTGTGCAAACCAATCAATATACGCTTATTGCGTTTTTTTTTACCAAGACTATGTAGAAGAATACAAAATCGGCCTAAACTGAGGAAAAAAAAAATCATTTTTATTTTTGATATTTATTAAATCAAATACTAAAAAAGATGGTGTTTTTTTTCAAAATGTACGCTCTTTTGTTTGTAGCGCAAAAAATAAAAACCACAGAGGTGATCAAATACCACCAAACGAAAGCTCTATTTGTGGGGGAAAAAAGGACGTAAATTTTGTTCGGGTGCAATGTCGTACGACCGCGCAGTTGTCAGGTAAAGCGACGCAGTGCCGAAACGCAAAAAGTGCTCTGGTCAGGAAGGGGGTAAATTCTTCCGGGGGTGAAGTGATTAAAAATTCCAGATTATTTTCTGAAAGGCATAGTGAGTCTTTTGAAAATTACTTTTTTCAACACAAGTTTATGAAAAATGTAGGAAAGAAAATATTTTTTTTTTACAAAAAGTTGTAAATTAATAAGATATTTCTAACACACAGCAGAGGCATACTTAGGAAGAGTAGCAGAATGTGTTTTGGGGTGTAATTCTGAGTATGCCGATACCACATGTGTGAGAGTTTTTCACAGCCGAGCCACATAGAGAATATAAAGAAACAAGAGACAGAGCTGCAACTCTAAAAACTCAATCCTGTGAGGTTAATCTTCACACCAGTGCCCCGCTCACAACCCCTGCAAGCCACTTCTGTAGATATGGTCAAAGGAGCCGGAACCTCAGTGTATTGCAGTTAGACCATTTTTATTGCAGATCAAACAGTATAGGGGAGGTAAAATCCAACACCGAAACGTTAACCCATTTCGGCCTCTATGGGCCAGAAATGCCCAGCAGAGTCCAAACATTACACCCAGTAGTGCCAAGCAGAGTCTTCCCATCCAAGGGTGCCCAGCAGTGTCTCCCTTACATCCAGAAGTGCCCATCAGGAACCCACTTGCATTCAAGAGTGCCAATTGGAGCCCACCTACATCTAGTTGTGTCCATCAGGGATCCACTTACACCCAGGAGTGCTAAGCAGAGTTCCCTTTTACATCCAGGAGTACGCAGCAGAGTACCTACTTCCATCCAGGAGTGCCTATCAGACACCCCCCATTCCCCCCAGAAATGCTCATCAAAATCCCCATTTTACATCCAGGAGTGCCCGGGGAGTCCCCATTCTCATCTAGGAACTGCAGGCCAGATGAAACCTTGTAGCATGTGAGATGTGGCCTGCGGGTATAGCATAAACACCCCTGTTGTAAAATACTCTCTCTAGTAAAGAAGGGATACTCTTTTAGGCAGCAACCCAGCGGATAATAGCTGCGGGATGGCTCTTGTCTCGGATACACTAAGGCTAGATTGTGTGAATGATATGCAGAAGTGGTTCTGTTCATAATACGAAGACTTGTCCTTTAAAAAAACAAGACACGTGGTAAGCATGATACAATACTTAGTTAATTTTGGGGAGATTCCATTTCACTTCCTGTCCCACAGCCAAAACAGGAACTGAGAGGAAATCCCTCCAAAGTGTTGGAATTCCTGCTTGTCACAAGAACTACTGGGCCATATTCTTAAAGAAAGTAGGCGGGCGGCGCGTAAGCCATTTACACTCCACCGCCCCAACCTACAGGAGCAAGTGCTGTATTCCCCAAACACTTGCTCCGTAGTTTGGGGCGGCAGAGTGTAATTGGCCCGGTGTATCCCCGCGTATATCCAAGGGGGCGGCTTGTATTTAAATTAAGCGCGCCCCCGATTCTAACGAACTGCGCATGCGCCGGGCTTAAAATAGCCCAGTGCGCATGCTCCAGTTCTCAGCGTAAAACGTCAATGACGCCGACGTGTGCGTCATTGACGTAAAGTCGTATTCAAGAACGACTTAGTAAAACGACGTACCCGACGGGAAAACACGACGCAGACCCGACGCCATACTTAACATGGCCTACGTGGGACTGGCGTAAGGTTACCCCCTCATATAGCAGGGGTAACCTTACGCCTACGCAAACAACGTAAGCGACGGTTACACGACGCAAATTCGTTCGGGAATCGGCGTATTAGGCTCATTTGCATAAACAAATGAGACCTGAACGTAAACGCCACCTAGCGGCCGGCGGAGTAATTACATTTAAGATCCGACAGTGTAAGTGACTTACACATGTCGGATCTTCAGCGTATCTATGCGAAAATGATTCTAAGAATCACTCGCATAGATACGCGGGCCAAAAAAGAGAGATACGATGGAGTATCCTGAGATACTCCATCGTAACTTTACTCAGAATATGGCCCAGTGTCCCTATTAGAAGATTTCACCTCTAGTTCTGTTCTGGGGACAACCCAAAGTTTGGGAAGTTTTTCACTTCGGTAACTGTAAACAGGACAGATAGAGAGGGTGGATCTCTCTAACAGGAGCAATACAGACCTGACAGTTCGAAATCCTCTCCACTCTATACGCTTTTGGTTATACTTTAAATACCACCAATAGAAAGCACTATGTATGACAGAGTAAAAGACAGTCAAACTATCGCAGTATTGAAAACTGAAAAATGGCCTGGGCAGGAAGGGGGTGTAACATGCCAGTCCCCATGTGATTAGTACTGAAAAATGGATGGACTTGCCTAAATAAATTACATAACTAAAGCGGAACTCCACCCTAAAGTGGAACTTTCGCTCATTGGATTCCTCCCCCCCTCCGGTGCCACAATTGGCACCTTTCGGGGGGGGGGGACAGGATACCTCCTCCTCTTCCCCTGGCCGCCGGGTTAATAGGAGAGAGAAGCGGAGTGCATGCGCAGTAGGGTTCCCGGCGTGAAGCCGAAGGGCTACACTGCCGGGTTCCCTTACCCGCAATGGCGGCGGCAGTGTAGCCTTTCAGTTTCATGCTGGGAACCCTACTGCCAACATCGAGAGACAGCAGGACAGGTAAGTGTACAATTATTAAAAGCCAGCAGCTGCAGTATGTGTAGCTGCTGGCTTTTATTTATTTATTTTTCCCCAGACCTCATCTTAAGTTTTTAAAGCTATAGTTCACTATTACACATAATTGCAATGTTGGTTTTGCATATTAAATAATCACTAAATAAATGATCACTATATTTATTTTTGGTTATTAGATATTTATTTCAATCTTAAAGTGGATGTAAACCCAAAAAATAATATTTTTTTTTTAATGTCACAATGTAGAGTATAGGATTTCCTATCATCTGTGCCCAGTCTTGTCACACAGAGTTAATCCAGCTCTGAGCAATCATCTTTTATTGTTCAGTGAAATACAACAGACTTCCAGATAAAAACCAAAGTCCTTGCTTCTGAAAAAAAGTGCACAATTCACATCCCCTCCCCTGTGTTTTGATTAAATGTTTTCAAAATATGGGGTGAGTCACAGTTCAGTGCCATGAGAAAATGCAACAGTCATCAGAATATACATAGAGCTGGAGGGAAGAGGGGAAGGGGATGTGAATTGAGCACTTTTTACAGAAGCTGTGTATGTCTGCAAGCAGTGCACAAGATATGTAAATAACCTGTCACTCAAGCAAGGACTTTGGTTTTTATCTGGAAGTGTGTTTTATTTACCTGAACAATAAAAAGAGGACTGCTCAGAGCTGGATTACCTCTGTGTGGCTAGACTGGGCACAGGTGATAGGAAATCTTATTCTCTACATTGTGATATAATTTTTTTTTGGGGGGGTTTACATCCACTTTAAGGCATTTCCAATGAGGACAGCACACTATTAATATAGTACTAGCTTAAGGCAGTACCAAAGAGGACAGAGCACTATTTTTGTACTACAATTATTAGTCCAGTATTCAAGGTCATCTAGTTGCAGCAGTCGAATATTAATTTGGAACTAAGCACAAGGATTGTTCTCTATATTCAGCGGGTAAAATAAGTATTGAACACATCTTAATTTTCCTTGGTAAATATATTTCTAAAGGTGCTGTTGACATGAAATGTTCACCACATGTCAGTAACAATCAATGCAATCTATACATACAAAGGGCTAGATTCACGTAGATCAGCGGATCTATAGATCCGCTCGATCTACGTGATTTAAGATCCGCTCCCGCAAGTTTGAGAGGCAAGTGGGTAATTCACAAACCACTTACCTCCAAACTTGCGGCGGCGGATCGTAAAACCCCCGGCGGAATTCAAATTCCGCGGCTAGGGGGAGTGTATTATTTAAATCAGGCGCGTTCCCGCGCCGATTTAAATGCGCATTCGCCGTCCGGGGAATTTCCCGGCGTGCATTGCTCCCACTGACGTCACTAGGACGTCAGTGGTTTCGACGTGAGCGTGACTTGCGACGCGCGTGTTTGTGAATCGGCGTACGCAAACGACGTAAGAAAATTCAAACTCGACGCGGGAACGCCGGCTATACTTAACATTGGCTGCGCCTCATAGAAGCAGGGGTAAGTATACGCCGTGAACGCCGCTACGGAAACGTCGTAAGAAGACTGCGTCGGGTCCGCGTACGTTCGTGAATTTGCGTATCTCGCTGATTTGCATATTATTCAACGTAAATCAGCGGGAACGCCCCCGGCGCCATTTTTAAAGATCTTAGCCCTATCTATGCGTAACTGATTCTATGAATCAGGCGCATAGATAGGACCAGTGTAAGTCAGAGATACGATGGTGTATCTGGAGATACACCATCGTATCTCTTTGTGAATCTGGCCCAAAGAAACCAAAACAAATAATTTCAGAAATTAGGTTATGTATAATAAAATGGAATGACACAGGGAAAAAGTATTGAACACGCTAACAGAAATGTATTTAACATTTAAATACTTAAAGGGGTTGTAAAGGTTAATGTTTTTTCACCTTAAAGCGGAGCTCCACCCTAAAGTGGAACTCACGCTGATCAGAAACCTCCCCCCCTCCAGTGTCACATTTGACACCTTTCAGGGGGGAGGGGGGTGCAGATTACCTGTCTAAAGACAGGTATTTGCACCCACTTCCGGCCACACAGTCTCTGGTTTTCTGCGGGCAGTTTTCTCCTGCTGTCCTCCCCCCCGTTGTGTTCTGGGAACACTCGACTCCCAGAGCACAGCGGGAGCCAATCAGCGGCGCAGCGCAACTCGCGCATGCGCCGTAGGGAAGCGGGTAGTGAAGCAGGAGCGCTTCACTTCCTGGTTCCCTCACTGAGGATGGAGGGGGGAGCAGCAGAGAGACGAACGATCGCTCGTCCTCTGCTGCGGACGGCGCTGGACTCCAGGACAGGTAAGTGTCCTAATATTAAAAGTCAGCAGCTGCAGTATTTGTAGCTGCTGGCTTTTAATATATTTTTTACTGGCACATCCGCTTTAATGCATCCTATGCATTAAGGTGAAAAAACATCTGACGGTACCGCCCCCTAACCCCCCCGCCCGAACTCCCATTTTACTTACCTGACCCCTCGAAAGTCCCGCGCGCGTCCACGTGATCCTCTTCGGTTTCCAGCCTGGCCGTTGATTGGCTAGGCTGGGCTGATTGATAGCAGCGCAGCCATTGGCTGGCGCTGCTGTCAATCACAGCGGATTACGAGGCGCACCGGGGGGGTGGGGCCGAGTGATACAGTTGGCGGCTATGCCCGCCGCTGTATCACGGGAGCGCGCTCCCAAAGCTTTCCACCATGCGAGCTCGCTCGCATGAAGGTGGAAAGCTTTTGAGAGGAGGAGCCGAGACAACCGCAGAGGGACCCCAGAAGACCGGGTTCGGGGCCACTTTGTGCAAAACGAGCTGCACAGTGGAGGTAAGTATAACATGTTTGTTATTTAAAAAAAAAATATGTTTGCCTTTAGTGTTCCTTTAAAGCGGAGTTCCACCCAAAAGTGGAACTTCTGCTTAATCCACTCCTCGCCCCCTTACATGCCACATTTGATGTAAAAAAAAATTGTGTGTGTGGGGGGGGGGGGGGGGGGGTTCATTGTTACTTCCTGTCAGTGTGTAGCTGCCTGCTTGTATGAGCTATTAGCAGACGGCTTGCATAGACAGTCTGCAGGAGTCGTGCATTGCACCCGCGATCTTCTGACTGTGAGTGCAATGCTTTGCAGGCTCCTAGTAAAAACAAAATAATAAATGCACATTTTTTTACCTTAACTTATTCTTTAAATCAATACATTTTCCTTGGAGTTTTTTTCTAATTAACTTGATTAGATTTCGAGCAACAAAACTTCAGTAAAATAAAGCAAAGAAATTCCAAATGGGTCCTCATCAATGTCCCCCCTTACATCACGGTCTAAAGCAAAGGCCCACCTTATGCTAGGGTCCCCATCAGAGTCCCTCCTTCCATCAGGATTCCTTTCAGAGACCCCTTACATTTGAGTCCCCATCAAAAAATTCCCCTTACATTGAAGTCCCTATAAGAGTCCCTCCTCATGCCCCGTACACACGATCGGAAATTCCGCCAACAAAAGTCCGATGTGAGCTTTTGAGCGGAAATTCCGACCATGTGTATGCTCCATCGGACTTTTACTGTCGGAATTTCTGCCAGCAAAAGATTGAGAGCTGGTTCTCAATTTTTCCGACTGAAAAAATTCCTATAGGAGAATCCAATCGTCTATAGCAATTCCGAAACATTGAACTTAATTTTCTCGGCTCGTCGTAGTGTTGTACGTCACCGTGTTCTTGGCGGATGAAAGTTCAGAGAACTTTTGTGTGACCGTGTGTATGCAAGCAAAGCTTGAGCGGAATTCCGTCGGAAAAACCATCCAAGGTTTTTCCGACGTGTGTACAGGGCATAACACGAGAATCCCCTTCAGGGTTCAATATGCATCAGGGTTCCTACCAGAGTCCCTCCTTACATCAGAGTCCCCCCTTACATCGAAATCCCAATCAAAGTCACTCTTATGTCAGACTCCTTGCTTACATCAGACTCCCCATCAAAAACCCCCTAACATCAAGGTCCCCATCAGATTCCCCTCTTACATTGAGAATTACCCTAACGTCAGAATTCTTGTATATATCAAAGTCCTTAAAAAGAGACTCCTTACATCAGAGTCCCCCTGTAAGTAGGTGCAGTCTGCTGTCCCCACTGCAGGTGGTGCTCAACTACAGCGGCAATACAGAGGGAGAAGAAGACATAGGGAACAGGGCTCCTCTTCAGTTTCCTGAGCATCCAATAGGATGCTGGACGCCCATGTGACTCTGGTGGCCATCTTAGGAATGTCAGATTCTATTTAGGACCCTGGACCCTAGGTTTGACGTGCTTTATGCGAGTGGGTAGAGTAGTGAAAGGTACCCCGTCTGTGAGTGACAACACCAGTGATAGAGAAAGGTTCCTGATGAGAAGGGAAAGTGTAGAGTCATATTTCTCTGGATACCTTCCTGATAGGGCACGAGGCGGCCATGTCGCATTCTGTCCCCTCTCAATAGACGCTGTCGGTTTGGCTGGAACCTACTTGTTCATGTTATTGGAACTGTGAGCGTGCCCGGCTGGGTAGCTGACCCACTGGGTTTGTTGTGAAAAGTTGCTGTATTACTTCAATACAAGTTTTCCATTGCATCTGTGTGAATTATTGCCGAAGCGACAAGCTGCACCCCACCTTCACCCTTTACATCAGAATCCCCTCTTATATCAAAGAGCCAGATACAATCTTGCAGTGGACTAGATTTAACCAAAGGGTCGTAGTTTGGAGACCCCTGATTTAGAAAATGTGTCCTGTGCAAAAGGTTTATATTTGTATCAAATTTCGTCATAAAGTGAGATGCTCATTTTCAAAAACCATGGTAGTTAATGAGGCTCACCTCATTAGCTTGTTTTTACACAACTGAGAAGACAAATATACTTTTATTTCCTCTTTCACATATCAAGTTCCTCTTTATTTAAAAAAAAAAAATTCTACTGTATATACTGTTCCTGTTGCGCTTATGAATAACAATCTCTCTAAAGCTATATTTTAAGGCCGGCTGAGCCAATTCAGCATAATTCTCAGCATATTTCTTCCGCCTAGATGCACCATACAGTCTATCATTAACATGAAAAGTTGTGTGCCGTTGGGGTTTGCAAAAAATACAAAATGTTCTATTTTTTGCATATGCTAAAGTCATTTTATTTCAGCAGCTTGGTCTCTCTGTGTTTTATTTTTATTTTTTTAGTACCTATTTTAGGAGCAAACTTGTTTTCTTTCAGCAGCTTGATCTCTTTGTGTGTTTTATTACTTTTTCTAGCAGGCACTAGCATTATTTCAGCAGCTTATTTTCTCAGCATGTTTTTATTTTAAAGCAATGTATTATATGTTTACATTATAAATATACTTTCTTTATTTAATGTTTTTCTATTTATATCATTGGTACAGTGCCTTGCGAAAGTATTCGGCCCCCTTGAACTTTGCGACCTTTTGCCACATTTCAGGCTTCAAACATAAAGATATAAAACTATAAAAAAAAAATTGAAGAATCAACAACAAGTGGGACACAATCATGAAGTGGAACGAAATTTATTAGATATTTCAAACTTTTTTAACAAATAAAAAACTGAAAAATTGGGCGTGCAAATTAATTAGCCCCTTTACTTTCAGTGCAGCAAACTCTCTCCAGAAGTTCAGTGAGGATCTCTGAATGATCCAATGTTGACCTAAATGACTAATGATGATAAATAGAATCCACCTGTGTGTAATCAAGTCTCCGTATAAATGCACCTGCACTGTGATAGTCTCAGAGGTCCATTTAAAGCGCAGAGAGCATCATGAAGAACAAGGAACACACCAAGCAGGTCCGAGATACTGTTGTGGAGAAGTTTAAAGCCGGATTTGGATACAAAAAGATTTCCCAAGCTTTAAACATCCCAAGGAGCACTGTGCAAGCAATAATATTGAAATGGAAGGAGTATCAGACCACTGCAAATCTACGAAGACCTGGCCGTCCCTCTAAACTTTCAGCTCATACAAGGAGAAGACTGATCAGAGACGCAGCCAAGAGGCCCATAATCACTCTGGATGAACTGCAGAGATCTACAGCTGAGGTGGGAGACTCTGTCCATAGGACAACAATCAGTCGTATACTGCACAAATCTGGCCTTTATAGAAAAGAGTGGCAAGAAGAAAGCAATTTCTTAAAGATATCCATAAAAAGTGTTGTTTAAAGTTCGCCACAAGCCACCTGGGAGACACACCAAACAAGTGGAAGAAGGTGCTCTGGTCAGATGAAACCAAAATCGAACTTTTTGGCAACAATGCAAAACGTTATGTTTGGCGTAAAAGCAACACAGCTCATCACTCTGAACACACCATCCCCACTGTCAAACATGGTGGTGGCAGCATCATGGTTTGGGCCTGCTTTTCTTCAGCAGGGACAGGAAAGATGGTTAAAATTGATGGGAAGATAGATGGAGCCAAATACAGGACCATTCTGGAAGAAAACCTGATGGAGTCTGCAAAAGACCTGAGACTGGGACGGAGATTTGTCTTCCAACAAGACAATGATCCAAAACATAAAGCAAAATCTACAATGGAATGGTTCACAAATAAACATATCCAGGTGTTAGAATGGCCAAGTCAAAGTCCAGACCTGAATCCAATCGAGAATCTGTGGAAAGAACTGAAAACTGCTGTTCACAAACGCTCTCCATCCAACCTCACTGAGCTCGAGCGGTTTTGCAAGGAGGAATGGGCAAACATTTCAGCCTCTCGATGTGCAAAACTGATAGAGACATACCCCAAGCGACTTACAGCTGTAATCGCAGCAAAAGGTGGCGCTACAAAGTATTAATTTAAGGGGGCTGAATAATTTTGCACGCCCAATTTTTCAGTTTTTTATTTGTTAAAAAAGTTTGAAATATCCAATAAATTTCGTTCCACTTCATGATTGTGTCCCACTTGTTGTTGATTCTTCAAAAAAAAATTACAGTTTTATATCTTTATGTTTGAAGCCTGAAATGTGGCAAAAGGTTGCAAAGTTTAAGGGGGACAAATACTTTCGCAAGGCACTGTATTGTTTAGGCTTTGTTCATATATAGGTGTCCCATATCGTGGGCAGAATCGCTGTGATGCCCCCGATCCCAAATCACGGGATGCCCTTGCAATCCCTGTCACTTCCAATGGCACCCTGATCACAGCGCGATTTTTCCGCGATTGTCGCCCGATGAATCACAGGATGGATCTTTTTATATGACTTTTTTTACCAATGGTTTAAATAATTTGGGACACTTTTTTCCAGTTTTGAATTAGCACTCCTTTCCGTATTTTACTGCGACAGTTAAGTAAAACTTACTAAACTTGTCCCTCCCCCACCCTGTGAGCTCATCTATCCATCATGTTCCTTAATACATCCTGACCATGACACTACCTGCCTGGAGTTTGCATGTTCTCCCTGTGCCTGCGTGGGTTTCCTCCGGGTTTTCTTCTGAAGCGTTTCTTTTCCAGGCGGCTTCCGCCCTTCTGCGCTCTTGCTTCAGTAACGATAGCTGGTTGTTGAACCAGCTAGAGGTGTTTTTCCGGATTCAGGTTTTTCGTTTCGGCGCTATTAAGTCGGCTGACTGTAATAGGGCTGCATTTATGGCATTCAGAGTTTCTGATACCGTTTGGTGTGGTTGGATTGTCTTTATTTTTTCCCTTAATGTGGTTTTGACGAGTTCCGAGTGGAGCTTCTTCTGACATCTAGCCCAGTGTGTTGTCACTGGTTTTGATGTTTTTGTTAAGGGGGGGATTTTGGAAATTATGAATTTAATTGCATGGTGGTCTGTCCATGGCAACGGTTCATTTTCCAAGACGTTTATTTCCAGATCTTGTCTGAAAATAAGATCGAGCGTGTGACCTGAAGTATGTGTGGGCCCACATACTAATTGCTGTAGCCCTAATCCTTCCAGGTGGTCAATACAGTTGTCGGCAACGGGGTCTTGTGAGGAGTTGGCCCAAAGGTTGAAATCCCCGAGCAGCAAAAGGTGTTTGCTGTTAAGGGTGTAAGTGGAGATAAAATCCGTTAATGATGGCAGAAGCTGCGATTTTGGGCCAGGCGGTCTGTAGCAGAGTAGAATACGGATGGTCTCCTGGGGATTAGTTTGTAGTTGTAGAGTAAGGGTTTCCATGAATGGAAGAGGGTTTTGAAGGGCTGGTTTAGTGATCGCAAGGTGATTCTTGTGAATCACTGCCAGGCCTCCTCCTCTTTGCCCTATTCTGTTTTCAGTTATGATACGATAGTTTGATGGCACCAATTCTCCGAGAATGGTGTTACAGTCGGCTGTAATTAATAAACAGTCTAAATCGTATTGTAGAATGAAATCGTGGATTTCTAGTCGGTGTTTTACCGCCGATCTTGTGTTGATCAAAGCACATAATATGTGCTTAGACTTGGGTAAATGGCTGAAATTCTTGACAGTCGATCGTCGATCGATTTTCAATAATCGCTCAATTCTTAGGGCGCTTTTGGTGATGGCTGGTAGTATTGCGGCAAAACGCCTCAGACCCCAAATGGTTTTCGTGGAATACCGCAGCTTAACCATGGTCGCCAAACACCATGCGGGGGGGGAGATTTATTAGGGGGTGATGGAGGGGAGATTAACTTAATCCTCCCTCCTGGCTTGGTCCAGAGGAAGGCAAAAAACCCCGGCCGAGCTGTGCCAATTTGCTGCTGCAGGGGAAAAAATTCCTTCCTGACCCCCCGAGAGGCGATCGGGCAAAGCCCTGTATCAAGTTCTGCTTGTATTGAGAGGGGGGGAGGTGATGAGGGGTACCCTTGTTGCTGGGTGTAGCAGATGCTGACTGATCAGGCAGCAGGAACCAGGCTGGGAGCTGCCTGTTGGGTGGATTGGTTCTGCTGTGGAGGCCTTGATCGCTGGCTAGGAAGAGTGCCGGGAAAGCGCAGGTATCCTTCTGGGGCCGGGGGGGGGGGTTTCAGGGTGGTCTTGGCTGAGATTGGCGGGTGTGAGAGGCGGCGCGCCGCTAGGCCGCGGGTGAAGCCGCGGTCTTTCCTAGATTGCGGCTGCCGCAGCTCTCCGCAGGCCGGCGCGGATGTCCGGATAGGTGCAGAAAACGGCAGGGAGTTGCGGCGTGGAGGTGATGGGGGGATCCCTTGGTTATGGATGGTGATGTGGGGGTCTAGCAGAGGGGGTAGATCCCAAGCGAGTTAGCTGTTCGGTGGGGAGTGCATCTGAAGAGAGCCAATGAGAGGCTGGCGATCCAATATGGTCTCGACAAACCACCGGGGATCAAGGTAGCCGGACACTGAGAGGCTGGTCACCTGTCAGTCGGTACCTGAAAACTATCTGAAGAAGATCCAGACGCAATCTATCAAGGAGGATCAACTCCATAATCACAATCACAGAGAGGGCCTGTGGCAGAGACTTTCCTTCAAGTTCAAGCGATACTCTGGCTGCCAGGTCAGTGAGAGTGGGCCTGTCCAAGTACGCTATACCCACTCTGGCTGGAGTGGCGAAGAATACAAGTATTGTTGGAAGCAGGACTGTTTCCCTATTGTTGCGCCTGAGTCTACAACTTCTTCTTTTACTTCACCTCTACTCTTCATCACAAGTTTTAATGTTTTTACCCGGCTGGGTAATAAAGAGCACAGCAAAGACACCTGTCTTGGACATTCCGTTACTGCTATATGCACCATACACCCCTAGGATGGCGGAAGAGCCACAAGGTAACATGCCACCCAAAACAAACCAGCAGCTCCTTTGGGGGTAGTGCTACATGAACATCGCAGCCAGAGCCGCTGATAGGGGTGTGTAAAGAGTCCTAAAGGGTCGCATGGGGCCTGGGTCCCATCGGGTTATCACGGGGGCTTGAGCCCAGCAGGGGCTACCTTTGGCTCTCTTCTCGCCCCGGTGTGGATCATGTCCCCTCATTCTTTTGTATATATGCTTCTCTTCTGAACCCCCTTGGTGCTGGAAGCCAGCGAGTGCTCTCTAATGCCTCGTTTCCACTGAGCGGATTTTGGGTGTTTCCATTATGAAAGTGTGCCATAAAACGGAACCGTACCGGACCATTCTGGGTCCTGCTTCAGATGTGGGGCCATAGAAAATGGAACGGTTCCATTAGGGCGGAGATGCGATACATTCCACTGATTGGTGGACGTGCTAGGCATTTTTTCTAAATCCTGTATGGTCCCGACGGTCCGATTTGCACTGGAAACGCTCACGAGAATAGACCGGTCCGTTCTAAACCGTTCCAAATCTACTGACCCGAACCGTTCCGTTCAGTGGAAACAAGGCATTAGAGCATAGGATGCTCTCCCTGGGGGGGCTGAGTAGCAAGGAGGTGGGTGGGACAGGAAGTATGGCCACCTGTTCTGACCACGTCACCGGTCCCAGAAGATTGCCTGGCCACTCAGGACGTGCAGCGCGACTCATGCATGCGCAGTGCGCACCCGGCTGTGAAGCCGCAATCTGTCACAGCCTTGTGCCCACAGTAATGATGCCAGCACTGTGGAGAGCGAGAGTTCAGGTGGCCACATCGCTGGACCATATGACAGGTGAGTGTGTTTATTAAAAGTCAGCAGCTACACTTTTTGTAGCTGCTGACTTTTAACCACTTGCCGACTGTCACCAGTAGATATATGTCGGCAGAATGGCTCCTGTGCGCAAAGCAATGTACAGGTACGTTGCATTGAAATTCCCACCATGCGCGCGCTGCAAGCTCCATGGCATGCCCGCGGGACCTGCAGACTCGATGTCCACTGGTGTCCCACGATCGTATCAGAGCTGCAGAACAGGGAGATGCCTGTGTAAACAAGGCATTTCCCTGTTCTGCCTTGTGACGTACAGAACAGTGATCTACTGCTCCCTGTCATCGGGAGAAGTGATCAATGCCGTGTCACATGTAGCAAAGCCACACAGTTAGAATCACTCCCTAGGACACTTAACCCCTTACTCGCCCCCTAGTTGTTAACCCCTTCCCTGCCAGTGTCATTTACACAGTAATCAGTGCATTTTTATAGCACCGATCGTTGTATAAATGACGATGGTCCCAAAATAGAATCAAAAGTGTCCAATGTGTCCGCCATAATGTCGTAGTCACTGCCATCACTAAAAAAAATATTAATAATAATTACATAAAACTAGCCCCTATTTTGTAGATGCTATAACTTTTGCGCAAACCAATCAATATACACTTATTGCGATTTTACCAAAAATATGTAGAAGAATACATATCAGCCAAAACTGATTTTTTTTGTTTATAGCACAAAAAATAAAAAACGTAGAGGTGATTAAATACCACCAAAAGAAAGCTCTATTGGTGGGAAAAAAAGGACGTCAATTTTGTTTGGGAGCCACATCGCACGACCCTGCAATTGTTTGTTAAAACAACGCAGTGCTGAATCACAAAAAATGCTCCCGTCATTGGGCAGCCAGATCCTCCGGAGCTAAAGTGGTTAAAAAGCACAAAAACAGGTGGAACTTTAACTATATTTAATCGTCTGCGGTCTGGTGACGTGATCCTGTATGTCTGGTTTCCCTGTGTCAGTGAGTGGCTGCTGCAGGGGAGAAGCTGGATCGCCAACAATGGCTGGGTTATAGGGTCCTATGGGTGGTTATTGTCTCTCTGGGGATCATGAAAGAAAGTTTTCTCCTGTTGTAGCAAATTGGATCATGCTTTGCTGGGGTTTTTCGCCTTCCTCTGGATCAACTGTGGGTGAAGGATTGTGTATATGGGATTGTATTATTTTTTGGGGGTTGAACTGGGTGGACTAGTGTCTTTTTGCAACTTTATTAACTATGTAAGACATTATACTTTATGGAGTGACTATGAGTCATTGGGCATGTGAAGGGGGTTTACACATTGAGGAAGGCTTCCCACACATTGGTACTATGACATGGGTATCTGACTATTTGAAATGTTAGTATTTGCATAAATCTTAGGAGTTCTATTGTTTATCATTTCAAGGAAATCAAAGCAGTTTAAACTAAATTTTGAAATATTGTCCTTTTATTTGTTCAAATGTCCATAAAAATTCCAGTGTGTTTTGGGTGTCTTTAAATTCTTACTTCTTCAAGACTTCTTCAACCTGCCAAGCGCTGCTGGATGGGAACAGATTTTCTTGTGTAGTAAAGTATGTGAACCCTTACCTTATAATTATATTATAAATAATATTACAACCAGGCAGGGGTCAAGTCCCGGGGAAAAAAGTGTGGGAAATCCCACCCAAGATCCACTCCCCCACCAAAAAAAATAAAAAAATGATACGCTCATATGCATAATTACTAAACCGCATGTTTGTTTGTTTTTTCAATCCACTGTACCTTAGTAATCCTTTATGTTACTGGCCGCTTCCTGTATATGGATTCATCGGGTAGTGTGCGGGTATTCCGTCACTTCCTCGATGCCGTAAGCAAGTTCTTTCTAAATCCCGCGATAGCTTGCGGCAGACCTCCGCAATGTCTCCTGGGAACAATGACAAAAGCTCCCAGGAGACATTGCGGCATCGAGGAAGTGACGGAATACCCGCACACTACCCGATGAATCCAAATACAGGAAGCGGCCAGTAACACAAAGGATTACTAAGGTTCGCCTGCCCCTGACAGTGACTCGAGCTGGGCATCGCCGCTTAGTGAAGGATTGGTTTGGACGGCTCGGCTGCTCTAGTCCTGCAAAGGGAACTGCGTTCCTGCTGTGAAAAAAGTGCAGGAACTCCGTTCCCACCCGTTCCCGCAGGACTTGAGCCCTGCAACCAGGGCTTTTTTTTTCAGCCAGAATGTTGTGAAATTTAGTTCTGCCACCTCCAGCACTGGACCTGTACTTGCTGCTCTCTGCTTTAACTTGTAAACACAGAAACACGGCCTCTGCGAATTTTACGAAAGGTAAATCCACTTTGCACTAGAAGTGCAAAGTGCACTTGAAATTGAACTGAAAGTGCACATGGAAGTGCAGTCGCTGTAGATCTGAGGGGGACATGCAAGGAAAATAAAAAACAGCATTTTAGCTTGCACATAATTGAATGATAAAATCAGCAGAACTTCCCCTCATTTCAGATCCACCCCTCATATTTACAGTGACTGCACATCCAAGTGCACTTTCAGTGCAATTTCAAGTGCACTTTGCACTTGTAGTGCAAAGTGGATTTGCATTTCGTAAATAACCCCCACAGTGTCTACAAGTGACAGTGCTGCTCTCCCAGCAGCCCACACAAAACCCTACCCACCCTGAAGATCCCAAAAATGGCAGAGAAGGGGGCAGTGGTGCATGGGGGGGGGGGCAGAGGTGCAGTCTGCACTGGGTACTGCAATCCAGGAGGTGCTGGCAAGGCCAGAATATCTTTATTTTGATCCCGCTTGTTTTGTTTACCAACAGTAGTGTCACTAGGCAGTACAAGCACAGTCTGCCAATTATTGGTCTCAGCAGGCAGGAGCAAGAGGGGCGGAGTGATCTGACATCACTCCTAAGTTAGGCCCACAAAGAGCCAGCATACAGAAACATGCATTACACTCTGCAGGTGCCCTCCTCTTTTCTCCCCACCACAACTACATTCTCTGATATTGCAGATGCAAAACTTGAAAGCTGGATATAGTGTATAGTGTTGAGCAGAATATGCCATATTCGATTTCGCGATATATCTCGAATATATATTCGAATATTCGAGATATATTCGCTAAATTCGAATATTCGTGATATTTTATCGAAATTAATTGAATGCGATTTTTCGCTATTGCGAATGCGAAAATAATTGCGATTTTTTAATAACTGCGGTAGGAGCGCTCTGATTGGCTTAGAATATTCGTGATATTTTATCGAAATATCGCAACATGCGAATGCGATATTTATTGCGCAATTTCGAGATATGCTGGAGGAGCGCTCTGATTGGCTCAGAATATTCGTGATATTTTATCGAAATATCGCAACATGCGAATGCGATATTTATTGCGCAATTTCGAGATATGCTGGAGGAGCGCTCTGATTGGCTCAGAATATTCGTGATATTTTATCGAAATATCGCAACATGCGAATGCGATATTTATTGCGCAATTTCGAGATATGCTGGAGGAGCGCTCTGATTGGCTCAGAATATTCCTGATATTTTATCGAAATATCGCAACATGCGAATGCGAAATTTATTGCAGATATTTCGAAAACTGCTGTAGCAGCACTCTGAAATCGAATATGTATGATATTTTAACCAAAATACATATTGCGATTGCGATTTTTCGATCGCGCATGCGCAATTGCGCGAACAACACGCGACCATTTCCTGGAGCCTTGCCAGTTTCCCAATATTACAGCAACATGGTGGGAAGCAATTTCTCAAAGTCTGAGGAAAAGTTGCTGATTTGTGTAAGTATTTTGACCACTGTTATTTCATCATCTTCAACTGCATTTAAGTCTAGTTTAAAAGTTAGTATATATGATCAGATATTAGTATTTAACCAAAAATGTGTCTCCTGCTTTTACAAAACTACAAGTCCCAGCATGCCTGGACAGCTGCAGACACCCTGGTTGGCAAATGTGTATTTAGGCACTTTTCCTTGTTATTTAGCATAATGAATTTAAAATTTTTTTGGACATAGGACGTATGCGAACGTCCTGACTTCAGTGTCCTCAAGGCCCAAGGACGTTCGAATACATATTGCCCTTTAGATGTTGCAGAACTACAACTTCCAGCATGCCTGGGAATGCTGGCACTTCTAGTATTGTAAGTTCTGCAGGCCCACATTTTTCAGGCCTTTATGCACGGGTCTCTAAACTGTGGCACCCTAGATGCAGCAAAAGTAAAATTCTTAGCATGCACTGAAAGACCGTGGCTGATGGGAGTAGTAGTTTTGCAACAGCTGGAGGTGGACTGGTCTTGAAACCCAGAGTTAGGTAACAAACCCGTAGTGTTTTGCAACCATTCTGCCTCCAGCTGGTTATTTTCTGTTGAAAAGCCTGTGGCGTGCAAAACACAACCCAAAAACTCCACCCGGTGCAAGGAAAAATTTGCACACACCTAAAGAGTGACATCACAAAAAACTGCGACGGTTGCATACGTCAGTGGTCCTCCGAAAAGGTCCCGTCTCTGACCCCCCGGGGCGTTAGGCTCCTGACAGGGAAAAGAGTTACTGTGGTCCATACAGCCGAAGCCATATGGACCCATCTCGGTCCAAGCAGCGCAATCAACACGCGAACAACACGCGACCATTTCCTGGACCCTTGCCAGTTTCCAACTTTATGATCGCAACGCAATCGCAGAGCAAGATGGTTGGAAGTAATTTCACTGTATCTGAGGAAAAGTTGCTGATTTGTGTAAGTATTTTGACCACTGTTATTTCATTATCTTCAACTGCATTTTAGTCTAGTTTAAAAGTTAGTATATATTCATAATTATGCAAATGATAATGGCTGCTATATTTATGTAAAAAAGGTGGCGACGGAAATGGCAGTATATAAAATCTGTCATGTTACCCCTGTCATTGATTAATAAGGCGAGAATGCTTCCAATTGTTGAATAGCATACATTTATGTCATATATCCATAAGGCTGTCAACAAAAGTATTACAATATACTTTGTTCTTCATCTTGCAGAAGTTCCTGGAAACAGGATACGATGAGCTGCGGAGGCAGCAAGAAAAACAGGGAGTTATAAGCTCCCTGATTGAGGAACTAGGCGAAGAACACACTCGCATGGCGATCCTCAAAAAGTGGTCCGACCTGAAGAGGCGCCAGATGAACCGGGTCAGGCGTATCCGGAATAAATATCATCCTGGTAAGTTATTGGTCACAGTTATGTTTTTTTTTTCCCTAAAGTGTATTTTGTGCGTGTACTCGAGAGAGGAGCCGGACTGCAGGAGTTGGGAGTAGGCAGGCCTCCCCCAGAGGTAATCTGCCACCTTTCTCCATGCCCCGGGTGGCAATGGCGGGTGTGAGGGGGTCCTCCCACACAGACCGTCCTACCTGCTCCGCTTCGAAGCCCCACGGGGCAGAGGGACTCCCTATAAGGGAGTGAGAGGATTTGCCCGCTCAACCAGCCCCGTTAGTCCTTCGCCTCTCTTTTTAGAGACCGCATGGTCAGAGTGCGTGCATGTTAACCCAATTGCGAGTGCGTGTGTAAGTGTGGTGGTTTTTGTGGGAGGGAGGTGGGCATACTAAGCGCAGGCTTACCTCGCATAGCACACCCACCGGGGGCCGAGCTGAGACCACCAAACTCAATTCACATGTAGCCGAGAGCGGGATCCGAACCCCTAGCTGCAGAGGTGAATGGCTTGTCAGCGCAGTGGCAATCGCGTTGAGCCAGCCCGGGTCCCTTGGGGACAGTTATGGAAGGTCATATGTAATTAATGTAAGGTCAGATGTTGTTAACCAAGACGCCATGTTGTTGTAACATATATCACCACCAGCCAAGGTATTCATAGTACTGTTGGAAAAAAACATGGGACAGCAGACAGGAACACAGAAGTTATGTGGGAACATACTTTTCCCATTGCTTTGCATGGGACTTTAAACAAAAAGCCCGACCCTCACCAATGGGGTTAGTTAAGGGATAAATTAACGATCCTATACTTTAAGTGGACGTATAGATAACATGTGACCAAGTGTTATCGAAATATCTACAGCTGTTATGAAATAACATGTATTTCCCATAGAGTTGAATGGGACTTTAAAGAAAAACCCTGACCAAGGCAAATGGGGGTGGGTATGGGTTAAACCACCAATCCTATATTTGTGGCTGACATATAAGTAACCTGTGTGCCAAGTTTCATGTAAATATCTTTAGCCGTTTGGACGTGATGGTGGAACATACATACATACATGCACACACACGTTGAGTTTTATATATATAGATTCCCACTAAATTCCTGTGTTAGGCGTGGGGTTGTTATAGTAATCCTGTGTACTCCATCAAGTACTTTTTTTTAACATGAGATCGTCTGAACAAAACAAAGGAGACAAAAACAGCTCATTTTACCATGGTGGCAGCCCAGCTCACGCTCAGTCCCCTGTAGTGCCCACAAGACCCTTTAATATAACATTGTCCCATTGGTTAACTGTCTATATAAATTAATTTGTATTCATATACAATACAGTAGAGTACACAGAATTTGCATACGTCATTAGAAAACATTTTTATAATATATGAACATTGTGTTATTATAGGAGCTCCGCTACCAACTGTGCGCCCCAAGCGCACAAGGCGACAGGCCGCAGAGGAGGAGCAGGAGGAGGATGTGGAAGAGGAGGAGAGGGATGAGGAGGAGCAGCCAGGGCCATCCACATCACCACCCCCAGTTCCTGTGGAGGAGCAAGAGGAGGAGCTGCACCCCCCCCCCGAAACTTCTGGTGGAGTAGTGGGTGACGAGGAAGAGGAGCAGGATGAGACGGTTAATTATACCGTCAATCAGGAGGGTAAATATGTGCACATATATTAATAAAATTTCAACAATAAAATGTAGCTCTAAAAATGGACAGCATTTAAAGCAGGGCTGTGGAGTCGGTAGATAAATTTTTCGACTCCGACTCCTCAGTTTTATGTACTTCAGACTCCGACTCCCCGACTCCCCGACTCCGACTCCTCTGTATTAATATGCAAATGTATTTTATAGATTCCTTGAGGGAAAGAAACGCAAACTACCACAGGACTACTGGCTGGGAAGCCAACAGTCTACTGTATTGCACAGTTTAAGCAAAAGACAAACACAATGAAAACAATCAAGTGACTGGATAGTAGCAGCAGGCTTAAACATCAGGAACATGATCTTTAACAGTTCAAAAATACAGACCACATTATTTGGCTGTTTTAGAACCAAAACAAAGCTTATCTATAATGAACCCAAAAAAAAAAATATGAAAAACCTAGAAATGGTTTATATTAATCTTGAAATGTAGTTCTAGGCTTAGCAAATGCAAATAAATGCAATGTAGAGTTCTAAGGAAGAGAATTGCCTCTGCCAGATCCTCTTTCATAGAGTCTCTTAAGTCAGACTTTATTATTTTTATGGCTGAAAATAATCTTTCGTAACGGTCTTTGAAATCCAAATGTTTTTTTCTTATATCCTAACAGTTCTAAAAAAGCTAGAGGTGAAGCAAGCTGCCATGAAAAACCTCACGAAGAGAGTAATGGCAAATGAGCAGCAGATACTGTTTTTGATGCGCCAAAATCAACAACTGGTGCAACAACTGGCGAAAAACATGGATGAGGTGACAGAGCTTCAGAAGTTAATGTCCTAATTTTTTTTTTTTTTTTTTAATAAAAAATGTTATATTTTGCAAAGGTTTCATTTCTTATTGAAATTGTTAGTTTTTTAAACACATCTAACTTCACATCTAACTTCACATCTAACACATCAACATCAACATCAACACATCTAGCTTAATAATAACCGAAAACATTTTATACTATTACTAGCTGAATACCCGGCGTTGCCCGGTCTTCCTATCTTAACCTTTTGGGGAGGAAAATCATAGTAATATAAATATACCCATCTTTTATATAAGGGTGTTGGTAAGGGTTAATTTAACTGTTATATATTTTTATTTGGCATATAAGTAATATGTATAGCGGGTATTATTGAAATATCTCCAGGCGTACAGAAGTTATGTGGGAACATACATTTTCCATTGATTTGCATGGGACTTTAAAGGAAAACCCCGACCCTCACAAATGGGGGTAGTTAAGGGATAAATTAACTATCAGTGGTATCAGTGAACAGCAGTGGTAATAGGAGTATATATAGAGTGGGAATTAACTTTTTACATAGGTGTCTTGACAGAGCAGCAGCAGCAGCAGTAGTAGTAGTAGTAGTAGATACAGAGTCATATCACTTGGGCAGGAGGTGCCATGATGAACAGCAGTGGTAATAGGAGTATATAGAGTGGGAAATTACTTTTGACATAGTTGTCTTGACTGAGCAGCAGCAGCAGCAGCAGCAGCAGTAGTAGTATTAGCAGTAGTAGTTGATACAGAGTCATATCACTTGGGCAGGAGTTGCCATGATGAACAGCAGTAGGAATAAGAGTATATAGAGTGTGAAACAACTGCTGACATAGGTGTATTGACTGGGCGGCAGCAGCAACAGCAGAAGCAGCAGTAGTAGTATTAACAGTAGTAGTTGATACAGAGTCATATCACATGGGCAGGAGTTGCCATGATGTACAGCAGTCTTAATAAGAGTATATAGAGTGTGAAATAACTGCTGACATAGGTGTATTGACTGGGCGGCAGCAGCAGCAGAAGCATCAGTAGTAGTATTAACAGTAGTAGTTGATACAGAGTCATATCACATGGGCAGGAGTTGCCATGATGTACAGCAGTCTTAATAAGAGTATATAGAGTGTGAAATAACTGCTGACATAGGTGTATTGACTGGGCGGCAGCAGCAGCAGCAGAAGCAGCAGTAGTAGTATTAACAGTAGTAGTTGATACAGAGTCATATCACATGGGCAGGAGTTGCCATGATGTACAGCAGTCTTAATAAGAGTATATAGAGTGTGAAATAACTGCTGACATAGGTGTATTGACTGGGCGGCAGCAGCAGCAGAAGCATCAGTAGTAGTATTAACAGTAGTAGTTGATACAGAGTCATATCACATGGGCAGGAGTTGCCATGATGTACAGCAGTCTTAATAAGAGTATATAGAGTGTGAAATAACTGCTGACATAGGTGTATTGACTGGGCGGCAGCAGCAGCAGAAGCATCAGTAGTAGTATTAACAGTAGTAGTTGATACAGAGTCATATCACATGGGCAGGAGTTGCCATGATGTACAGCAGTCTTAATAAGAGTATATAGAGTGTGAAATAACTGCTGACATAGGTGTATTGACTGGGCGGCAGCAGCAGCAGAAGCAGCAGTAGTAGTATTAACAGTAGTAGTTGATACAGAGTCATATCACATGGGCAGGAGTTGCCATGATGTACAGCAGTCTTAATAAGAGTATATAGAGTGTGAAATAACTGCTGACATAGGTGTATTGACTGGGCGGCAGCAGCAGCAGAAGCATCAGTAGTAGTATTAACAGTAGTAGTTGATACAGAGTCATATCACATGGGCAGGAGTTGCCATGATGTACAGCAGTCTTAATAAGAGTATATAGAGTGTGAAATAACTGCTGACATAGGTGTATTGACTGGGCGGCAGCAGCAGCAGCAGAAGCAGCAGTAGTAGTATTAACAGTAGTAGTTGATACAGAGTCATATCACATGGGCAGGAGTTGCCATGATGTACAGCAGTCTTAATAAGAGTATATAGAGTGTGAAATAACTGCTGACATAGGTGTATTGACTGGGCGGCAGCAGCAGCAGAAGCAGCAGTAGTAGTATTAACAGTAGTAGTTGATACAGAGTCATATCACATGGGCAGGAGTTGCCATGATGTACAGCAGTCTTAATAAGAGTATATAGAGTGTGAAATAACTGCTGACATAGGTGTATTGACTGGGCGGCAGCAGCAGCAGAAGCATCAGTAGTAGTATTAACAGTAGTAGTTGATACAGAGTCATATCACATGGGCAGGAGTTGCCATGATGTACAGCAGTCTTAATAAGAGTATATAGGGTGTGAAATAACTGCTGACATAATTGTCTTGACTGATCCAAAGGAGTCATGGGAGAAAATCATGTGGTCAGATGAGACTATAATATAATTTTTTGATCATAATTTCACTAACCGTGTTCGGAGGAAGAATAATGATGAGTACCATGCCAAGAACGCCATCCCTAATGTGAAGCATGGGGGTGGTAGCATCATGCTTTGGTGGTGTTTTTCTGCACATGGGACAGGGTGACTGCACTGTATTAAGGAGAGGATGACCGGGGCCATGTATTGCAAGATTTTGGGCAACAACCTCCTTCCCTGAGTTAGAGCTTTGAAGATGGGTCGAGGCTGGGTCTTCCAACATGAGAATGACCCAAAGCACACAGCCAGGATAACCAAGGATTGGCTCTGTAAGGAGCATATCAAGGTTCTGGCGTGGCCTAGCCAGTCTCCAGACCTAAACCCAATAGAGAATCTTTGGAGGGAGCTCAAACTCCGTGTTTCTCAGCGATAGCCCAGAAACATGACTGATGTAGAGAAGATCTGTGTGGAGGAGTGGGCCAAAATCCCTCCTCCAGTGTGTGCAAAGCTGGTGTAAAACTACAAGAAATTTTTGACCGCTGTAATTGCAAAGAAAGCCTACTGTACCAAATATTAACATTGATTTTCTCTGATGTTGAAATAGTTATATTCAGCACTGTAAATACATCAGGTCCGGGGCTTCATCAGGGAATGCATGGCAAGGGACCCTTCAGCGCCCTGAACCGACGACGGGTGCCAGAAAGTCACCGCCGATCCAGGACTCATTCATCTTTATGAATGTGAGTCTGTCCACGGACTCTGTGGACAGACGGGTCCTCTTGTCCGTGACCACCCCACCTGCCGCGCTGAATGTCCGCTCAGATAGTACGCTGGAGGGGGGGCAAGACAATAACTCCAGCGCATACTGAGCGAGCTCGCGGCAGGTGTCCAATCTGGCAACCCAGTACTCCATGGGGTCGTCGGTGCTCATACTGTCAGAAGCACCGACGGACGCCATGTAGTCTGCCACCATGTGGGCCAGCCGCTGGTGGTGACTGCTGCTGCTGCTGCTGGTGGTGGTACTGGGTCGCTCGGTTTGGAAGAACATCCTCATCTCTTCCATTAGGTCCCCTGCTCGGCTGCAGCTGGGTGCAGCCACCTGCTGGGTGAGATGAGGGGGGACAACTGGAGGCCGGGGAGTTGCCTGCTCCAACCGTCTGACAATGGCTGCCTGCAGTTCCTCCATCCGGTGCTGCCTCCGGCTGGCTGGGATGAACTGCTCCAGTTTCCCCTTGCACCTGGGATCCAAAAGGGTGGCCATCCAGAAATCATCCCTCGTCTTGATGGTCTTAACCCGGGGGTCCCTCCTGAGGCATCTGAGCATGTGGGCAGCCATGGGGAAGAGCACAGCCCGCTGTGACTCCTCAATGCTGGCCAGGTGAATGAGGTGCGACTCTTCTTCCCTGAGGCGCTGCTGGTCAAACTCAGACATGCCCAACCCCCGGACTATCGGTGCCCCCAACACCGGCTCTCCCTCCTGACCAGGCCCTGACTCCGGGACGACACCAGCAACCACCTCCTCCTCCTCTTCATCATCATCCTCCTCCTCCTCCTCCTCCTCCTGGTCCTGGCCCTGGTCTCGGTGGAGCATTGCTGACTCCTCCTGCTCCACCAAGGCACTCTCCCCAGCCTCGAGCAGGCGATCTAGTGTCCTCTCCAGCATGAACAGTATTGGCAGCACGCTATTGAGGCCAATTTGCTCACTGCTGACCATCTTGGTCGCCTGCTCGAAGGAGGACAACACTTGGCAGACCTGGTTTATCTGCCCCCACTCCGCACAGGCGATGAAAGGGAGTTGTGGTGAAGCCCTCTGAGTGCCTAGTTCCATCAGGTACTCCCTCACCGCCCTTTGCTGCTCCCACAACCTCTTCAGCATGTGGAGGGTGGAGTTCCACCGCGTCACACTGTCCACAATCAGCCTGTGAAGGGGCAGATTGTACTTCCGCTGCAATTTGGACAGGGACGCGGTAGCGGTTGGGGAGCGCCTGAAGTGGCTGGCAATCCTACGCGCCTTTGCCACAATGTCACTCAACCCTGGATAAGTGCGCAGGAACTTCTGCACCACCAGGTTGAGGACATGTGCCAGACAGGGCACGTGCGTCAGACTGCCAGCATGGAGGGCGGCGAGTAGGTTGCTGCCGTTATCGCAGACAACCATACCTGGCTGGAGCCTTCGGGGTGTCAGCCACTTCTGGACCTGAGCTTGAAGTGCTTTCAGCACTTCTTCTGCAGTGTGTCTCCGGTCCCCTAAACTAACAAGCTGGAGCACGGCCTGACAGCGCACGTGCCCCACACTTGAGTAGCTACGGGGGCGCTTGCTGGGAGGCTCAGCAGCTGCGGAGACAGTGGCTTGAGGGAGACCAGCAGTTCTCCCCTGGACACCCCGGGGCGGCACCACAAGATCGGTTGCCGACGATCCCTCACCGACGCCTCGGAGGGAAACCCAATGGGCCGTGAAGCTGATGTAGCGTCCCTGCCCATGCCTGCTGGTCCAGCCATCCATTGTCAGATGAACCCTGTCGCTGACAGCGTGATCCAGCGACAGGGTTACATTCTGAACAATGTGCTGGTGTAGGGCAGGGACACCAGTCCTGGCAAAGAAATGGCGGCTGGGGACACGCCATTGGGGTTGGGCCTGCTCCAACATCTGCCTGAAGGGGTTGCTGTCAACTATGTTGAAGGGCAGCAGATGTTGGGCAATAACCCTTGCCAGGAGCCCATTGAGGGAACGCACACGTCGGTCTCCAGGGGGGAAGGGAGTGGTGCGGTCAAAGGCGTCTGAAATCGACGCCTGGCGCCGGACGGCAGTGCGGGACACAGACGTGGAGGGTGCTGTGGAAGTAGAGGTCTGGCTGCCGGTACCAGTACCTCTACTAGAGGGAGCGGGGGGGCATGACCTGCTGGAAACAGATGAAGATGTGGCAGGGGCTGCTGTACCCTGCTCACTTGTGGTGGTGGCGCTGCTACCACCACCACGCTTCATCTCCTCATACAACGCCCAGTGGTTTATCCTGAGGTGCTGGTTCAGGGCTGTGGTACCCACCCGAGCCAAACACTTCCCTCTCTTCACCCTCACTTTACAAATCCGGCAGATGGCCACGGTAGGGTTGTCTGCCACCAGGGTAAAGAAATTCCAGACAGGTGACTTCAGCACCGCCCTCCTGTCAGATGGGGTGACGCTTACTTGCACCTGCTGGGATTCGGTGCGCACAGGTGGAGCTGCCTGCTGCTGCTGCTGCTGCTGCTGCTCCTCCTCCTGACACCTCCTGCTGCCATCACCAGTGGAGACCCTGACGATGGTCTCCCTGGTGGTGACCTGGCGCACCGTTTCACCAGGGTGCCTACCTTCCCCGTCGTCACTGACGTAGTGAGCCGACGCGTCAGATGGCAACCATGATGGGTCACCCTCTTCGCCCCCAGAGATGTCAGACCAAGGGCTGAGATGTGTTGGTCTGAGGGAACCACGTGACATGGAGCCTCTAGCCTGGCTCCGCTGTCCCCTCACCCACGCCTGGGTCTGACTAGGTGCTGCTGTTTCCTGCACCAAAACAGCAGCACCAGTTTGAAGGGATGTCTCTGGGATACTGCCAGCAGGTATCCCATCCTCCTCATCCATCCCTTCAAAAAGGTCCTGACCATCAGGACAGAGCTGGAGGTCTGCCTGATGCATGGCCTCCCCCAAGAGATCCCTATCACTGTCGCTGTCGAACAGTAAGATGCTGGACTCTTGGGGGCTGGGGGGGGGTAGTACAGGCAACGGTGTAATGGTGGTACTACTGTGAGTCGGGACCGACGACTCAGTGGCACTGCTGTGCCCCATGTAGTCCACCACTACTTGAGCCTGAGATGGCAATATCGGGCGGCTGCCCGATGGGAAGAACTCCCGGATCAGGCGTACTCCCCTTGCACCCGATCCTCTACCACTAGTAGGGGCACGAGAGGTACCCCGTGCTGGCAGCGATCCAGCACTGGGAGTAACTCCCCTACCCCTACTGCCACGGCCACGGATGCCGCTCATAATTGCTGATATGTGTGTGGGGGGGTTAAACTTTATTGGGGGGGAAAATGTGAACAAAATGTGTTTTTGTGTTTTTTTTACAAGACAGGCACGCAGACAAAGACGTACACAGACAGCTACTAAACTATAAGAAAAGTAGTACACCAGACAAGGACTACAAAATTAAAGAAAAAAAAAAAAAGCACTAAACAAACACTAACTTTTTTTTTTTTTTTTTTTTTTTTAAACACAAAACACAGACACTAAACACACACTAAGCTAAGCTAGATGAAATAAATGTACACTAACAGTGTGTACACTTACTACACAAAATTTAACTAAACTGAACACAAAACTTAGCTTTTATAAAAGCTCTTTAGGGAAAACTAAACAAAATTTGAACTGAGATGCCTATCAAATATCACTGAACAGTGAACCTGCAAGATCTGACAGTAACACAAGATGAACAAAACTTAGCTTTTAGAAAAGCTCTTTTATAAAGCTCAGATCAATATGTGTTCTGAAATCTCTTGCAAATATAACTGAACAGGGAGGATTGCAGGATCAAACAGTAACACAAATGAAAAAAACAGCACAAAACAGCACAAAACGTAGCTTTGAAAAAAGCTCTTGGGTCTATTGCTTTGAAAAAAGCAGTTGATATACTGGAAAAGATCCACTGGAATCACTAAATAGCAATGCTGGTGATGATCTAAATCAATCAAGAACAAAGACACAGGAAACCAGGAAACCAGGAACACAGAAACAGCCTCCACACTCTATAGCAAGCTTCTGAATCTGCAATGAAATGGTGCTGGGAGTGAGCTTATATAATGTCCATGCAGGCAGGTTCCTATTGGTTGCTAACCTGTGACGAGTGTGGAAGGAGAACTCTGATTGGCTCTGATGCAAAAGGGCGGAGCAAATAATCGCGCAATATTCCTATTGCCGAATATTCGCATTGCGAATATTCGGCAATATAAAATGATCGCTTCAGCTACTCGGCCCAATGGCTCTAATCATACCAGCAATGCTTTCAGACGTCTATGGAGATCACTAGGATGTGATCTGTTTTAAAAATGAAACTGTAAAAATCGCTCTGATGCGGAAGATCGGGGCGAGGAAAATAATCGCGCGATATTGCGTTTGCCGAATAATCGCATTGCGATCTTTCTGGAAAATTCAATGAACGCTTCAGCTACTCGGCCCAGGGTCTCTAATGATACCAGCAATGCTTTTAGACGTCGATGGAGATATCTAGGATGTGATCTGATTCAAAAAAAAAATTGTAAAAAATCGAATATTCGGAATTGCGAATATTCACCGCGAATTTCGAAATATAGCGCGATTTCTCGAATATGCTATATTCGAGTCGAATATTCGCAATGCGAATATTCGTGAGCAACACTAATAGTGTATAGTGTATGCAATATTCTTGTTTGGCTTTTGGAGAATATTACATCTATCCGATAAAACAACATTTTGGCTAGGTTCACTTGTATGCAGGTGCAAGGCTGTGTGTAAATTGGACACTTTCTCACACTCACAGCAAAAAACGCATTGCGGTTAGCAGATCCTTAGAGGTGCCATTAATTCCTAATGGCGCCCACACGCACTGAAAACTGCAATATGTGTTCGCATGCTGGGAATTCACCGCAGCTGCGATTTTAGGGCTTGGTGGCCCAATTTTTTTTAACCACTTGCCAACCAGACCAATTCTGCTCTCCTACGTGTAAAAATCATAATTTTTTTGCTAGAACAGTACATAGAACCCCCAAACATTAGAAGCGGTACCCACTCAGAGGGTTTGAGGGGACTTTTCCTTTACCCCTCTCTCCCTTTTCCTCCCCTTCTCTTTTTCCATTCCACTTCAGGTCCTTCCCTATCCTTCCCCGGTTTGTTGTTTTTGTTCTACTCCTCCATTTCCCTTCCTATCTTTCCCTCCCCCCCCCCTCTTTCCTTTTCCCTTTTCCTTTCTCCCTCCCTCCCCCCTTTCCCTCGTACCCTTCCCCTTGCTTCCCTCCCCTACCCCGTCAGGCCATGGTTCTCTTTGGGGTTACATTTTTATATATACCTACAGGTATGACTATACATACACAACCTTGTTTACATCCAGATCTCCACGATTTACTATCCCCCTGTTCGCCGCGGGGGGAATCCCCCTGGACCGTTTGGTTCCGTGCACTAACAATTGACCCATCGGGTAAGTTTATACTTTTTGTATTATGTTGAATTATACATTTCTTGCTGATGTATATTACATGTCTTTTTATTGCATTATTTACTTTATAGATTGGCTGTCCTGACGAAGCGGCAACCCCGCAAAACTAGTCGACCTCGACCAATCATGGATCTGTACAATTGTTTTGTTTTGCAATTTTATATTTCAATAAAAATTTTTACAATTATGTTCATTGTTTCTATCAGTACCGAAATAGTCCCCTCAAACCCTCTGAGTGGGTACCGTTGGGTTTAGCTTCAGCTACTATTCCCTTACTCCCACTCTCCCTTCTCTTCTACTGTAACTGGGATGATGGTACGGTTTTATTTATTTATATGATTTTTATATGAGGCTATACTCCCCTTTTGTGTCTAAGAACCCCCAAACATTATATATGTTTTTTTTTTTTTTTTTTAAGCAGAGACACTAGAGAATACAATGGCGGTCATTGCAACTTTTTATTTTTGAAAAAAAGTTTAATGCTTTAAAAAAAAACAAAAAACAAAAAAACAGAAAAGTTAGCCCAATTTTTTTTGCATAATGTGAAAGATGAAGTTACGTCGAGTAAATAGATACCTAACATGTCACGCTTCAAAATTGCAAACGCTCGTGGAATGGCGCCAAACTTCAGTACAAGGAAATGGCATTTTACATAGGAAGTTCCCAGTTCTACTTCTCCTCGCCACGATCGCGGGACCCTTGGGCATCATTCTTTAGCATGCGCCCGCTATCCTGCTTTTACAGACTGACGTATAGGTATGTCAGTTTGAGAAAAAGTGCCATTCTGCCAACATATATCTGCGTGAGACGGTCGGCAAGCGGTTAACTTCCACTGTGCTAGAACTTTATCTCTGTGGGGGTATGGAGGGGGGGGGGGCTTTTTTTATGCCTGCCTGTTAGTTACAAAAAGCCATGGGTTTTCATTATGCACCATTATGACTTTCTAGACACTGGCATCCCAACAACCAATGACCTCATCAGTTAATAAGGAGGATGTCTGTTGTCTCCACAGCATCCTTGTTTGACTCCCCCCTGCCCCTCTCCCTCAGCACTGTGGTCACTTTAGCTGACTGATGGAGAGAAATTGAGGGAGAAGAGAAACATTGGAATACTAGTCAGTACCAGTGTGAAAAAGTGTATTTGTTTTGGAAGAATAAATCATCTCTAAGGTTGGGTGTCCTTAATGTGGATGTTGCTGCATTGCGTAAAGCTATTAGGATAGTTTTTTACATTTAAGAATTGGGTGCCTTGAGATTGTCTATAATTTTAAAAGGTGCCTTGAGATTGTCTATAATTTGAAAGGGTGCCTTGAGATTGTCTATAATTTGAAAGGGTGCCTTGAGATTGTCCATAATTTGAAAGGGTGCCTTGTGATTGTCCATAATTTGAAAGGGTGCCTTGAGATTGTCTATAATTTTAAAAGGGGGCCTTGAGATTGTCTATAATTTAAAAGGGGGCCTTGAGATTGTCTATAATTTTAAAGGGTGCCTTGAGATTGTCTATAATTTCAAAGGGTCTTAACTTAAAAAAGGTTGAGAAACATTGGTTTAGAGGACTGAAGACTTCAAGGAAGCAGCCACCAGCACAAGGAACACTTTGCATTCAATGTATGTGCCAATTTAAAAAAAAAGGGTGCCTTGAGATTGTCTATAATTTGAAAAGGTGCCTTGAGATTGTCTATAATTTGAAAGGGTGCCTTGAGATTGTCCATAATTTGAAAGGGTGCCTTGAGATTGTCTATAATTTGAAAGGGTGCCTTGAGATTGTCCATAATTTGAAAGGGTGCCTTGAGATAGTCCATAATTTGAAAGGGTGCCTTGAGATTGTCTATAATTTGAAAAGGTGCCTTGAGATTGTCCATAATTTGAAAGGGTGCCTTGAGATTGTCTATAATTTGAAAGGGTGCCCTGAGATTGTCCATAATTTGAAAGGGTGCCTTGAGATTGTCTATAATTTTTTAAAGGGGGCCTTGAGATTGTCTATAATTTTTTAAAGGGTGCCTTGAGATTGTCTAAAATTTGAAAGGGTGCCTTGAGATTGTCTATAATTTGAAAGGGTGCCTTAAGATTGTCTATAATTTGAAAGGGTGCCTTAAGATTGTCCATAATTTGAAAGGCTGTCTTGAGATTGTCTATAATTTGAAAGGGTGCCTTGAGATTGTCCATAATTTGAAAGGGTGCCTTGAGATTGTCCATAATTTGAAAGGGTGCCTTGAGATTGTCCATAATTTGAAAGGGTGCCTTGAGATTGTCCATAATTTGAAAGGGTGCCTTGAGATTGTCTATAATTTGAAAGGGTGCCTTGAGATTGTCCATAATTTGAAAAGGTGCCTTGAGATTGTCCATAGTTTTAAAGGGTGCCTTGAGATTGTCTATACAGTGAAACCTTGGTTTATGATTAACGTGGTTTACGAGCGTTTTGAAAGACAAGCAACTTTTTTTTTTGCCTTAATATACGAGCGCTGTCTTGATATACAAGCGTTTTTTTTTGTTTGTTTTTTTATGTAAAAAAATAATAATTACACTCACAATGTGAATGAGTCTGCTGCTCATCCATGTAAAGCCGCTGTATATGTGTACAGTAAAGCCGCTGGTATACAGTACAGCTTTGTATGTGGCCAGAGATTTGCAGGCGATTTTATGCCAAATTATGGGTCTCTGTTTCAGCTTGGCTGCGTTGCACATCTTCTACCTGACTGTGGGTGTCGCTGACGCCGGGAGTCAAGGTTGGAATTGCAATGGGCTGGTTGTATTGGGTGCTTCTTGCCCAGAAGCAGCTGGGTGGCATGGTCCCTGCCACTGTGCATTCTGGGAATGGGTACTTAAGGGAAAGCCACCGTTCTGGTGGGGCTTTTCGATCCTGACCTGATGGCCCTCCTGGCCTCAGAGATGTGTTAGCAACCTTTTGGTCTCGGGGCCTGCTGGCCCGAGGCTCCATTACTGCAAGTAGGCCCAAGAGTTTCTGGGGGCCTACTGGTCCAAGGGTGGTCCCGTGCTGTCTTGCCTGCGGGAAGAAGCCGACCGATTGGGGATCCAATTGGAGGACGCATCCTGGCCAATTTACCTCATCATGCTGCCGGCTTGGCTGAAAGATTCTGGCACCGTGAGCTGTGTAGTTTCTTTGAACTTTGCAAAGTGTGTGTGTGGTTACCTGGTCCTGTGGCAGAGGACCATGTAACGACCCAACGGCACTCATCAAGTCAGTGGGCAGAGACTTTTACACGAGCTTCACACCGGCTGCTAGGTCATCTAGGCCTATCCGGTGGTTGCTGAATCCAGTGTGGAAATGTTTTTGTCCTCTGAATCTAACATCATACCCATGATCCGCAAAGCAAGGTACCTGAATCATCCCTACCCCTTCACCCCTCTAATGGAACTTGTTTAATATAACCCTTGAAGAAAAAGAAACAAAGTGTTGGTGCGGACATTTGTAACTCTTCAAGAAGGACCCCTAGGACCAGCATGGTGAACAGTAAGGTAACGGCCTGGCCCAAATCTAAACCAGCAGCTCCTTCGGGGGTAGTGCTATATCTATAATTTGAAAGGGTGTCTTGAGATTGTCTATAATTTTTAAAGGGTGTCTTAAAGGGGTTGTAAAGGTTCGTCTTTTATTTTCTAAACTGGTTCCTTTAAGCTAGTGCATTGTTGGTTCAAAAACGAACCTTTACAACCCCTTTAACTGAAAAAAGGTTGAGAAACACTGGTTTAGAGGACTGAAGGCTTCAAGGAAGCAGCCACCAGCACAAGGAACACTTTGCATTCAATGTATGTGCCAATTAAAAAAAAAATTAAACTTCGGCTTCTTCTGATGACATGTAATTTATTCATTCAGACCCGAGTAGCTCACATTCATATGACACGCAACACTGCACTTCTGCAAATTCTTTAGAAATCTATCGCAGGTGTCTGGAAATTACCCCATTCAGAAATGAGGAAGAAACGTAAGAATTAACCCTTTATAGAAACAATCAGCACTATGGGCCAGATTCACAAAAGGGATAGGACGGCGTATCTCCTGATACTCCTTTTTTTTTTTTTTATTTCTTTTTGGAAAAGAAATAAAAAAAAAATCTCCTGATACTCCGTCGTATCTCTGTTTCTATCTATGCGACTGATTCATAGAATCAGTTACGCATAGATATCCATAAGATCCGACAGGTGTAATTGTTTTACACTGTCGGATCTTAGGATGCAGTACTGCGGCCGCCGCTGGGGGGAGTTTGCGTCGTAAACCAGCGTCGGGTATGCAAATTAGGAGTTACGGCGATCCACAACGGATTTTCGCATTCGCTACGTCGCCGCTAGTCTAGTTTCCCGTCGCAAAGTTATTCGTCGTTTTGGGTGCCCTAACTTTAGTCAGCAAACGTATTGCTGTCTAAAGTATGGCCGTCGTTTCCGCGTCAAAATTAAAAAATGAACGTCGTTTGCGTAAGCCGCCCGGGAATACGGAATTACGCTACGCGCGTCACCGTTCGAAAAAATGACGTCACGGCGCGCAAAGCACGACAGGAATTGCGAAACTGAGCCTGCGCAGTAGGTCCGGTGCGGGAGCGCGCCTAATTTGAATTGGCCCGCCTTGCGCCGGAGGCCGCCGGCGTAGTTTTCATCGCAAGTGCTTGGTGAATCAGGCACTTGCTATGAAAACTTGCGGCGGTGTAACGTATCTACGATACGTTACGCCGCCGCTCACCTACGTGAATCTGGCCCTATATACACATTTTTACTGTCTTACAGAACAGGTTTGTTAACTGTTCACAATAAAATAACTAAAGAAATGACAATAAGGCATTATTGGCATGTCTCACCTGGCAGTAGCGGTTACATAGGACAAGCAGTAACATCCACCAAGACATTGTGACACGGGATCCCATGGAGGTATGAAGACAGAAGACCCAGGAACTCCTACAACAGTATAATCCCAGACTCACAAGGAGTTAAAGGGTCTGGTTACAGGAATGGAAGACTGCAGCGATACACAGAAGAGGAATAGGTTCATTAGTATACACACAACAAGCTATTGTACAAGAAAAGTCAGATCATCTAGAGCACAGACCTGGAATGAAAGCTGTCAGCGTGGTTATTGTGTCACCAAAGCTCCTGCTTATAAGGACCCGCCCAGATTCCCGAAAGTGAAAGTAGGGAACCACAGGGAAGCCAGCATAGGGGATTTCCGTTAGAGAAACTCGCACAGATGTCCCATGATCCATTTAGAAGAAAGAGAAAAAGAAAGCAGATAATAACCATGCCTGTGTATTAAGGTTTTTTTAAAGGGGTATAAATTCCAAAAGCAAAAATGGTAAATATTGAAGCTTAGCAATTTTTAGATGTGATGACTGCATTATTATTTTTTAGTTTTTTCCTTTATTGTCACCTAACGATCCTGCCTGTTAGGACACGTTTACATAAGCGTTGTTTCATATTGACAGGAGGCATTATGCCGCATCCTCACAGCCTATTTTAACTCCCAATTGGGACTTTTAACCACGTAAGGGCCGAGCTTCTTTCTGAGATTTGGGGGCATATCCACATACAATTGCGTGGGGGCAGCGTATGTGAGATACGCTACGCCGCTGTAACTTACTTTGCAAATCTTTGAATCCTGAAAGAATTTGCCCCGTAAGTTACAGCGGCGTAGTGTATCTCTCGCGGCGTAAGGGCGCGGAATTCAAATGCGGCGAGTAGGGGGCGTGTTTCATTTAAATGAAGAGCGTCCCCGTGCCGGAACGAACTGCGCATGCCCCGTCCGTCAAAACTCCCAGGGTGCATTGCTCCAAATGACGTCGCAAGGACGTCATTGTTTTCGACGTGATAGTAAATGGCGTTCAGCCCCATTCACGGACGACTTACGCAAACGACGTAAAATTTTCAAAATTATACGCGGGAACGACGGCCATACTTAACATTGAGCACGCCACCAGATAGCAGCTTTAACTATACGTCGGAAAAAGCCGAACGGAAACGACGTAAAAGAATGCGACGGCCGCTCGCACGTTCGTGGATCGTCGGAAATAGCTCATTTACATACTCAACGTGGATTACGACGTGAACGCCACCCAGTGGCCGCCGGAAAATTGCATCTTAGATCCGACGGCGTACTAAGGCGTACGCCTGTCGGATCTAACACAGATGCCGTCGTATCTTGTTTGGTGGATACCAAAACAAAGATACGACGCGCAAAATTTGAAATTACGTGGCGTATCAACAGATATGCCGGCGTAATTTCTTTGAGGATCTGCCCCTTGGTGTTTATAGTTAAAAATATTTTTGCTAGAAAACTACTCAGAACTCCCAAACATTATATATATTATTTTCTAACAATCGAGAGAATAAAATGGCGGTTGTTGCAATACTTTCTGTCACACCGTATTTGCGCAACGGTCTTACAAGCGCACTTTTTTTTGGACAAATACACTTTTTTGAATGAAAAAATAAGACAACAGTAAAATTAGCCCAATTTTTTATATATTGTGAAAGATAATGTTACGCAGAGTAAATTGATTCCCAACATGTCACGCTTCAAAATTGCGCCCTCTCGTGGAATGGCAACAAACTTTTACCCTTAAAAATCTCCATGGGCGACGTTTAAAAAATTCTACAGGTTGCATGTTTTGAGGTACAAAGGAGGTCTAGGGCTAGAATTATTGCTGTCGCTCTAACGATCGCGGTGATACCTCACATGTGTGGTTTGAACACTGTTTTCATATGCGGGTGCTGCTCACGTATGCGTTAGTTCTGCACGTGAATTTTGCAGGATGGGGCGCATTTAAAAAAAATATGTTTTATTTATTTTACCTTTTGTTTTTTATTTTTTCACTGTTCTTTTAAAAAAAAAATTGTGTCACTTTTATTCCTATTACAAGGAATGTAAACATGTAAAAGCTTAATAAAAAATAAAAATAATGGGCCAAATTCTCAAAAGAGATACGCAGACTTAACTGCTGTTCAGCCTGCGTATCCCTGTGCCTAACTTTGGAAACGATTCTCAAAAGGCTTTTTCCAAAGTTAGGCAGAAAATCTGACATGTGTAAGACACTTACACGGTCAGATTTTAGGATGCAGTACCGCATCCGCCACTGGGGGCATTTCTCATTGAAATGCAGCTTTGCGTATGCAAATGATGACTTAAGCAGATTTTCAAAGCATTTCAGCGCTTTGATTTCTGCCTAAGTTCCGAATTTGCCGGCGCAAAACTAGGGCTGGTTTTATAATGTGGAAAGTTAGCCAAACCTTGTAAAGGCCCATTCCAGCGACGGCATTTGGTATGCATTCCTGAGGGAGAACTCCACGGCAATTTTTAAATTCAAAACCGGCATGGGTTCCCCCCCAGGAGCATACCAGGCCCTTAGGTCTGGTATGGGTTGTAAAGAGACCCCCCCACGCCGAAAAATTGACGTAGGGGGTCCCCCTACAATCCATACCAGACCCGTATCCAAAGCACGCTACCCGGCCGGTCAGGAATGGGAGTGGGGACGAGCGAGCGTCCCCCCCCCCTCCTGAGCCGTGCCAGGCCGCATGCCCTCAACATGGGGGGGTTGGGTGCTCTGGGGCAGGGGGGCGCACTGCGGGCCCCCCCACCCCAGAGCACCCTGTCCCCATGTTGATGAGGACAGGACCTCTTCCCGACAACCCTTGCCATTGGTTGTCGGGGTATGCGGGCGGGGGCTTATCGGAATCTGGGAGTCCCCTTTAATAAGGGGGCCCCCAGATACCGGCCCCCCACCCTAAGTGAATGGATATGGGGTACATCGTACCCCTATCCATTCACCTGGAGGCAAAAAGTAAAATGTAGTAAACACACAACACAAGGCTTTTTAAAATAATTTATTATTCTGCTCCGGATGCCCCCCCCCCCCACGTGGGTACCTACCGGAGCATGATGGGACGGTGATGCCTATATAAATGTGATGCAAGGCGCGCTTCCATCATTACAGCGACAACAGGCGACGAGGCAACATCGGAAGAGGGGAGAAGACCAGAAGACCCTGGCGTCACAGAAGACCGCGCCGGCTGCCTGTTTGAAATCGAGCTAACACACAAACATAGCAGGCAGCCAGCGCTGAAGAAGAAGGCACCGGAGAGCTGCAGAAGAACCGGGGTTCGCCGAGTCAACAGCGGAAGAGGGGAGAAGATGGAAGAAGCCCCCCGGAGTCCGGAGAAGCCCCCCCCGGAGAGCGGAAGAAGAAACCCCCCCCCCCCCCGGAGAGCGGAGAAGACCCCCGGAGAGTGGAAGAAGAAGCCCCCCCTGGTAATTGAGCTAATAACGAAGACAGGGGGGGCATCCGGAGCAGAATAATAAATTATTTTAAAAAGCCTTGTGTTGTGTGTTTACTACATTTTACTTTTTGCCTCCAGGTGAATGGATAGGGGTACGATGTACCCCATATCCATTCACTTAGGGTGGGGGGCCGGTATCTGGGGGCCCCCTTATTAAAGGGGACTCCCAGATTCCGATAAGCCCCCGCCCGCATACCCCGACAACCAATGGCAAGGGTTGTCGGGAAGAGGTCCTGTCCTCATCAACATGGGGACAGGGTGCTCTGGGGTGGGGGGGCCCGCAGTGCGCCCCCCTGCCCCAGAGCACCCAACCCCCCCATGTTGAGGGCATGCGGCCTGGCACGGCTCAGGAGGGGGGGGGACGCTCGCTCGTCCCCACTCCCATTCCTGACCGGCCGGGTAGCGTGCTTTGGATACGGGTCTGGTATGGATTGTAGGGGGACCCCCTACGTCAATTTTTCGGCGTGGGGGGGTCTCCTTACAACCCATACCAGACCTAAGGGCCTGGTATGCTCCTGGGGGGGGAACCCATGCCGTTTTTTTCTTTGAAAATTGGCATGGAGTTCTCCCTCTCAGGAATGCATGCTGAGCGACGCTGACATTTTTTTTTATAATTATTTGTTTTCCCGGCGCGTCTTTTTTTTTCACCCGTCGCAACTTTAGTGTCCCGTCGAAATTCTCAAAGCCGACCGGCGTTAATTACGTTCGCGCGCTGCACGTCGGGAAAATTACGTCACACGCATGCGCAGTACGGCCGGCGCGGGAGCGCGCCTCATTTAAATTTTAAACGCCCCCAGGAGAGGAGGACCGCCTTACGACGGCGGCACTTAAGTTACACAGCGTGTAATTTCTACCTAAGTGCTTTGACGATCAGGCACTTAGGTAGAAATTTTAAGTCAGTGTAACTTAACTGCTGAAATTTAAGTTACGCAGACTTTTTGAGAATTTGGCCCAATGTATTTATTTTGTGTTAGGGTTAGGGTGTTTAGGTACTTATTATTGTATTATTATTATTATTATTATTATTATTATTATATTCTTTAAGGGTTAGAGGTTATTATTTCTTTATTATTACATAGTATTAATTTATTGTATTTATTTATGATTATTTTTATTTATTTGTGTATTTATTTTACATTCATTTATTCACTTATTATTATTATTATTATTATTATTAGTAGTAGTAGTAGTAGTATTAACACCATAACCCCACCAAAAATAAATAAATATTAAATAATCCTAACCCCAACCTAACATTAACTCTAATGCCGCGTACACGCGATCGGAAATTCCGACAAGAAAACTGTAGATTTTTTCCCGGCGGAATGTTGGCTCAAACTTGTGTTGCACACACGGTCACACAAAATTCCAACAATCAAGACGTACAACACTACAACGAGCCGAGAAAAATAAATTTCAATGATTCCGAGCATGCATTGAATTGATTCAGAGAACATGCGTCAGAATTGCATACAGACAATCGGAATTTCCGACAAGAACTTTTCTTGTCGGAAAAATTGAGAACCAGCTCTCAAATATGGAGCCTACACACGGTCGGAATTTCCAACCAAAAGCTCACATCAAACTTTTCTTGTCAGAATTTCCGATCGTGTGCATAACCCCTTACCCTAACAAAACAAAAAAATATAATAAATTAATAATAATAATTAAAAAAATAAAATAAAAGCTGATGGAAAAGCTAAAAAAGCTGAAAAACCTAGCAATAAATGATGCGACAGATGATAGTTTTCTCTATTGGCTAATATAAATACGGCAAAGCTCAAAAACGCTGTATAAAAATGTACAAATCACACACACAAAAATGTGCCAAAATCACACAAAAAACAGGTGTGAATGCAGCCTAAGGGGGAACTCTTGTTGTAACTGCTGAAAACGCGTTAGCTTGAGTTCAGATTTAATTTGTTAGTCAAGTCCATCTAAATCTGTTAGTAAATCTAATGCCTCATACACACGTACGGGTTTCCCAGGGGACTTTATACCGCTGGGAAACCCGAGGGGAAAGCCGAGAACCTGCTCGGCAGCTTTTTCCCTCTACACACGGCTGGTTTTCCTGGCAGGAAACTGCCATGGAGAATACACACGGCCAGTTTTCCCAGCCAAAAGCTGTCATGGCAGTTTTCCCGACGGGAAAACTGGTCGTGTGTTAGGCCGAGTACTCACGACCAAACATGTTCGCTCGAAATGTCCGACGGGCTGTTTCCGGCGTACAAGGCTGTTTTTTCATTTGGCCCGCTGGCTTGTACACACCAGCGGACCATATTTCCCTGCGGACCTGAACGCGTGCACGTAATCCACGTTTGACGTCACTATAAAGGGAAAGGCCAAAGTCAATGGCGACGCCCTCTGTTCCGCTTTTGCTAGTTACGGCTTTGCTCGTGTTAGTGAAGGTTTGGTTAGAGCTGATTCGCGCTTCTCGGTCTCCAGGCTTTAGCAGGTAGTATTTTCTCGTTCAGTGCGTGTGCTTGTGGGTACGTAGTTGGCATTCGGGTACAGGCGTGCAGTTCGTTCTGCTTTGCAGATTCGTACTGTGCGTTCGTATCTGTGTGTCGTGCGTTCTTTGCAGGTACCGCTGGATTTGATTGTGCTTTCTGTTGGAGTGTGTTCTTGACTGACCAGCCGGCCGGTTTGAAGCCATGATGGAGCAGCAGCGTCAATTTTCGCGAGTTGGTGCTGTTTATGGGATGGCTGCTGTATATGTTCATTATTCCAGTACTTTGGCCAGAAACAGGGGGCGGAGGCGTTTCTGGACCAAGAATTGGTTGCGCCAGCGTGACCAGTTCTCACATATGCCTCTGCTTAGGGAAATCCAGGAGAATAATCCTAATGACTATAGGAATTTTCTCCGCATGACGGACCCCGTATTCAACAGTCTGCTGGAACTTCTGTCCCCCTATATCATGAGGCAGGACACTGTGATGCGCCAAGCCATCACGGCCGAGCAGAGGCTTATTGCCACGTTGCGGTACCTGGCGACTGGGAGGAGCCTGCAGGACCTCAAGTTCTCGACAGGCATCTCTCCGCAGGCGCTTGGGGTCATCATACCGGACACGTGTGCTGCCATCATCAAAGTTCTGCACGAGGAGTATATTAAGGTAAGTTTACTCATTTTAACCTCACAATGTGTCTTTAATAATGTTGGCAACTAACATTTTTTTTTTTGTCCCAGATATGCTTTGTGTTTAACTAACGTTCCCTTTTCTCCCTATGCATGTTGATATCAGCTTTTACATGTTCTTTTTATTTTGGCCTACCTGCATATTTGGATCTTACCCAATATTAACCTGTCCAGCATGCTATCTTCTGGCCAACCCCCACCTTGCCACTTTATATTTTTTGGGTTTTGTTTTCTAAAAACAGTTTAAACACCCCCCACCCCCCCCTTAAAAGTGTTTTTGTCCCCATCAGAGGGCTGTGGAGTCTCTTATTAATTAAGTGGGCCTATATATTTGTGCCCCGAAATTCTCCCTTCATAATTTGCAAATGCTATTTTAAAAATGTAAAGTTGCACAAGGATGCTTGTAGGATTATGTTTGCAATGTTTATGTGCCAAAGTACTAAATCTATTTTTTTGTTTGTCCCCACAGCTACCCTCCACACCACAGGAATGGCAGTCTGTGGCTTCCCAATTTGCCCAGCGGTGGGATTTTCCAAACTGCGGTGGAGCAATAGATGGGAAACACGTCCGCATTGTGCCCCCACCCCACTCGGGGTCCTACTATTATAATTACAAGGGTTATCATAGTATTGTGTTGATGGCGGTGGTGTCGGCACAGTATGAGTTTCTATATGTGGACGTGGGGAAGAATGGCCGGATGTCAGATGGGGGAGTGTTCTCACGGACTGATTTCTATGATCGTCTCCAAACTGGTGGTCTGGCATTGCCACCAGATGAAGATAATGTGGAAGGACTTCCGTTTGTGTTCCTAGCGGACGAGGCTTTCGGGCTTGGACCTCACCTAATGCGGCCTTTTCCCCAGAGGACCCTCACCTTAGAGAGGAAGGTGTTCAATTTTCGGTTGTCCAGGGCTCGGAGGGTAGTCGAGAATGCCTTTGGGATCCTCTCCAACCGGTTCCGCCTGTTCCTGACATCGATACATTTGGCGGAATATAAATTGAACACCATTATATTTGCCTGCTGCATTTTGCACAATTTTCTACGCAGGCATTCCCAGACGTACCTAGCCTCCATGGGCTCTGAGGCAGGACTACCCTCAGAGAACATTCCTGGCCTGGACACTGGTCGCGCTGGCTTGGCCCCCCAATCTGCTCGTGAGGTACGCGACAAATATGTTGAGTACTTCATGGGTTGGGGGGCCATTGCTATGCCAGATCATATTTCTTTCTAATTCGGCCCCCAAAAGAAAGGAATATTCTCACAACTAATAAATAATTAGACCATTGGACTTTATACAGTTGTTTGTCATTACTGCTTTTTCTCTATTTTTCTGTCTTCCAGGTTCTCTCCAAAAATAGTGCACTTCTAGTGCCAAATTTACTTACTCAGATGTATTAACTAACCACATTTGCACATTATTCACTCATCTACAAACTGGGTATTGAGTCTAGAAATAAGAAGCCACTCATTTTTCTGCTTTTGATGTCACAACTTTTTTTTTTAATTTTAGTCATTTTTCTACAAGAAATGTTTATTTTTTTGAGAAAATATTGGCTTAGATTTTTTTTTTTTTTTTTTATTTATTGACAGTGATTAGCAATAATACAGATCTAAACACAATGTAATAATAATTTCACTGAAACTATACGCCATAATTGTTTGGCTTGTCTCCTATATATCTATCTCTAGAGATATATATATATATATATATATATATATACATTTCTAAACATATATTTTTTATACTTTTGTTCAAAATTCAAGGTTTTATTTATTTTGTTTTTCAAAACCCAGACTAATGTCTATGTTTTTTATTTTTGGTTATATTTTTAAATCAATTTTTTTTTGCATTTTTCTAATTTTTATTTTTTTTAAAGAAGACATTTATTTACATTTAGAAATGTTTGGGTATTGTTTTTCTAGTAAAATATTTTTTGCTTTGTATTTGTTTGTGTATATATTTTTTAATAAAATTTTAACACAACCAAAAAATATTATCTTTTTTCAAGATAATTAGTTAACTTATATCTTTAGGTGAGATTTCTTGTTCGTTGTGTGATCTGAAACTGTAAACATTTACAAACAAAAAAAGATCAACACCAAACCAAAATATAAAAAAAGAACAGCAGTCAGTCATGGATGGTGTGCTTTCACACTGGAACACGCCAAAATTTCAAAATGCACACATTCAGTGAAAAATCGCCAAATGTCATTGGTTAAACAGACAAATGGCCACATGTGCTATCTGACATCATGGGTGATCAATGTCTGTGTTTTGTGGGAGCAAACCCTTCTTCCTCTCAACTACTTGAGGATCGAGGAGGGGTTTGTACCCACAAAGCACAGACAATAGATAGTCTGTGATGGCAGATAGCACATATTGGCACACTGTGTGTGCATTTAGAAATTTTGGCGTATTATAAAGTACAAAAATTAAAAATTGTTTTGTGGGCGGGGGATGGGCGGGGGATGGGCTTTTGTGTTTCAGTCTTTGACACGGCCCATCATGTCAATGATATTTTTGTAATTCTGTTCGATGACTAGCATCCTTTGGCGCATGTTGTCCATTTCCGTGCTGCACTCTGAGATGACATTTCGCACATTCTGCTCCATGACGACCATCCTTTCCCGCATAATGTCCATTTCCGTGCTGCACTCCATTACTTGCTGTACAATTATTGAAGCACTTGCACGTGAAAAATGTGCTACACCATCTTCATCCCCTAAAAACAAACAAATTGGCATTCAAAATATGTAAAGAGTTTCCGGCCTATCTGCATATGTTTGGCCCTATTAATGTTGGGGTGACACTGACCTGATGGCCTGATAATTTCCACATCCCCAATTTCTTCATCTTCTATCACTCCTCCTTCTTCCACCACCTCAGCCTCATCCTCCACGACTCCTCCTTCTTCCACCACCTCCCCCTCATCATCCACGACTCCTCCATCTTCTTCCAGAACTCCTTCTTTATCCATCACTACCCCTTCAAAATCACGCAATTCTGCTTCGTCAAGTTCCGCCTCATCTTCACCAAATTCTAAATCCAGAGTTAAGTCTTCCTCCTCTCTTCCTTCCACATCATCCTCTCTTCCTTCCACATCCTCCTCTCTTCCTTCCACATCCTCCTCTCTTCCTTCCACAGCCTCCTCCTCCTCAACATGTGGAGGTGTTTGATTTTGGGGGTGTCTGGCCCTCTCTGCCTCCTCCAATTGCTGGCGTCTTCTTTCCCCTATAAGAAATAAGAAAAAACAAAAAGGTATACTCATCAGCACACTGATATTGGATATCATAAATCGCACACATTGCATAGACGATACATTTATGATGATTTTTGTTTGTTTAGTCTTTCAGCAATCCTCCATTTTTGGCGTAGTTCTAGGCCAAGCTCTGATCCTGCCCCTTTTTTGCTAAGAAGTGACACAAATGGATGTCCCCCCAAAACATTAATTCTCGTCGACCCTCCAAATAAATATCCTTTGATTGTTGAGACACAGGTGCTTTGCATTTCCAGATGTTAAAACATCATCTTTATTTGCATTTTGGAGAATGAATCTTGTTTGCCTGTCACATTCACTCAATTTAATTTCTGTGATTTTGCTATTCAACAATGTTGGAAGACAAAGTTTGGGGCCAGTCAGCCATGTCCAGGTGTGTTGTTCCTGGACTCACCTCGCTTTTTTGCAAAACAATGTCATATTACGCGTGTTTACTATTTCACAAAATTTGTTTAAGGTTGTTATTTGACATAAACACAATACAGTATCTACACAGGTTCAAAAGTACAAGCAGGCCAAGGAGGCAGATGTAAAAAACTACATGTCAACACATTATTGCAGACATTTCCCCCCCCCCCTTAAATAATATGGACTTACTTTTACGCAGAATTTTGAGGATCTTCTTCATGTGATGTGGCTCCCTCAATTTTAAATCGGACCAACGCTTCCGGAGTTGCTCCTTGGACCTGGTGACACCAAACATTCTCCTCATTCTCCTTGCCACCTTGTCCATTATGTGTGACTTTCTACGGTTCGGTGTTTTGTAGGGCCCACATTCACCATCATAATCCTTCCTCCTCATGATGTAAACCAACTCCACCATTTCTTCAAACGCCATATTAGTGGCTTTATATCTTTTAGGCCTGGATCGGGACGGTCCTGCCTCTGTCCCTTCACTTGCGCCATGAGAGCTCCGTGCCCGCTCGTGTGACATCGCCATCTTTCCTTCCCACAGAGATTAGGGGCGTGGAAACGAGGAAATGTCCCGTCATGGGCGGAGATGAGGGCGGGGATTCTTGCATATGCGGAGTGTCGCGAATGCCAACAACGTATTGACGTAGGTTACGTGGAGAATATTCGCGCGATTCCAGAACCTACACAGTTAACGCCATATTTACTTTTTCTATTGATTAGGGGCATGGCATAGGTGACGAGGGCGGCGTTTCATACATACGCGGAGTGGATAAAAGGCGCTTGACGTGATTACGTAGGTTACGTGTTCATTCATCGAGCGTAACAAACGAGGATTTGGAGAGAGGCAGGTAAGAAATTTAAACATGGGATCAGCAGCGGGCTATAAAATGTAGAGCCATGGGATGGGGGTTTGGTCTGTTGGTTGCACAGTTTGATTAAGCTATTATGTCTCTTGGATACCACAATGTGATTTTCGTACCCAAATGCTTTTGGAGACATCACAAAATAGAGATGGCCAAAATGCTGTGACTCATTAGTAATTATGTAGGGTGTATTCAGATCAGGCCAAGTATTGTTCTGTGTTGGTTGGACAGAGGTCATTAGGAAGTTTCTTTCAGGTAATCAATGCTGAGGGGCAGGATATCTACACATGCAATAGTGCCTTGATGAATGCTGTCATTTGTAATAATTGTGTATGGTTGTACATTTCTATTATTTCCTGCAATGTAACCAAAGGGGCGGCATGTATTAAAAAAATGTTAGCTACAACCAACCAATGGGGCTGAGCTGGCCAGCATTTTGTAAACAAGAGACACTGTGTTTGTATTTCTATATAGGTCCTAATTTTTTAACAACAGATTCTATCAATGTAAATGGTGAGCATTTTTTAAATCATGTTTTTGGTTTCTTGTTATTTTTGTAATCTAGAATAAAAATCTAACAATCAACATTTACCAATGGATCTCCTGCAGACCCAAGAGATTATCCAGCACTTGCTGGATAAATTTAGGGAAATGCCCATCCTGTGGGATTCAAAGCAGCCCACCTACCACAACAAGGACGTACGAGCGGCAGCACTTGAACAGCTAGCAGCATACATGAGAACATGGGTGCCAGAATGCAGTGCCAACATGGTGAAGGATAAACTTGCCAACCTCAGGGGCACATATAGGAGAGCGTACAAAGCTCACCAAAAGCAGCTAAGATCTGGAGCAGCAGCAAGACCACCAAAGGAACCCAAGCTGTGGTATTACAGCCAGATGTCATTTTTGCGGGATCAACTGGAAGGCAGGCCATCAATGTCAAGTCTGAATCCCAACCTTCCCTCCACGCTACCTCCCAGCGGGACTTCCCCAGATCACCACAGCCCTGCAGAGTCGGATGAAGAGGGCCTGGCTGACAGAGAGGCAGATCTGCGCCTCTACGATGATGAGGTATAGTAGTTTCATAACTATTTATGGAATAATATTAATTATTGTTGGATTCTTGACTTGATATTGGTTAATAAAATACAAGCTGGGAAGCAAAAATGAAAATTGATGGGCAAACAAATTGGTGTCAGGGATGACAACTGCAGGGGTCAGAGGGTAAGTCTGTTTTCAAGTTTAAATTCAATGAAAAAAAGAAGATTCAAGCATGAAAATGTGAGTGATTATATTTCGAATTTTTTTACACAGGAAGAAGAGACCAGCCAGGAGGTGGCAGATCCTCTCCTCACTGACAGCCAGGCCGAAGGGGTCAGTGGCAGCCAGGAGGAGGCCGGGCCCAGTGGCGTTGAGCAGCTCCCCAGGACAAGCACCACCAGCCAGGCTCCTCCCCTTTATATTAGGCCACCAGGCCGTAAGAAGAAATTGGGGGCAGTGGAGGAAGCCAGCCTCCAAATGATTAAGGAGGCGAGTGCCATCATGAGGGCCCCCCTCAACCCCACTGAGGCCTACAGTGCCTCCGTGGCACATGATCTGAATAAAGGCACGGAGGAGCAGAGGCAATTGGCCAAGGGCATCATCAACCAGGCCCTTTGGTGGATGCAGAGGGAGCTGCTGACCCCAGACACTGGGCTATGTGATCCGGCCCGGCTTGCTGAACATCATACTCCTGCTGCCACATCATCCCCACCTGCAAGGGCCCAGGGAAGACCCGCTGGAAGGCAGCCTGGAAGGAAGGTTGCAAGGAAGAGGAGACGTTGATGCCCTGCCTTCCATTTGATCCCCCACAAATGGCATCTTGTTTGGACTACCACAGCTTGGGTTCCTTTGGTTATGTGCTGCTGCTTCAGATTTTAGTTTGTGTGCCTCCTGAGGTTGGCTAGTTTAGCCTTCACCATGTTTGACAATGCAAGTTTGCATGTATTTTGCTAGCTGTTCAAGTGCTGCCATTCTGTTTTTGATCCTTTTTATCATTTGCTAAAATAAAAGCCTTTTTCTTGAATTTAAAAACGTGCCTATTGTTTGGAATACTGTGGGTATTATTTTAGGCATAAAACATTACAAACAAATAAAATGTTTCATCTAAAATATTCACTAACTCATGTGGGGGGGGGGGGGCATTTGGTGTGCCAACATGGTAGACAATTTAAACAACCTTCAAAATAATCCAGGGAAATATACAAACAAATGCAAAATCCTAACAATTTGCTACTAAAAATTTCTAAATGGTGACATAACTATAAACACATAAATAAAGTGGGAAAGATAAACATTAAACATTAAAAGCAAAAAAATATACATGTGGAGGAGCACTAAAAATATGATACGTCGGGCCAATAAAAGATTGCTAAAATCTTACTACATCACAGCTAACAAATGTCACTTTTCAGTATGGAACAACTCAGTTGAAATAACATGAGCTAAATAACTGATTATTTCTAGCAAGAGAAGAATGAATAAAACGACGGCATCAAGCGTTGTTTATTGTGTGGTTTGCTTCAGTGTTCTATTGCTAGAATTAATCTTTCTAGTGACGAATGTGCCATATCCCAAACAAACGTGAGTTTTACCTGAACGAGCGCTCCCGTGGCCTCATTTAGTCTGAGCATGCGCGGGGTTTTTGTACGTTGGTTTTTGTACTCACCACCAAACATGTCCGTTCGGACAGGATTTGAGCGGACGGTTTTAAAACAAGTTTGCAAATAAATGTCTGCTGAAAAACGGCCCGGCGGGCAAATGTACGGTGAAATTCTGTACGCTCGTAACTACACACGACCAAACATGTCTGCTGAAACTGGTCCGCGGGCCAGTTTCAGCAGACATGTTTGGTCGTGAGTATGGGGCCTTAGAGGCATTACACTATGCTTTCCTCAGATTGATCGTGCTGCTGTCCAAAGGTGTCTCCATTGTTCCTGATTCTACCCTAAGACAAGAAGTATGTTACTGACAGGATCACCAGGTGACAATGCTTAAAGGGGTTGTATAGGTAACAAAAAATCCCTAAATAGCTTCCTTTACCTTAGTGCAGTCCTCCTTCACTTACCTCAGCCTTCAATTTTACTTTTAACCTCCCTAGCGGTATGATTCTATCTGGAATTACGTACCGAAAGCGGTACAATTATTTGCAAGGAAATTGGCGTTTTATACTGTAGGCCTGTAATTTTTAGAAATAACTCACTTAAATCTGACCAAGCAAGAGTCTTGTAGGCATCCCGGGTTTGATTTTTTTTTTTAAAACAAAATTATAAATTATAATATAATAAATAATTATAAATAATTATAACAAATAATAATATAATTATAATAAAAATTATTCAATAATGTAATCAACTCAAAATCACTGAAATTTGCTCAGTTGCAGAATTGTCGCTGTCATTATTTATTTTTTTTTATGACGAATTTCCCCACAAATCGCTATCGCACATTTCTGCAAGTGATTATAATTTATTATCGCTGTTTTCTAGCTGATCTAAAACAATTTTTGACATAAAGGGACACTTTTGGTTGCTATGGACAATCTACAGTTTTTAGGCAGAAATTACATTTCTTATTTTTATAAAAGTACATGTACAGGGAGTGCAGAATTATTAGGCAAATTAGTATTTTGACCACATCATCCTCTTTATGCATGTTGTCTTACTCCAAGCTGTATAGGCTCGAAAGCCTACTACCAATTAAGCATATTAGGTGATGTGCATCTCTGTAATGAGAAGGGGTGTGGTCTAATGACATCAACACCCTATATCAGGTGTGCATAATTATTAGTCAACTTCCTTTCCTTTGGCAAAATGGGTCAAAAGAAGGACTTGACAGGCTCAGAAAAGTCAAAAATAGTGAGATATCTTGCAGAGGGATGCAGCACTCTTAAAATTGCAAAGCTTCTGAAGCGTGATCATCGAACAATCAAGCGTTTCATTCAAAATAGTCAACAGGGTCGCAAGAAGCGTGTGGAAAAACCAAGGCGCAAAATAACTGCCCATGAACCGAGAAAAGTCAAGCGTGCAGCTGCCAAGATGCCACTTGCCACCAGTTTGGCCATATTTCAGAGCTGCAACATCACTGGAGTGCCCAAAAACACAAGGTGTGCAATACTCAGAGACATGGCCAAGGTAAGAAAGGCTGAAAGACGACCACCACTGAACAAGACACACAAGCTGAAACGTCAAGACTGGGCCAAGAAATATCTCAAGACTGATTTTTCTAAGGTTTTATGGACTGATGAAATGAGAGTGAGTCTTGATGGGCCAGATGGATGGGCCCGTGGCTGGATTGGTAAAGGGCAGAGAGCTCCAGTCCGACTCAGACGCCAGCAAGGTGGAGGTGGAGTACTGGTTTGGGCTGGTATCATCAAAGATAAGCTTGTGGGGCCTTTTCGGATTGAGGATGGAGTCAAGCTCAACTCCCAGTCCTACTGCCAGTTTCTGGAAGACACCTTCTTCAAGCAGTGGTACAGGAAGAAGTCTGCATCCTTCAAGAAAAACATGATTTTCATGCAGGACAATGCTCCATCACACGCGTCCAAGTACTCCACAGCGTGGCTGGCAATAAAGGGTATAAAAGAAGAAAAACTAATGACATGGCCTCCTTGTTCACCTGATCTGAACCCCATTGAGAACCTGTGGTCCATCATCAAATGTGAGATTTACAAGGAGGGAAAACAGTACACCTCTCTGAACAGTGTCTGGGAGGCTGTGGTTGCTGCTGCACGCAATGTTGATGGTGAACAGATCAAAACACTGACAGAATCCATGGATGGCAGGCTTTTGAGTGTCCATGCAAAGAAAGGTGGCTATATTGGTCACTGATTTGTTTTTGTTTTGTTTTTGAATGTCAGAAATGTATATTTGTGAATGTTGAGATGTTATATTGGTTTCACTGGTAAAAATAAATAATTGAAATGGGTATATATTTTTTTTTTGTTAAGTTGCCTAATAATTATGCACAGTAATAGTCACCTGCACACACAGATATCCCCCTAAAATAGCTAAAACTAAAAACAAACTAAAAACTACTTCCAAAAATATTCAGCTTTGATATTAATGAGTTTTTTGGGTTCATTGAGAACATGGTTGTTGTTCAATAATAAAATTAATCCTCAAAAATACAACTTGCCTAATAATTCTGCACTCCCTGTAGGGCACTGGGCAGACCACTAGGGACAAGGGGGGTTGTGTATTTTTTACATACAGTACTGTAATCTATAAGATTACAGTATACTGTATGTAAAGTGTTTGTTTACTTTTTTGAATTTGGCGCCGTTCTCCGCTCCCGTGCGTCGTAACGTCGCAGGGAACGGAGATCGGCGGCACACGGGGAGACTGTGAATCGAGCGAGGAGGTCCCGCTCGCTCACACAGCGGGTGGCATCGCTGGATCCAGGGACAAGGTAAGTAACTTGCCTGTGGATCCAGCGAAAGGTAAGCCGCGCCGCTGCACACTCTGCACGTCCATCCCGAGCGTGACTCGGGGTTACCGATCCTAACATGAAAAACCAACCCCCGAGTCACGCTCGGGTTTACCGCCAGGGAGGTTAAATGTACTTATTTCTTCTGAGAAATCCTCACTTCCTGTTCTTCTGTCTGTAACTCCACACAGTAATGCAAGGCTTTCTCCCTGGTGTGGAGTGTCGTGCTCGCCCCCTCCCTTAAAGGGGGCGAACAGGAGAGTCAGGACGCTCTCTACATTGCAGATAGAGAAATTAGCTGTGTATTAGTGGGCGTCCTGACACTCCTGCTCGCCCCCTCCCCCCTCAAGGGAGGGGGCGAGCACGACACTCCACACCAGGGAGAAAGCCTTGCATTACTGTGTGGAGTTACAGACAGAAGAACAGGAAGTGAGGATTTCTCAGAAGAAATAAGTACATTTAAAAGCAAAATCGAAGGATGAGGTAAGTGAAGGAGGACTGCACTAAGGTAAACAAAGCTATTTAGGGATTTTTTTTTTACCTATACAACCCCTTTAAAAATAGAAAACAAATGCAGCCACCTGCAATGCAGTGAGGAGGAAGTAGGAGGCGCAGCTCCATAGACACACAGCTCGGGAGCAAGCTATGGGTACATACTAAGAAGAGGAGGAGTCAAGATTGCCACCAGAGGACCTGAGAAGAGGAGGATTGGGGCCGCTCTGTGCAATACCACTGCACAGAGTAAGTGAGTATAACAGGTTTGTTATTTGAATTTTAAAAATATTGTGACTTTAGTAAAACTTTGGTTTAGTGGGAGACACTACCTGTAGAAGCTGGGCTGGAAAAGGAACCCTTTCACTGAACAGTGTTGGGGGAAGCTGGTTGGGAGCTGCCCCTGGGCATTGTGAGTACGACCTTACGCCTACAGCTCCAGGTTTGGAAATGTTTGAGGGTGAGAAACCAGAGGTTGCAGCTAAGGCCTGTGGCCTGTGGCTGCTCACATAGAGTCTCAGATTGACTAACTGGCAGAAATGTTCTAGTATTTAAAAAAAAAAATCAACATGCCCAATCACTCAAATTCGATGGTCACGCAAAAATCGGCCTTTGCAGTGGCCCACTAATAGTGCGATATTCAAATAGAAAATTCTTAGTTACAATTTTTCAAATGAAAACTATTTTGGAATTCGACCTGTAGCAAGGTCCGGGTCCTCTAGAGGCCTAATGGTGACCTCCAGGGTCAGGGAGGTCAGTATCTTCCTCAAGCATCACCCCCGCTTCCCTGCTGGGTGCCTGGCTTGGCACTCACAGATACACTTCAAGCGTCACCCCTGCTGACCCGCTAGGTCCCTGGCTTGGCAATCACTGATGCTCCTTAAGCATCACCTCTGCTGTCCCGGTAGGCCCCTAGCTTGACACTTGCTGACGTTTTCCCACTTCTTCACCATCCCCGGCTGGTGAGAAGACTGCTCTGGTACTGGCTCCAGCTTACTCACAGTGATCTCCAGTAACAAGGTGGATGGTCCTCTACCTCTGACCACAACTTGTTCCCCATCCAACAAAACCTTTACTCAGTCAGGCTAGCAGCCAGATGTCCCTGGGATAGGCCTCAGAGTTTTGGCCTAGCAGCCCAGGGCAGCATAACACACATCCACCCAGACAGCCGTCCAGGTGGCACAGAACCCCGATCACCTGACTGCACTTAAATAAATAGGCTCTCCTAGCAGGCCAAGGGGCTTAAAGAAACCCCTGCCCATTGACTGAGACACCTCATCTATTCGTAACCTGACCTTGATAAGCCCTTGTCTATCTAAGAAGAGAGAAGGTGCAGCAAGCCCAGAACTAGAGAGGAATCAGTGGATCTACTAACAATAAAACAAGGCAACTATTTCCTGGCAAAGTAAATTTACTAGCAACCCTGCCTAAACACCAGGGTGCTACAGACCCACTTATGGCCAACCTAAGGGAGGGATTTAATCTCTGTCTTTTTTTATTTTGCTACCTGCAACCCATTAGGGAGATTTCCCTTCACCTCTTGTCCCATAGCCAAAACAGGAATTGAGAGGAAATCCCGCCAAAATTGGGGAATTACTCAAGGTCACCAAAACTAGAGACTATTGGTAATAATGGCCACCAAATAGACAGGATGAATCTCCCTAATGGGGACACAGACATCAATAAAACTAGACAGATGTTCTAATCACTCTTACTCACAACTTTAATTGTTGGGGGGTGTACATTATTGTAGAGGGCTAACATACTTACCAGCTATACTATTCATACTGGATCTCAGTGCCAGGAGCCTTGTGCTGTGAAATGCCGGACTGAGGCACTAATGCCGCGTACACACGATCATTTTTCAGCATGAAAAAAAAAACATTGTTTTCCAGCATGTCCAAAAAAACGACATTTTCCCAACTTCATCATTAAAACGACGTTGCCTACACACCATCGTTTTAAAAAAAATGATCTAGCAAGAACCAAGGTTGTAATACAGGATTTGGTGAAACAACCCTTTATTTACTGACACATCTGAGTTATATAGGCTCTGGGGTAGATTCAGATAGAATGGTCTATCTGTCCGCCCGGCGTAATTTAGGGCGCAAGTTCTGTATTCAGAAACAACTTGCGCCCTTAGTTACGGCGCTGTAGCGTATCTGTGTCGGCGTAAGCCCGCCTAATTCAAATGTGGATGATGTGGGCCTGTTTTATGTATATTAACTGTGACCCCGCGTAATTGACGTTTTTACGAACGGCGCATGCGCCGTTCGTGAAAAAAATCCCAGTGCGCATGCTCGAAATTCCGCCGCAAATCGCCATTGCTTTCGACGTGAACGTAAACTACGTCCAGCCCTATTCGCGAACGACTTACGCAAACAACGTAAAATTTTCAAAACTCGACGCGGGAACGACGGCCATACTTAACATAGGATACGCCTCATATAGCAGGGGTAACTATACGCCGAAAAAAGCCTAACGTAAACAACGTAAAAAAATGCGCCGGCCGGACGTACGTTTCTGAATCGGCGTATCTAGTTAATTTGCATATTCCTCGCTTAACTATACGGAAGCGCCACCTTAGCGGCCAGCGTAAATATGCAGCCTAAGATACGACGGTGTTAAACACTTACGCCGGTCGGATCTTAGGGAAATCTATGCGTAACTGATTCTATGAATCAGGCGCATAGATACAACCGGCCGGACTCGGATATACGACGGCGTATCTGGAGATACGCCGTCGTATCTTGTCTCTGAACCTACCCCTCTATGGTTAAATTGATTCACATAGGGCCAGATTCACGTAGAATCGCGGCGGCGTAACGTATCGTAGATACGTTACACCGCCGCAAGTTTGCCGCAAGTGCCTGATTCTCAAAGCACTTGCATGAAAACTTACGCCGGCGGCCTCCGGCGTAAGCCATTTAAATTAGGCGCGCTCCCGCGCCGGACCTACTGCGCATGCTCCGTTTTGAAATTCCCGCCGTGCTTTGCGCGAAGTGACGTCATTTTTTCGAACGGCGACGTGCGTAGTGTACTTTCGTATTCCCGGACGTCTTACGCAATAAAAAAAAAATTGAAATTCGACGCGGGAACGACGGCCATACTTTAACATGGGCTGTGTAAAGTTAGGGCAGCTAAAACGACGACTAACTTTGCGACGGGAAACTAGACTAGCAACGACGTAACGACGTAACCAGCGTCGGCCGAGGAATTGCATCCTAAGATCCGACAGTGTAATTCAATTACACCTGTCGGATCTTAGGGCTAACTATGCGTAACTGATTCTATGAATCAGTCGCATAGTTAGGACGGCCCTAAAACAGAGATACGACGGCGTATCAGGAGATACGCCGTCGTATCTCTTTTGTGAATCTGGCCCATAGTGCTTTATCTACATTTAATCAGCTACAAAACCTTTGTAATTCTTGTGTTTCAGTAATTAGAGCAATGAGCTGGCATCCTTGCTGGCAGAAGACCCAGCAGCACTTATATAATTTTCTTGCACAGTCTGCTGCTATAATTAGTACAGGGAAGCGGCATCCTGTAGTACATGGTGCAGGAATTTAGAAAGGCAAAATAGCATAACAGACAACAAAAGCTGACCTCTGCCGGGTTAACCCCCCCCCCCCCCCCCCCCCCCCCCCCCCCCCCATATAAAAAAAATTGACTTTTTTTATGCAGTTTGTTAGATCTTTGTTAGATCAGGTTAGATCAATCATTGTTTGCGTTATATCACACACAGAAGAAGCAATATTAACAGTTATTTGCTGGGGGGGGCTAACCCATCATCAGCCCCCCCTTATCAAATTTTCTGGCCAAAAATCATTCAGGCTAATAGATATTCGATAGATCCGGTAAGATCAAGTGTTTTTAACGTTAGATCTCATATAATTAGGGACTTATTAAGTGATTAATGAGGGGGGGCTGGCCCCCCCTTATCATTTTTTTTTTACCAAAAATCATTTAGGCTAATACAGGCATACCCCGGTTTTAAGTACACAATTGGGTTTATTTACTAAAGCTGAAAAGCAAAAAATCAGGCTCACTTCTGCATAAAAACCAATGAGCTTCCAGGTTTTATTACCAGTCTTAATTGAACAAGCTGGGGATAGAAGCTCATTGGTTTCTATGCAGAAGTGAGCCTGATTTTGCACTTTCCAGCTTTAGTAAATAAACCCAATTGTGTACTTAAAACCGGGGTATGCCTGTAGATATTCGTTAGATCCGGTAAGATCAAGTGGTTTTAACGTTAGATCTCACATCATTTCAGAGATATTCCACATACAAATACAGATATTGGGTGTATACAAGGACTAATGAGGGGGGTCTGGCCCCCCCTTATCAATTTTTTTGGCCAAAAATCATTCCGGCTAATAGATATTCATTAGATCCGGTAAGATCAAGTGGTTTTAACGTTAGATCTCACATAGTTTCCGAGATATTCCACATAAAAAAGTAGATTTTAGGTGGTACATATGCATGGACATATGGACGGGTTGGCCCCCCCTTATCAAATTTTCTGGCCGAAAATCATTTAGGCTAATAGATATTCGTTATATCCGGTAAGATCAAGTGGTTTTAACGTTAGATCTCACATCATTTCAGAGATATTCCACATAAAAATGTTTTTATTTTAGGTGGTACATATGGATGGGTTGGCCCCCCTTATCAAATTTTCTGGCCAAAAATCATTCAGGCTAATAGATATTCGGCTAGAATAAGGCTTACTTATAGGTAGTGGAAATTTCTCCTAAACGTGCGCCGTTTAGGAGTTATTTCACTTGTAGTCCGCCGCAAATGTTAACAGTGCATGCGTGGGGAAGAAACTAAACTTAAGCCTCGTACACACGCACGGTTTTCTCAGCAAGAACCAGCAAGAAACTGCTGATAGAGCTTTTTTGCCGAGTAAACCGAGCGTGTGTACGAGGCTTAGAGGTTTCTCTAGAGAACCTGCTCTCTTGTCGTGAGATTCTCTGCAGTGTTTTCCTGCCCAGAAACCCGAGCGTGTGTATACTTACTACTCCATGGAAACCCGCCCATGCTCGAAATGACTTTGACGCATGCGTGTTAGCTTCCAAGGCATAGGCAGGGTGAAGAAAGATGGTGGCGACGGCATCGAATGTGACGAGCGCATGCTCGTCGTAGTCGATGACGTCACCGCGTTCTTGCCATTCAAAAGAACGGCGGTTCTTTTGAATGATGTCTGTACACTCGGCCGGCAAGAGATTCTTGCCAGGAATCTCTTTAGGAAAAACAATGTTTTCCATGTGTACAGGACTTAAGTGCAGTTTCTTCCCTAGCCTGTGCTGTGAATTGCAGCTCTCGTGCGCATGCGTGGGAGTGACATCATACAGCTCCGGCGAATCACAGCGCCAGAGTCCGCAGCCCGGAAGTAAGAGGAGACAGAAGATGGACGCTTCCTGCAGTGGGGACATCGCTGGATTCTTTTGCAGGTAAGTGTCACATAATGGGCTGATATGCTTTACATTTGCAGGCTGTTCATGTAGCAAAAGAGGAAGTAAAACCCATCAGGGTTTACTTCCTCTTTAAGTGACCCGTCTCTACAGAGACTTCTATGACAGGCACCTCAAGCACCTGCCATTGCAGAAGTTATAAGAGCTGGAGATATGAGACATTGTGACTCAGAACTCCCCCTATGATGGCTATCTACTGGACAAGCTAACCTTCGATCCCTCCGTGGCTGGGAAAGCCAAAAATGTTGACACTGGCAGTGGTCTGTCCTCGCCCACCAGGGGCCAGTAAGAGTTCTCTTGTCATAGGGACCAATACTGATCTTCTCAGAAGGCTGTTGACACCTCTTTGTCTGGAGCCGAGCACTTCAACTACAAGTGTGCACCCCATGCTGAGACAAGCCTACCAGCGCCTGGTACAAGAACAGAAGGCCCCAGCTAAAGGAGTGGGAAAGATCTGGCGCTTGGACCGGTGTGAGAAAGTGTTACAGCCTGGTAAAGTGGCCTGTTTACTAACATCTGTCAAGCTAAATTGGAAACAACCAGGCCCTTTCATTGTCCTTGAAGTGGACAGACAGAGAGAAAACATGGGAGTGGAGATAATTCTGAGGTGGTTTCAACCAAAGGGTTGCAAAGAAGTCTCTCCAGTGAAAATGCCGGCTCAGATGTTGCTGGGACAAGTGAATTTGGACACCCCAGCCCTGCCGTCTGATTTGGTGGGGGGAGCAAAGGATGGGATCTCTGTGGAAGAGTTCTATCCAAAGAATACTCCTCTTTTGCCTAAATGGAAAGAAAGGGCCAAGACTCAGCTCCTGAGATGGCAGGCTGCATTCTCTAAGAGTGAATTTGATGTGGGGTGTGCAAAAAGTGCCCAATACTGGATCCATCTCTTCAAGTGCAATTAGCTGTTCAGAGAAAGAGTTTGATGTATTCCTTTAGGGGACTTGGAGGATCTGCGTGAACAACTGGCAGAGTTGAAGAGGGCAGGTATCGTCCGAGAGTCCCAGAGTCCATACGCTTCCCAATAGTGGTGGTACGGAGGAAGAATGGGTCACTGAGGCTGTGTATTGACTACCGGACACTAAACTAAAGGCCCATTCATGACCAATATATCACCCCAAGGATAGAAGATGCCTTGCAGAGCCTGTCAGGAGCGATATGGTTCAGCATGCTGGATTTAAAGAGTCGGTATTACCAAACTCCCATGCACCCTGAGGAGACCATTTTCATTACCCCGGAGGGGATCTTTAAATTCTACCGTATGCATCAAGGCCTGTTTGGTGCCCCAGCCACCTTCCAAAGGCTAATGGAGAAGACTGTGGGTGACATGAAACTGATCGAGGTGTTGGTTTACTTAGACGACATCATCGTTTTCGGCAAGACCCTGGAAGAGCACAAAGAGCATCTGGAGAAGGTCCTGAAGAGGGGGTTGAAGCTGTCTCTGGAAAAGTCCCAGTTTTATCTTCACCCCAACATATGTGGAATATCTTGGAAATGATGTGAGATCTAACGTTAAAACCACTTGATCTCTTGGATCTAACGAATATCTATTAGCCGGAATGATTTTTGGCCAAAAATCTTGATAAGGGGGGGCCAGCCCATCCATATGTACACCCAATATCTGTATTTGTATGTGGAATATCTCTGAAACGATGTGAGATCTAATGTTAAAACCACTTGATCTTACCGGATCTAACGAATATCTATTAGCCGGAATGATTTTTGGTAAAAAAAAATGATAAGGGGGGGCCAGCCCCCCCTCATTAATCACTTAATAAGTGTCTAATTATGTGAGATCTAACGTTAAAACCAGTTGATCTTACCGGATCTAACGAATATCTATTAGCCTGAATGATTTTTGGCTAAAAATATTGATAAGGGGGGGCCAGCCCCCCCTCATTAGTCCTTGTATACACCCAATATCTGTATTTGTATGTGGAATATCTCTGAAATGATGTGAGATCTAACGTTAAAACCACTTGATCTTACCGGATCTAACGAATATCTATTAGCCTAAATGATTTTCGGCCAGAAAATTTGATAAGGGGGGGGCCAACCCGTCCATATGTCCATGCATATGTACCACCTAAAATCGATTTTTTTATGTGGAATATCTCGGAAACGATGTGAGATCTAACATTAAAGCGGTGGTTCCCCCTTAAAAACAACATTTTTTTATTCCACTGCCCCCCCACATTCCATCACGATTAATGCTCTTAATATTTTTTTCCTGCTGTACATACCTTAGTACAGCATATTCACCCGTCCATCCGGGTTGCGAGTCCCGCGGGAGTGGGCGTTCCTCACAGGCTGTTGATTGACGTTTTGCCCAAAAACGAGCTCTCTCCCCGTCGCGTAAGCCGCGTCACGATTGGCGAAAGGAGCCGAACGGCGATGCGCATGCGCAGTATAGCGCCGACTCGCCGTTCGGCTCCTTTCGCCAACCGTGACGCGGCTTACGCGACGGGGGGAGAGCTCGTTTTTGGGCAAAACGTCAATCAAGAGCCTGTGAGGAACGCCCACTCCCGCGGGACTCGCAACCCGGATGCACGGGTGAAGATGCTGTACTAAGGTATGTACAGCAGGAAAAAAATATTAAGAGCATTAATCGTGATGGAATGTGGGGGGGCAATGGAATAAAAAAATGTTGTTTTTAAGGGGGAACCACCGCTTTAAAACCACTTGATCTTACCGGATCTAACGAATATCTATTAGCCTGAATGATTTTTGGCCAAAAAAAATGATAAGAAAAATGTTCTTATAAGTCCCTAATTATATGAGATCTAACGTTAAAAACACTTGATCTTACCGGATCTAACGAATATCTATTAGCCTGAATGATTTTTGGCCAAAAAAAATGATAAGGGGGGGCCAGCCCCCCCTCATTAATCACTTAATAAGTCTCTAATTATATGAGATCTAACGTTAAAAACACTTGATCTTACCGGATCTAACGAATATCTATTAGCCTGAATGATTTTTGGCCAGAAAATTTGATAAGGGGGGGCTGATGACGGGTTAGCCCCCCCAGCAAATAACTGTTAATATTGCTTCTTCTGTGTGTGATCTAACGCAAACAATGATTGATCTAACCTGATCTAACAAAGATCTAACAAACTGCATAAAAAAAGTAAAAATTTTTTATATGGGGGGGCTAACCCAGGAGAGGTCAAAAGCTGAATACTACTACAATATCAGCATCACTTTAAAAAATTTTACAAAAAAACTGTGTTTACCTTTCAGTTAAATGCTTTGTAGAACCTGATATGCTGATACCGTAACTGGTGTTTTGTTGAAGTTTTGTACAGGAAAGCATATAAAAAACTGGCTTTAAAAGCACATGATGCTTGAATTTAACTGGCTTTAATTCACACATTGCAAATGGGACCATTTGTGTTTAGATGCAGGAGATTTGCGCTTAGCTGCAGGCGGGAAGCCCTATTGAAAATAAAGGGGAGGAGGGGCTGACAACTCCCACAGCTATTTGTGACCACTCACGGTTTGTGTCATGGGTAATTGTAAGGCATCTAATCGCAAATGGCGTCTAATCGTGTAACTATGGGAAACATAAAGAACATTTATGATGTTATTTGGTGCTCTTATGCATGTTCAGAAGGCATTAGGCTCAAGTTTTAAAAAGTTTCTTGGGATACAGCACCAAACACATTAGTTATGCATAATGGTGTGTATCGCCTTACCTGCATACAGTTGCTTTTGGTAAAAAATAAATCTTACATTCAGTGCCTCCTTGAGAGCTACCAGATATCCCCTTTCAGAAACTTCCATTCTTTCACTTCCATATTAAGGATATACAATTGTAGCTTGTTCCCAGTTACACAGATTGAAAGGATTTTACCACTCTGAAATGACAAGTGCTACAAAATAGTCATCATGACCTTTACATAATGATTAACCAAAAAAAAATGTGTTGTTTATAAAAACTTTTTTGGGAAAATCTGTTCTTGGAAATTCAGAGCAATTTATTAGTTTCAGCTCTGGGGCTAAAAAAAATAACAGTTACAGAAGAAAGAATACAGATTCTATCTGGTAGCAATGAATAGCCTTAAACAGTTCTTATATATAAGGTAGAAAGTACATTTTGTGTACATTATATCAGGGCTCAAAATTTCAAGTCCTGAGCTACTAGCCAGGCCTCAAGAGTTACTTGCCACCAGTTGCCCCACCTAATTCATACACTGCCCTGCCCCTAATTGCACCCATAAACACGCCCTTGTAGATTATCTCATGGAGTGACAATGTTTTATGCAGAATCAAGTTAAAAAATTAAATATTACCAACAACAACTTTAACAAAATGGGACAGGGCACTGGGGGCAGACCAGAGGTACAGGGCACTGGGGGCAGACCAGAGGGACGGTACTAGAACTGGGTCTATTCCCCATTCTCTTGCTGTCTCCTCTGCAACTCCCATCAGGAGCCTGTGTGTGCGGCTCCACGCCTGCATGTCCCCACTTCCCCCTTTTATTCAGGCTGGCAGAGAGGAGAGGAGCTGCAGCACAGCGGGAGGGAGTACAATCCAGCGCTGAGATCCACACAACTGCGCAGCCATTGACACCATAGCACAGCGCACACTGACAGCGCACAGCACACATTGAGACCAGTCTGTTCACAGTGCTCAGGCTAAACTGCTGGACACTTACATAGAGCACAAGGAGAAGAAAACTGTACAAACTAGAAGGCTGCCGCTCTCATGTCAGGGCAACTTTCAGTGAGCGCTGCACCGGAGTGGTAATTTTTTGCAATCCTCCACCTCACTCATTACTTTCTGCTCTCCATCTACATTGGTCGGGGCCCGGGGGAGGGGTGCAGGCTCAGAGAGGTCATACTGTTAGGTCCCATGGCTTAATGAGAATTGTAAGGAGAGCACCTGTGCGCGGCTCCCCAGACTACTTTTCCCCGAGCATGCACCTTTCCTCTTCGGCCGCCAATCTCATCGGGACTCTAAGTGTAGGCACAGATTGGAGGGAGATTGGTCATGCAGCCCTGTCATCACTCGCCCCCAGCTTAAATCCACTCGCCAAATGCTAGTAGGTGAGTGGAAATTTTGAGGGCTGATTATATAATTATAAAGCTGGCCATAGTCCTAGGAAAACTCATCTGAAAATTCTCATCCGAAATTTTTATTTGCTTTTAACTTTTGGTTTTTGAATGAATGGACTTTAACGAATAAAAAACACATAGCACTTACGCCGACTGTATACACCGCTCCTAAACCCCCCTGCCATTGAAATCAATGTCCAGCACTGCCGAAGCGCCTGCAAAGCAATTCGGCAGCGGCACTTTGCGGGCGCTTTTAACCCTTTATCGGCCCCTAACGGGGATTAAAAGCTCCCCGCTAGCGGACGAAAAAGCACCTCTTAAAATGACAGTAAAGCAGGGCTAAAACTAGCGACGCTTTACCACCGACTCCCCTACCGCCTCATTATGGAAGTGCCCTTCTAGCCTAGGTAAAAGTGACATATTCACACGTTCTCTGGCTACCAAGTGTGTTGTGGGTGTTTGATATCATTAGAGACTACAGACAATCAATTTTTTTACTCAGAGAGACCTTATCAGCAAAACAAGAGTGTTATTAAGTGAAACCTGCTAATATACTCATCTGTAGCAGCAGCTTTGTTTGTTTTAGACATGGTTTGCATGTTTCTAAAGAGTAACAGGTATCATTCAAGGCTTATTATAACCTCCAGTGTGCATGAGGCCTAATTGTCAAGAGTGGCCTAGGCTTTGCAGGAGTCTCTATGGATGTCTAGCGCCTTTGCCCTGGGCTGGCCAAATTTAGTATATGCCTTTGCTGTAGCCAGCTAAGCTGCAATTTATTTTTTAGGTCTTCTCAGGTGTGACAGACCCAACCAGGACAAGGGTTTTGGAGGGGATTATGGGCTAGACTTCTACCCACTGATTATGACCCATGTAGGAGACCGGGGATTTTTTCTGCTTCTCCTGGTCCTAAAACCCTTCAACTGTCTGGGAGTATTTACCGGGATTATGCAGTAAGTCCCCAGAACAGTGGTGTGTCTGCATTGTGTCAGACAAATTGTGCGGACGCACCTTCACCAGCCGGGGATATGGGACTTTTCTTATCTTGCCCCGGCTGGTCCTCGAGTGCTGAATAATGTAGCATTTGACCAGTTTTCCCCAGCTACTACCAACTGTCCTCCTGAAGGTATAAAGTATGTGTCTGAGTTTCAATAAACAGTTATTCCTTTGGTTTTATCTCAACATCTTGTCTGCGTATGATGGTTGGGGTAAAGGGCTGGTATTAGCTATCAGTCTGCTGGAAGGGTTTGGAGGGCAGGAGGCACCCAGTCCGGGTGCCAGGTGGTCCGTCACATCCAGGTTTTTCCTTAAACCCAGTGGTTGATTGCTCCATATTCCAGCAATAGTGTGGGAGGATCAGTCACTGGGGTAGAGAATGTTAATTGTATCCTAGCCAATTCCTGGGAGGCTGACCCAGAATTTGTGGCTGGGGATAAGATAATTATTTTAATGGATCGGATTGGTCTTTCTCTCTCCTGGGACTTCCCTCTTGGGAGGAAGTAAGTGTGTGTTCCAGAAAAAATACTACTACTAGGCCTTAGCAGGTGCTATGGGCTGAGATCTTGAGGAAACGTTTCTGTGGAATCTGGTTTGAAGGGGTGGGATCATTCACTTATAGCTTCAAGAAAGGAAGTACTCCTTTAGTATGAGGCCAACGCTGTATCCAGGCCTAGGCCAACAAGGAGCACATTGCAGGGGGGCAGCACGGAAAGAGTCCCCGCCAGCTTATGGGGTGGACTGGGCTAAGAGGCAAATTAGTTTAACGCCCCCTGTCAGGAAAGGTACCATCCGCTGGTGCTATTTATTACCTGGCTCGCAGTGCTGCATCTCACCAGCAGATGTCTCCTGACAGTTCCAAACTGTCAGGAGAACTCCTTCCTGCTGGTGTTATATCACCCTTGGGACGCAGTACTGGTTTCCACCAGTGGATGGACCCCGGCAGTATGGAGCATACGGCCCTTCCTGCGCTCAGGTGTGACCTGAACGTAATTACCACACCTTTATATACCCGGCATGTGCAAGCATACCTCGCCCTGGTATCTTTCTACTATCTTGATCCTGAGCCTGCTATCCGGACCCTGAGCCTGCTACCCGACCCGATCTGATCTGACCTGACCTGATCCCTATCCCAAGCCCATCCTGGACCTGTCCTCCCTGTTTACCTTGGATCCTGTTTACTTTGTATTCCTGCCCCGCAGCCTGTCCATCCATCCTCTCCCTGCTCTGTGGTGTTCCCATCCGCACCCATCTGCTGATATTTCCTGGTATATGATCTCGGCCTGGCTTTGTTTACGATTACGGTATCTCCCCTTGATTTTTATATACTACTTGCTGTTAATTGCGCACTGGTTGTTGCACATGTTTGTCACCTTGTAAATAAACACCTTTTATTTCACTTAAATACATGTTTGGTCTCCTCTGCCCCATAGCCAAACAGGAAGTGAGAGGAAATCTATGCAAATTAAGGGAATCCATTCCCCCCCCCCCTCTCAGGCCCTCAGAACTAGTGTCCCCACTAAAAAAAAATCAGGGCGGGTCTTAAACAGAAAGGGGTGTGGCCTTGACAGGTAGGGATGGGTCATAAATTAGGGGGTGCACGAGTTTAGTCAGGCCTAGGGCAGCACAACACCTAAATACACTACTGTATGAGGCACCAGAAGGTGCTGCTTAAGGACTGCAACTGCTCACATAGGTAAACGGATGACTTACTGGCTGCCCCCCTCTTCTATGGTCATTATTTTGAGGCTGCTACTAAAGGGCCTAATACTGATGGAACAAGATATTCAGGAAGCTGTCCTTCAAGATTTGTGAGTACCTTGGGTATCCTGCTCAACCCTCCTCCCTGCATGTTTGTGGAGTCTGAGATTGTCAGATTCCTAATAGGACTTGAAACAGAACAGGTTAGGGGGATCAAGCTCATTTCTAGCGGCCCCTTCGGGGGTCATCACTACAGACTCATGCAGTGTCTATAGGTGTAAGCCAAGATCGTGCACACAAAGGTGGCTTTGTCGGACCCTCTAAGAGAAAGGAGCTTCCTTTAGTATGGATATTGTAGTCAGCACTGGGGGGGGGGGGGGGGACAACCCTTAGAGATAGAGAGGAAAAGGTGAGGACATTAAGAAGCAACATGTAATAGAGAAATATATATCCTTTATTTTACTTCATCTTTCAAGCTAGAAACTGTGCTTTTCACTAGCAATTTGCTAGCCATCTCTATGGTCACCAAGATGTTGATATGGCGGTAAAAAATTCACAGGTCACAGTGATCATCAAAATCATTTTAACGGATCATATTTCCACAGAAAAAAATATCCCAAAAAAGAAATTCTGTTTTAGTCTTTTAGCAGTAGTACATTACCAGACCAGACATCTAGAAAAAATACAATTTCAGATAACAGTAGAAGCAAAATGTAACCTGCCAAAAAGACGGCAAAACCTATAACATCACTTTTTTCTATTTACTGAACTGAACACTGCACAATCATTTCATCTTCTGAATCTTTTTCTTCTGGTGGTAAAACTCCTTAGCTAACACATCGACTGTGATACTGCATGGCCCAAGGAAATAGAGGGAAAGACTTCTGTTCTCCTTGGCTAATTGAATAACAATATATAGCCAGATTCACAAATAGTTACGCCGGCGTATCAGTAGATACGCCGACGTAACTCGGAATCTGCGCCGTCGTAAGTTTAAGTGTATTCTCAAACTGAGATACACTTAAACCTAGCTAAGATACGACAGCCTGCGCCGTCATATCTTAGGGTGCAATATTTAGGCTGGCCGCTAGGTGGCGCTTCCGTTGAGTTCGGCGTAGAATATGTAAATGCCTAGATACGCCGATTCACGAACGTACGTGCGCCCGTCGCAGTAAAGATACGCAGTTTACGTAAGGCGTTTTCCGGCGTAAAGTTATTCCATCAAATAGCTGGCCTAGTCAATGTTAAGTATGGCTGCCGTCCCGGCGTCGAAATTTGAAAATTTTACGTTGTTTGCGTAAGTCGTCCGTGAATAGGGCTGGACGTAATTTACATTCACGTCAAAACCAATACGTCCTTGCGGCGTACTTTGGAGCAATGCACACTAGGATATGTACACGGACAGCGCATGCCGTCCGTGTAAGAAATTACAAAAAAAGGGGGGTTGCCATACGGGACTTCTGGGCCCTTTAATAAAATAAAAAAAAAGAAACCTCTGGGTCCTTTAATAAAAAATAAATAAAACAAATATATAAAAAAAAAAAAAAAACATTTATAAAAAAAAAAGAAAAAGGGAGTTTCCATCCAGGGCCCTGGGAAAAAAAAATATATAAACAAAAATTAAAAAATAAACATTTATTAAAAAAACAAAAAAAAGGGGATTTGCCACATGGGGCCCTGGGGACCTCTGAGCCCTTTAATAATAATTATATATATATATATATATATATATATACTGTATATATATATATATATATATATATATATATATATATATATATATATATATATATATATATATATAAAAAAAGAACTAAAAATAAAAATAAAATAATATAAAAAAAAAATGTTTTTTTTATAAAAAAGAGGGGGGTTGCCATCCGGGGACCTGGGGACCTCTGGGCCCTTTAATAATAATAATATATAAAAATAAAAGAAATGAAAAAAATAAATAAAATTTTTTTTTTTTTTATAAAAAAAAGGGGGTTGTCATCCGGGGCCCTGGGGATCTCCCCTAAAAAAAAAAATTGGCCCTTTAATAAAAAATAAAATAAAAATATATTAAAAAATATATTATTTTTTTTATAAAAAAAAAAAAAAAGGGGGGGGGGTTGCCATCCGAGGCCCTGAGGGCCTCCGGGACCTGGGGACCTCTGGACCTCTAAAAAAAAAAAAAAATAAGTTGGCCCTTTAATAAAAAATAAAATAAAAATATATAAAAATATATATTTTTTTTTATAAAAAAAAAATAAGAAAAAGGGGGGTTGCCATCTGGGGCACTGTGGGCCTCAGGGCCCCTTACAGGTGTACTGCCTGTACCCCCCTGATGGCGGCCCTGACTACACTACTGCTAGGTGTGCCAGTGGGGTTCAGTCTGTTCTTGGGTTTAAAGAGGCAGAGTAAAGAACCAACAATATTTAAGCAGCTCCTGCGGGGCTAGCGCTACATATTGTATTCAAGTAAGTAAAGTATGTCTAAAGGCAATCAGACCTGATGAATGTAACCCTGGCCAATTTATAAATATGGAAAATATTACCAAGGCCTGGAACTTCTACTGGCTAAAAATAAGTTTGGATGTTGGGCAAATGCCAATGAATGAGACTCATTCAGGCGACTCAATAAAAAATACTCAGTGGATGAATAGGAAAGTCATACGTTTTATATAAATGGGAACATTTTTGCAGTAATTGGTTGGCAAATCAATAATTTGCTGCTTCATAAAGATTCCTTTTTACATCATTTTACACCTGCCTAGAATAAGGTGCAGATCTGCAGCATCCGTTTCATTCTATTTACTAACTTGAATTGCTGAACAACAATCATTTCGTCTTTTGTATCTTTTTATTCTGGTATTATTAAACTCCTTTGTGATGCAGTTTGACCCTGAGAAATAAGAACATTAAATATAAATCTGGCACCTCTGCTAGTGAATACAACTGTGCCTGTAGAACAAACAGTCCTTCTATTGAACGCCACACTGTTTGAGGACCCAGCAGCTCTTATATTAAAAACCACTATGCTTATAGATCCAGCAACTCTTTCATGAAACTCACTATGGGCCGGATTCAGAAAGAGATACGACGGCGTATCTCCTGATACACCGTCGTATCTCTGAGTCCGGCCGGTCGTATCTATGCGACTGATTTAGAGAATCAGTTACGCATAGATATCCCTAAGATCCGCCAGGTGTAAGTGTCTTACACCGTCGGATCTTAGGCTGCAATTTCAGGCTGGCCGCTAGGTGGCGCTTCGGTATGTTTTACGCAAGGAATATGCAAATTAGGATTTACGCTGATTCAGAAACAAACGACCGCCCGGCGCTTTTTTTTACGTCGTTTGCGTTCGGCTTTTTCCGGCGTTTAGTAACCCCTGCTATATGAGGCGTAGCTAATGTTAAGTATGGCCGTCGTTCCCGCGCAGAGTTTCAAAATTGTACGTCGTTTGCGTAAGTCGTTCGCGAATACGGCTGGACGTAATTTACGTTCACGTCGAAAGCATGACGATTTGCCGACGTCATTTGGAGCATGCGCACTGGGATTCAGTCAGGGCCGGCGCATGCGCAGTTTGATCGGCGCGGGGACGCGCTTCATTTAAATGATACACGCCCCCTACCCGCCGAATTTGAATTCCGCCGGGTGATTTACGCTACGCCGCCGCAACTTTACAGGCAAGTGCTTTGTGAAAAACTTGCGGCGGAGTAACGTAAATGAGATACGTTACGTCAGCAGAAAGATCCGCTGATCTTTTTGAATCTGGCCCAATAGTTTTACAATCAGTATCTCAGTTAGTGAACGCCACTGTGCTTGTAGATTAAATACCTCCTCCAATGAACACCACAGTACTTTTTGATTAATCACTTCCCCCCCCCCCCCCTTCCTGCCCAGGCCAATTTTCAGCTTACATCGCAGTCGTTGTTTTAATGACAATTGTGCGATGTATAATTTTGTTCCCACAAATAGAGCTTTATTTTGGTGCCATTTGATCACCTCTGGGGTTTTTATTTTTTGCTAAACTAATAAAAACATAGAGCCTGATTCTCAAAAGAGATACGCAGACTTAACTGCTGTTCAGTCTGTGCCTAACTTTGGAAACGATTCTCAAAAGGCTTTTTCCAAAGTTAGGCAGAAAATCTGACATGTGGAAGACACTTACACGGTCAGATCTTAGGATGCAGTACCGCATCCGCCACTGGGGGCATTTCTCATTGAAATGCAGCTTTGAGTATGCAAATGAGGACTTAAGCAGATTCTCAAAGCATTTCATCATTGTGAGTTCCGAATTTGCTTGCGCAAAACTAGGGCTGGTTTTACAATGTGTAAAGTTAGTCACACCTTGTAAAAGCCCATTCAAGCGACGGCATTTGGTATGCATTCCTGAGGGAGAACTCCACGGCAATTTTTAAATTCAAAACCGGCATGGGTTCCCCCCCCAGGAGCATACCAGGCCCTTAGGTCTGGTATGGGTTGTAAGGAGACCCCCCCTACGCCGAAAAATCGACGTAGGGGGTCCCCCTACAATCCATACCAGACCCGTATCCAAAGCACGCTACCCGGCCGGTCAGGAAGGGAGTGGGGACGAGCGAGCGCCCCCCCCTCCTGAGCCGTGCCAGGCCGCATGCCCTCAACATGGGGGGGTTGGGTGCTCTGGGGCAGGGGGGCGCACTGCGGGCCCCCCCACCCCAGAGCACCCTGTCCCCATGTTGATGAGGACAGGGCCTCTTCCCGACAACCCTTGCCGTTGGTTGTCGGGGTCTGCGGGCGGGGGCTTATCGGAATCTGGGAGTCCCCTCAAATAAGGGGGCCCCCAGATACCGGCCCCCCACCCTAAGTGAATGGATATGGGGTACATCGTACCCCTACCCATTCACCTGGAGGCAAAAAGTAAAAGTTAGTAAACACACAACACAAGGGTTTTTAAAATAATTTATTATTCTGCTCCGGATGCCCCCCCTGTCTTCTTTATTAGCTCTATTACCAGGGGGGGGCTTCTTCTTCCACTCTCCGGGGGTCTTCTTCCACTCTCCGGGGGGGGGTTTCTTCTTCCACTCTCCGGGGGGGGGGGTTTCTTCTTCCGCTCTCCGGGGGGGGCTTCTCCGCTCTCCGGGGGTCTTCTTCTCTCTTCGCCGCTCTCTGCTGTTGACTCGGCGAACCCCGGTTCTTCTGCAGATGTCCGGTGCCTTCTTCTTCAGCGCTGGCTGCCTGCTATCTTTGTGTGTTAGCTCAATTAGTAGCAGGCAGCCGGCGCGGTCTTCTGTGACGTCACCTTCTTCTCTTCTGTTCTTCTCCCCTCTTCCGATGTTGCCTCGTCGCCTCTTGTCGCTGTAATGATGGAAGCACGCCTTGCATCCCATTTATATAGGCATCACCGTCCCATCATGCTCCGGCAGGTACCCACGTGGTGGGTGCCTACCCACGTGCACCCACCACGTGGGTACCTACCGGAGCATGATGGGACGGTGATGCCTATATAAATGGGATGCAAGGCGCGCTTCCATCATTACAGTGACAAGAGGCGACGAGGCAACATCGGAAGAGGGGAGAAGAACAGAAGAGAAGAAGGTGACGTCACAGAAGACCGCGCCGGCTGCCTGTTACTAATTGAGCTAACACACAAAGATAGCAGGCAGCCAGCGCTGAAGAAGAAGGCACCGGACATCTGCAGAAGAACCGGGGTTCGCCGAGTCAACAGCGGAGAGCGGCGAAGAGAGAAGAAGACCCCCGGAGAGCGGAGAAGCCCCCCCCGGAGAGCGGAAGAAGAAACCCCCCCCGGAGAGCGGAGAAGACCCCCGGAGAGTGGAAGAAGAAGCCCCCCCTGGTAATAGAGCTAATAAAGAAGACAGGGGGGGCATCCGGAGCAGAATAATAAATTATTTTAAAAACCCTTGTGTTGTGTGTTTACTAACTTTTACTTTTTGCCTCCAGGTGAATGGGTAGGGGTACGATGTACCCCATATCCATTCACTTAGGGTGGGGGGCCGGTATCTGGGGGCCCCCTTATTTGAGGGGACTCCCAGATTCCGATAAGCCCCCGCCCGCAGACCCCGACAACCAACGGCAAGGGTTGTCGGGAAGAGGTCCTGTCCTCATCAACATGGGGACAGGTTGCTCTGGGGTGGGGGGGCCCGCAGTGCGCCCCCCCTGCCCCAGAGCACCCAACCCCCCCATGTTGAGGGCATGCGGCCTGGCACGGCTCAGGAGGGGGGGGGCGCTCACTCGTCCCCACTCCCTTCCTGACCGGCTGGGTAGCGTGCTTTGGATACGGGTCTGGTATGGATTGTAGGGGGACCCCCTACGTCGATTTTTCGGCGTGGGGGGGTCTCCTTACAACCCATACCAGACCTAAGGGCCTGGTATGCTCCTGGGGGGGGAACCCATGCCGGTTTTTTCTTTGAAAATTGGCATGGAGTTCTCCCTCTCAGGAATGCATGCTGAGCGACGCTGTCATTTTTTTTTATAATTATTTGTTTTCCCGGCGCGTATATTTTTTTTCACCCATCGCAACTTTAGTGTCCCGTCGCAATTCTCAAAGCCGCCCGGCGTTAATTACGTTTGCGCGCTGCACGTCGGGAAAATGACGTCACACGCTTTCGCAGTACGGCCGGCGCGGGAGCGCGCCTCATTTAAATTTTAAACGCCCCCCGGAGAGGAGGACCGCCTTGCGACGGCGGCACTTAAGTTACACGGCCTGAAATTTCTACGTAAGTGCTTTGAAGATCGGGCACTTAGGTAGAGATTTTAAGTCAGTGTAACTTAACTGCTGAAAGTTAAGTTAGGCAGCTTTTTTGAGAATCAGGCCCATAGACTGAAAAATATGAGGAAAAAAAAAGTTTTTCTTTGTTTCTGTCATAGAATTTTGTAAATAAGTAAGTTTTCTCATTCACTGATGGGCACTGATGAGTTTGCACTGATGGGCACTGATAAGGCAGCACTGATGGGCACTGATGAGGTGGCACCAATGAGGTGGCACTGATGAGGTGGCACTGATGACGAGTACAGGTATGCGACACTGATGAGCACTGATATGCAGCACTGATGGGCACTCATAGGCGCCACAGATGGGCACTCATAGGCGCCACAGATAGGCACTCATAGGCGGCACAGATGGGCACTGATAGGCGACACTGATGGGTACTGAAAAGCTGCACTAATGGGTAATTATGGGTGGCACTGATGGACACTGATAGGGCACTGATAGGTGGGCACGGATGGGCGTCTGTCAGACGCGAGTGAGGAAAAGCCGATACACGACTCTTCCTGTTTACATCGTGATCAGCTGTGATTGGACACAGCTGATCATGTGGTAAAGAGTCTCCGTCAGAGACTCTTTACTGAGATCGGTGTTGCGGTGTGTCAGGTTGACACACCGCACCACCGATTGCAGTGCTGTGTGCCCCCACGGGCGCGCGCTGGCTTGTTATCCTGATCACCTCATATGACGTTTGGTCAGGATAACAGAACCACTTTCCCAACGTCATATTGCTATATGGTGGGTGGGAAATCGTTAAAGTGGTTGTAAACCCACATTTTTTACTTTTACCTACAGGTAAGCCTATAATAAGGCTTACCTGTAGGTATAAAGAATATCCCCTAAACCTGCACGGTTTAGGAGATATTCCCCCCGCAATGCGCCGCTGATTGCAGCGGCGCATGCGCAGTGGGGATCCTCGGCTAAAGGACCGGCACCTGCCCGAACCTTGCCGAATTGAAGTCTCCCGCGCGCATGCCGCTCCAGCCAATCACAGCGCTGGAGCGGCGATACCCGAAAGACACGCCGAGTCAAGATGATATCTCACTCGGCGTGGACCAGGTAAGTTCCTCTCACCTCGTTCCGAGGTAAGTATTTCATAATGAGCTAATATGCGGTGCATACTAGGGGCCAGATCCACAGACGAAGTACGCCGGCGTATCTACTGATACTCCGGCGTACTTTCAAATTTCCTGTGTCGTATCTTTAGTTTGAATCCTCAAACCAAGATACGACGGCATCTGGGTAAGATCCGACAGGCGTACGCCTTCGGATCTCAGATGCAATACTTCGGCGACCGCTGGGTGGAGTTTGCGTCGTTTTCCGCATCGGGTATGCAAATTAGCGATTTACGACAATTCACGAACATACGTGCGGCCGTCGCATTTTTTAACGTTCTCTGTAGTCGGCTTTTTCCGGCGTATAGTTAAAGCTGGTATTTTGCGGCGTATAGATAGACTTGCCATGTTAAGTATGGCCGTCGTTCCCGCGTCTAAATTTGAATTTTTATTTTTTTTGCGTAAGTCGTCCGTGAATAGGGATGGACGTAACTCACGTAAGTTCAAAAAATGACGTCATTTCGCGCAAAGCACGGCGGGAAATTTCAAAACGGAGCATGCACAGTTCAATCGGTGCGGGGACGCGCTTCTTTTAAATGAAAGCCGCCCCCAACCCGCCCAATTCTAAATCCGCCGCCAGAAATACACTACGCCGCCGTAACTTAAGGCGCGAACTCGCTGAGGATTCGAATATACGCCAGGTAAGGTACGGCGGCGTAGTGTATCTCTGATACGCTGCGCCGATCCAAATGTATGTGGATCTGGCCCTAGCTCATTATGGCTTTTGCCTTTCAGGTTAAAAAATAAATAAAAAATTTATCGCGGGTTTACAACCGCTTTAAGCAGCACTTCTAGTGACCACCACTGAGCTTGGGGAGCCAGCACCTCCTTGATGAAAATCACTGTGCTTGTGTTCTAGCAGCCATTCTAGTGAACACCACTGCGCTTGTAGAACCGGCATCCCTTTTGGTGAATCCAAATATGCTTGTCAACCTACAGATAATCTAATGGACACAATTGTAGATCCAGCAACCTTTCTAGTGAACATGGAAAAAAAAGACACAGGAGGATGCAAATGCATAGTGCATTACCACCACCAAATTCTATTAAATACAAGAGCCAAAAACATGAAAAGGGACAAGCGTTTCAAAACTCAACTCCAGCTTTAGGCGATGCCATAATCACTGTTATTTGAAAACTGGCATGTCTCTGAGGAAGGCGGTATAACCCCCTTTTCAACCATAGTGATTATGGCATTGCCTAAAGCTGGAGTTGAGCTTTGTAATACTTGACCCTTCTCATGCTTCGTGAGAATGATTCTGGCTCATGTATTTAATACAATTTGGTGGTGGTAATGCATTATGCGTTAGCGCCCTCCTGTGTCTTTTTTCCGTTCTGTTTGGAGGGCAGCATTGGTTTGAGCACTATGTGTACACCATTAGATGTTGGACTGTGTGAGTACTAAGGCCCCTTTCACACGGGCAGATACAATACAGCTTTTAGCTGCGGATAGATCAAGTTATCTACCGCAGCTAAACTCACACAATGCTTTCCTATGTCCCCATTCACACACTGCATTTAGCAAAGGTTTCCTTAGGCTCGATTCACACTAATGCCATTTTTGATGCAGTTTGCATTTTGCAGAAATGCAGGGAAATTCTTTAACATGGGTTTCCTATGGAACATGTTCACATCAATGCATTTTTGTGCCTCTGCGTTTTTGGAAAGGGTCAGGGACTGTTTTCCCACAAGATGCAGCATTTTGCATGTCATAGAATTCAATGGACCTGAATTCAAAATGCAAGTTCCACATTTTTGCCGGGATTTTGCTGCAAATTTCCAGCGATTTGCGTTTTTTTTTTCTTTTTTTACACTGTATCTAACTGGTTGCTAAGGAGGAGGCCTGGAAGCCAGCCGCCACGTCCTTAACAATCGATGAGTCAGCGCTCTCTTTTGTTTTATGACCTTTATTGAAGCCCCTATTATCTATTGATCTCCTAGAATGGTGGTGACTGCAGTATATGATTCAGAGGAACACTTCTCTTAGAGGCTGGTTTATTTTTTTTAGCTCTGTTGAGTTTAACCCCCTGAGGGGAATGTGTATCACGTGGTGGAATTGGAGTGATCGGTGGAAGGTGCACACTGCAACTATCTCTAGGCTCACCTGTGGACATTATTTTGAACTACTGTATTGTTCATCACTGTTTTTAAAGACTTTACTGTGAAGTTGGCCACATATCACTATTGCTCAACATTTAGCGCTGTTTTTTAGTATCTGACTGACACCGTTTTTGGACAGTTTATGTTTTTATATACAATTTTTTTTTCGATATTTGTGGCTATAAATATACTTTGAAAGGGAGCTGCGGTGGCTCAACGCGATTGGCACTGCGCTGACAAGCCATTCACCTCTGCAGCTAGAGGTTCGGATCCCGGTCTCGGCTTCATGTGAATTGAGTTTGGTGGTCTCAGCCCGGCTTCCAGTGGGTGTGCTGTGCAAGGTAAGCCTGCGCTTAGTACGCCCACCCCCCTCCCACAAAAACCACCACACACGCACTCTAAATTGGGTTAACACACGCACTTTGACCACGCGGTCTCTAAAAGAGAGGCGAAGGACTAATGGGGCTGGTTGAGCGGGCTAATCCTCTCACTCCCTTATAGGGAGTCCCTCTGCCCCGTTGGGCTTCAAAGCGGAGCAGGTAGGGTGGGCTGTGTGGGAGGACCCCCTCACACACCCGCCATTGCCACCCGGGGCATGGAGAAAGGTGGCAGATTGCCTCTGGGGGAGGCCTGCCTACTCCCAACTCCTGCAGTCCGGCTCCTCTCTCGAGTACACGCACAAAATACACTTAAAAAAAAAAATAATCAGGGCTCAAGTCCTGTGGGAACAGAGTTCCTGCAAAAAAATTAAAAAAAAAAAAAAAAAATATATACTTTGAAGCTGGGTTCACACCTATGCGAATTGAAAGCGTTTTTTTCCGCATTCAATTCGCATAGCAGGAGATTGTGACCGACTCTCTATGGAGCCAGTTCACACTGTGTGTTATCGTGTGAACGCAGCCTCAGTCATTTATTTACAGTTTTGTGTTCTTTCGATTTTCAACTTTTCACAAATGAAAATTTTAAGCTTACAATATTTGTCATTTATTAACATTAATTATGTTTTCTTTGTTCCCTGAATAGACGAAACGCTTAAGGCGGGTCTACAGCTTATGATGTCATCTCGCCCACCAGTGCAACACAATGAGGCATCTTTTGTGCTTTTAATAGCTTGTTATACTTATGAGTACAATATATATGTAATAAACCAGATAGTTTAGCAATATTACTCTTTGGTACTTTGTGTTCTCTTCCTTATACCCTTGATGAGAGTTGCTGTTCCTCAGCATTGAGTGAAGGTGGCAGTGTAGCCCAGAATGACCTGGAGTTGGTGTCCAATGCACTATTGATCGCTTATAAACTGGAGATCATTGTAATCCGGTAAAGAAGTGGGCACTTCTGGTTGTGAGGTGGTTCTGGAATTATGCATGTTGGATTTTGGCACTTGAAACATATAAAGATTTTGTACTGGCCCTTGAAGCCCTTAATTTGCTCACAGTGATTGGATTTATGTTTATTTCTTTGCAGTATATACTTATTTTGGTTTAAGATTTATTAGGTTATCATCACTGTCAGGTCACCTGAAGCCAGGTGACAGATGCACACCGTTGGGGTCAGAAGTGCATCACTAAGGTAGTGGACCCTACGGCTGACTGCTGCGGATGGAACTCTGGGTGGCTAAGGAGGGCAGGTCCACTGGAACACCAACACAGATCCAACAGGGAGCTAGAGCATAAGATTTCCCAGGATGCAGGAGTCTAAGAGCCAGCAGGTGTTCACCAGAGGCTCTAGTGGTGAGGATGGACTGGGCTGCAACTGACTCCAGGTCGCGTCCCCCAGAGTCTCCCAGTTCACGCTCACAGTAGGCTACAGGAGGATAGAGAGGAAGCAGCAGACCAGGATAACAAGAGATAGTAAGGGGAAAAGCCAAAGGTCAGGGCGACTAGCAGACAAGGATAAACATAGAACATGCTAAGGGTCACAAGCAGGCAGGGATAGTCAAGAACAAGCCAAGATCGGTAAAACAGAGACAGCCGTAGAGCACATGGCAAGCAGGAAACCAAACACACAATAGCTAACAAACAATGTTGATCAGCACGGCTGGCTTGCAGTGCACAGGTTAATATAGAGTTCCCTGCTAGGGCCTGGGGTGGAGCCATGCTTAGAACAGAGATTACTTAGCAACCAGCCTCTAAAGCAGGACACGTGGAGGAGAGGTAAGCTGACAGACAAACATTACTGCATAACCATGGCAATCACATATTTCTTGTTGAGTAGGCACATAGATGTATCACCCTTTAGTTTGGGAAGGGATCTCCTTAAAAATGTACTTGCCAGGAGTAGTTATCCTGGTCGATTAATAGAGGTCTATTGATTTCTCCCTAAGTTTGGCCTTGTTGCACCTTTCTCTTCTACCACTAGGTGGTAATAGATAAGAGAAGGGCAACCCAAGGTCATGTTATGGGTATATGGTATATCTCAGCCAATGGGCAGGGGTTTTCTTGAATCCTTTGGCCTGCTGGAAGCACCTAAATATTTGGGTGGTGTCAGGTGTGGGTGTATGTGTGTCGTACACCCCGGGCTGCTAGACCAGAGATTGGGACCATCCCGGAGCATCTGGCTGTTAGACTGTATGAGGGCCTATCCAGAAGTAAAGAGAGCAGCACAGGGTTGAGATTGCGGCTTGCAGTCCAACCAGAAGGGATGGTTTGCCAGCCAGAGAACCAGTCAGTGGTCAGAGGTAGAATGGAAGCTGTCGCCACAAAGGGACCAACCACCTTTACCAGGGACCACAGTGAGTAACTGAAGTACCTGAACCACATTCTCACCAAAAGGGCACATGGAGAATCGGGAAACTTCAGGCGGTGATCAAGTCAGGGACCCAACCCGCAGAGGAGACGCTTGCAGAGCAGCCTTGTGAATTAAGCCTGAGACCTTGCCGGTTAGCAGGGGTGAAGCTTGAGAAGTATCTGGAGTGCCAAGCTACGGACCCAGCAGGGAAGCATAGGTGACGCTCAAGGGGATACCACTGCAAACCTTGGAGGAGCTCAAGGGATTCAGAGTCAGTGAATCAGAGGGTCTAGTAAGAGACAGGGGCGCTCAGTGTTGAAGAACTACAAGAGGCAGTTGTAGTAGAGCTGAAAGGACTGTTATGTTTGAGTTAGGAACTGTTAGAGACAGCATTCCTGCATGTGCAGAAGTGGCGCCTTGCTGGGGAGTTTCCATGCACTGCTGTCTTCCTATTAAAGTCTCGGAGTCTGCATATTGAATCTACAACTACTAAAGGGTGTCCTTGTCCTAACCCTCTTTTTCCCAAAAAATACAAAAAGGACTATCAAAAGAAATAAAACCTCTTTTGCATCCAAGAATTGTCTGGCGGCCAATGACTTTCACCATCTTTGCACCCACTATGCCTCACAACACTACATATTGAAGGATGTCAGCTATCTTTGGCCTTGGAAGTGCTCATTAGACCGGACAAGGCCAGAGACCCTGCTACATATGTATTGTGGGTTTAAACACAAGTAATTACATTTTTATATATCCTGAGTGAAGCACTTTATTATAATTGTTTGTTTTTGTGTTTTGTGCATATCTTCTTTTTTTTGTTTTACATTATTTGTATCTTTCTGTATTTGAAACACAGAGTGCAGTATTACCTCATAGCACAAAGCGTATAAGAATGTTTGTTTTATATTAACATTAATACGGTTCATCCTAGATTTAGTAAGAATTTTGAACGTTATGTTGTATTTGTGGGCGCTAATAATGATTTTAGAGTCTTTTAGTCACAATGTAGTTTTGATAAACATTTGTTCAGCTATCACATAAAATACAATCAGTAACACCATATTTCAATCTTACAGGCCCTGTGATTTTTAGAAACTGTATGGTTTGGGGGGTCTTTTACTAACTTTCAAAGGTGTAATGCCGCGTACACACGATCATTTTTCAGCATGTCCAAAAAACGAAGTTTTTCCAACTTTATCATTAAAAACGACGTTGCCCACACACCATCGTTTTTAAAAAATTATAAAAAAAGCGCAGTGACGTACGACGGCACTCTAAAGGGGAAGTTCTATTCGCCTTTGGGCTGCTTTAGCTGATTCCGTGTTAGTAAAAGACGATTCGCGCTTTTCTGTTTGTTACAGCGTGATGAATGTGCTTGCTCCATTATGAACGCTAGTTTTACCTGAACGAGCGCTAAAAATAGCAAAAATGGGCTGGCCATCATATAAAAAATTGGAGGCTGGGCTTGGCAGCGAAAGGGTTAAACGTCTACTGTCAATCACATCCAGTGACGCGGCACGTCGAGGGGCAGGGCCGAGTGATACAGTGAGCGGCTATGGCCGCTCACTGTATCACGGGAGCGCGCCTGCAAGGACTCATCATCATGCTCTCTCGCATGAAAGTGGTGAGTTCTTGCAGGGAGGACCAACGACAGCCGCCGAGGGACCCCAGAAGACGTGGATCGGGGCCACTCTGTGCAAAACGAACTACACAGTGGAGGTAAGTATAACATGTTTTTTTTCCTTTACAAACCCTTTAAATAATGTTCCTGTTTTATCTGTGTACTTATTGACTGGATTTTCTTTTTTCTGTACCATATTATTTCCTAATTTAATAACATTTCATAACTTTTGTAAGACGCCTTTTTTGATATCTCTAAAAGGTATCTCTTTTCACATTGTTTAAACTGCATTTCTGTGGAAATTAACTGCATAATTGGTGCCTCAGCATCAGAGAAAATGTGTGACGATAAGCATTTTATACTTTGTACATAAATGTGCTATATACACACAACAATGTGGCTATTAACTGATAGTAAAACCCAAAACCAATTTGTGATTCAGACCACTGTATGGTACTTAGTTAAATACAAAAAAAAAAAATGTATTAAGATAAGGAAAGGAGAGAAAGGACAGAGATCTGATGTTAATACACTACATGAAGATGGAAGTATAAAGCTGAAGTATCAGAAAGATTATAAAGAATATGAAAACAGAAAATGTAGGTAATGAGCAAGAAATAATAAAGTGATAACAGAATTTGCAGAAACATATCTTGGTTATCAAACTTTTTAAAGGAAGGAAGATTGGTTTGATGAGGATTGTAGAAAGGCTATAGAAGAAAGGAATAAAGAAATGTCTAAAACACTAGAAAGCTAAGAAAGATTAATTTATAGAAACAACAGAATAAAATATGCAGAAACAAGAAAAATAAAAAGGAAATGGAAAAGTTTTGAGAAAAGAGAATACAGTAAAACTTTGGTTTGCGTGCATAATTCGTTCCAGAAACATGCTTGTAATCCAAAGCGCTTGTATATCAAAGCATTTTTTTTTACAGGGTATAAAAGATAAGCACCTCTAAGGCCTTGTACACACGATCAGTCCAAACCGATGAAAACGGACTGAAGTTCAGTTTCATCGGTCCAAACCGACCGTGTGTGGGCCCCATCGGTCAGTTGTCCTTCGGTCCAAAAAAAGAGAACTTGCTTTCAAATTGAACCGATGGACGCCTGACCGATAGGTCAAAACTGATGGTTAGTACGCAAAAGCATCGGTTCCAAACCCACGCATGCTCAGAATCAAGTCGACGCATGCTTGGAAGCATTGAACTTCCTGGTGCGCGCACGTCGCGGCGTCATCGTTGCGGCGTCATCGTCGCCGCCACTTCATCGCGTATTCTGTCCGCGGGGAATTTGGTCTGATGGTGTGTACACACATCAGACCAAATGATCCCAGCGGACATGTCCGATGAACACGGTCCGCGGACCGTTTTCATCGGACATGTTGGGTGGTGTGTACGAGGCCTTAGAGAAATTTTTTTTTATTACATCATTAAAAAGGAAAATATTAATTGCAGCAAATCAATTAGTTTAAATATTTAGTATCTATTAATACAGAGAAAAATAAAGTAATAATGAAATAAAAGCTGGAAAAAAAAACAGAAAACAATGTAAAAGTGCAATGAACTCAGTATTAAAATCAAACATAATAAAAACTTTGAAGATAAAGGGGCAGATTCACGTAGATCGCCGCAAATTTGTGCGGGCGTAACGTATCTGATTTACGTTATGCCACCGCAAGTTTTTCAGGCAAGTGCTTTATTCACAAAGCACTTGCCTGTAAAGTTGCGGCGGCGTATCGTAAATCACCCGGCGGAATTCAAATTCGGCGGGTAGGGGGCTTGTATCATTTAAATGAAGCGCGTCCCCGCGCCGAACAAACGGCGCATGCGCCGTCCATCAAATATCCCAGTGTTCATTGCTCCAAATAACGTCGCAAGGACGTCATTGGTTTCGACGTGAACGTAAATGACGTCCAGCCCCATTCACAGACGACTTACGCAAACAACGTACATTTTTTAATTTTCAACGCGGAAACGACGGCCATACTTAACATTGGCTGCGCCTCATAGACCCAGGGGCAACTTTATGCCGGGAAACGCCTAACGTAAACGTTGTAACTTTACGTTCGGGAATTCACGTATCTAGCTAATTTGCAAACTCGACGCGGAAATCGATGGAAGCGCCACCTATCGGGCAAAAAAAATTGCAGTTTAGATCCGACGGCGTAGGAGACTTACGCCTGTCGGATCTAATGAATATCTATGTGTAACTGATTCTAAGAATCAGTCGCATAGATACAACGGCGCTACGCAGAGATATGACGGCGTATCTGGAGATGCGCCGTCGTATCTCTTTTGAGAATCTGGGCCAAAGTTTTCTAAAGCTATAATTAGAGCCAGGGTAACATACAGACCTAAAACATGGTCAATTAACACCAGCAAATGAAAAAGGGCTTTGAGTGTGAGAACTGAAAGTGTTGTAGAATGTCTACAGATCAGAGTGAGAGAATGGGCTATTGAAAACAAGATCAAATGAAGAAAAAGCAAACCAGACACTGTAGCATACAATAAGATGAATAGACCGATAAGGATAGGGCATGTAGGAGAATGGGAGAGGAGAGATGCGCTAAGACAATTTATAAAGGAAAATGAGAAAGCAGAAGAGGTATCAATAGGCTAAAGGCAGGATATATAGATGACATTGTAGACTTGAAACCTCTAAAAATCCAAAGCAAATTATGAAAGCCAAGAGTTAATGATGGATGGGCAGACATTCTACAGGAGGGCTAAGACTTCAAAAGCTGTAGTACTCAAATGACTCATGTTCATTACCTGTTCATATCTGAAGCCAAAAAAGAGTGAATTTTCTGCAAATATTGAAAAATAACTTGCCAAAATTCAAATGTTCCTGTGCACTGAACAGATACATTATAACAAACGTGGAGGACAGCTTAGTAGTCCACATCGGGGAAGCAGCCTAATGACACCCTTGGCCCTCTCCATAGATACAGTACAGTGGAGAGAAAAAGCATAGTCACCCTGGCACAGCAAGTTTGTTAATCACAGGATTACCATGAGAAAATACAAGGAAAATCACCCCGAAAACAAATTCAGCCACCTTATTGAAAGACTGATACGCAGCAATTAAGAACTTGTTTGGCTGTACTTCTCCTGTGGATCAAAAGATTGCCATTCGTTCTGCACTCCTGTGACCTGTTTTCAGCACACAGCGGGCTTCATACGGGGATTCGCCCACATACCTGGATCAGCACCTGGCTCAGGCTCTCAGCGAGCTGCTGAGAGCCTGAGCCAGCCACTCCCACCCACCCCCTTTACAGGCCCAGCACTCTTGTAAACAATTGAGGGGGGGCAGAGCAGAGAACTGGTGCCTGTGACTGACTGTCACCAGCTCTCTGCTCAGGGAAACGAAAAGAAGAAAAGAAAAAGGTGCACCAGCCTAGTGTGGTGCGCCTTTTTCTTTTGTTCCCACTAGGCTGGTGCGCCTTTTTCATTTCTTCTCACTAGGCTGGTGCGCCTTTTTCTTTTCGTTTGCCATTAGGACATCCCCCATCCATGAAGGGCAGCAAGGCCGGTGTTACCGTTGTTGATACTTCTTCCATGGATTATTGGACAATCCACTCGTGCGCAGGAGAATTTGTTTTCTCTGCTCAGGGAACCCTGAGGTTTGAGCGATCGGCAGTGTTTGATCGCTTGGTTCTCAGTGTTAGAGCTGACGGTAGACAGATGCAGCATTGGGTGGATGTGCATCGATCTAGGTACAGTAAGTATGATTCTGAAAAAAAAATAATAAACCCTAACTTCTCTTTTAAAGTGGAAGTTAAGGCACAACCTAACTAACTCTAAACCTACTGTTAGCTAAATTTTAAGCCTAATCTATCTAGTTCTGTAAAGAAGATCTGGCCCAGTCACATTCTGAGCTATCAGCAGCGGCTTTAGGATGTAGGAGTGTATAGGAGAGGCAGCTGACAACAGACACCCCATAGTAACTCTATTGGTGACATAACTTCCCAGGCATTTCCCAGATTTCGTTGGCTTTCTCCTGCACAGGAGGAGGGCACTGCTGGAGACCACACATGAGTGGCTGCAGAACTGGTAAGTATAGCAATTTTTTCGTTACGGTGCTAGATAGATTAGTCTTATGCCGCGTACAGACGGTCATTTTTTGTGATGAAATAAAATGACATTTTTAAAAATTTCATTTAAAATGATCGTGTGTGGGCAAAATGTAATTTTATGTCTTCTGAAAAAAAAAAAAAAAAAAACATGCTCAAATTTTTTATGTCCTTTTTTAAAATGTCATTTTTTGTGTCATAAAAAATGATCGTGTGTGGGCAAAAATTACGTTTTAAACCCGCACATGCCCAGAAGCAAGTTTTGAGACGGGAGGTAAAACTACCATTCATAATGGAGTAAGCACGCTTTAACAGACAAAAAAGCACGAAACGTCTTTTACTAACAAGTAACCAGCTAAAAGCAGCCTCAAGGCGAATAGAACTTCCCCTTTAGAGTGCCGTCACTTTGTTCATCATTTTTCAAAACGATGGTGTGTATGCTACATCGTTTTTGAAAATGAAGTTTCAAAAATGTCGTTTTTTTTCATCACTTCAAACTTCATTTTTTTTCCATCGCAAAAAATGACCGTCTGTATGCGGCATTAGAATGTGGCTAAGAGTAGGTTTGGAGTTAGTTAGGTTTTGCCTTCACTTCCACTTTAAACATATGCATTGATTTCCGTCTCAAGCAATCATCCCTGCACATGAACAGTAACATTGGCAGACTGCAAAAAAAAAATATTATAAAAACAGATCTAATTTACATATGTAAAGGTACTGCAAAATAGATTATTTTTTATTTTATTATTTCACTTCTTTTACTATCCTACTAACTCCCAATTGAGATAGTTGCATGGATTGTAGGGCCAGTTCACATAATAAAGTGTGCATAGTAGTGTGGTGGAATGCATAAAAAATTTTTATTTGTTTCTACAGAATAGAATAAATATACCTTTACCTTATATGAGTATATGCAGTAGGGAGTACAATGAACCTAAACCCAAGTTAAATGTCAAAAACAACAGCATAGATCCATGTCTGTGTAGCACTACCCCCAGAAGTCCCGCTGGATTGTTTGGGTTCCAATCTGATTATCATTGATTGACTGATTACCCACCATGTACCTGAACCTCGAGTGATGCTGACACACCTTAAAACTGTTTCGGTGGCTTTATTAATTTTTTTTTTATTAATTACTAGGGCTGTCCCGATACCACTTTTTTAAGACCAAGTACAAGTACTGATACTTTTTTTCAAGTACTCACCGATACCTAATACCGATGTGCCAGGTTCTGCTTCCTCCATTGCGCTAAGAAACCCAGCTGAAACTGATGCAGTTGCCAGTGCACCATAGGGATCATCGGAATGCATGACGACATTGTGCCCAAAAGACTGAAGTACTGGAAGGTTGACAAGTGAGCGGAAGTTGCTGCCCTCAAGATTCTCCTCCTGACTATCACCGCTTTTTCTGATGGAATTGAAACAGAAGTTTTGGTGGTGTTAAAGAGCACCCCTAGATACATTAACTGTTGGGTTGGAATGAGTTGGCTCTTCTTTTTGGGGGGGGGGGGGGGGATATAAATTGGAATACAAAACAAAGCCTATTGGGCATACCCAGGCTTAAGTGAACACACAAACATTAAAAAACAAAACAACAAAAGGCAAGGTGGTTGGAAACCAAGGCTTATGGGAATGGAAGCAAGGTATCTGGAGTGTGCAAAGTAAAAGGGTCGGATGGTACATTCTTTGTATACAGATCCACATCTAAGCAGTAAACAGAAGCAAAACAGAGTATCCTGTGAAGGGGTTGCCGAGGATCCAACAGTATCTCTGGACTCTGTCCAAATATCCCATACTTTGGAGAATTTTATTGGACATCCCCTAGATTCATATGTAAATTTATACAATGGAACTGTTTTATTGACTATATTCTTCCAATAATCTAATGGGGATGGTCAGATTTCCATTTAAGGAGTATATACTTACGTGCGTAAAACAATAAGAGTCCTATCAAAGTTCTCAGAGATCTAGAGGGAGCTAGTAGGTGAATGAGATCTAAGATGCAAACATCAATTGATAGAGGTATTGCAATTGTGGTGACTGTGCAAATACATCTGGCAACCGCCGTCCAGAATAATCTAATGCCCAGACACTCCCAAAACACATGCAGGAACGTGGCAGGCTCAGCTGTACAACACCAACATTGTGTGAGGGATAGATCTTATGTAACCATTGACGTGTGAGATATACTCTATGAAGAATCTTAAATTTGATTAATCTGTCTCTGGATTATACCAAGCTTTGCATAGGGTAGTCCCAAACATCCTCCCAGTCTTCGGAATATAACTTAGGGACTTCCTCCCGCCAGCACGACAATAGTTTGTCGAGGGCAATGTGAATGGAGGGTTGAAGAGACTTATATATTGAAGAGAGTGGTTTACCCAGACCATCCCCCCATAGCATAGCTTCATTTCTGGACAAGGTTAAGGTTATGGGCTGATTGCCAAATTGCGTGTGAAAGGCCTGCCTCAACTGAAGGAGTGGAAAGGGGAATAGCCGCTCCAGGTGGGAACCCAGACGAACATCCACCGTTGCAGACAACTCAGGTGCAGGCAATGCACTTAGCAAAGCAGGAACAAAGATTTTCTCTGGACAGCCGCACACTGAACAAATTGTAGCCTTTATTGAAAAAAGGACAGCACTACAAGTCACAGCAAAGTGAAATAAAATAGCAGTTGGGTTTTATTTTATTTCACTTTGCTGTGACTTGTAGTGCTGTCCTTTTTTCAATAAAGGCTACAATTTGTTCACTGTGCGGCTGTCCAGAGACAATCTTTGTTCTTGCTCAACTGAAGGAGTCTAAATAAATATGAATTGTTGAGGGTGTATTTCGCCTTGAGGGAGTCGAAAGTCTGGAGCACACCCCCTTACAGATTTGACTAAGATATTTTATCCCTTTAGAAGTCCACACAGTGGGGTCAGGAATCAAGAAGAATTGCTTTAGGGAGGGGTTATGCCATAGAGGCGTATGTGGTGAGTAGGTAGATGAGGGCCCTGGGTGTTGGAGTTGCCATGCCTTAATGACGGCAGCAGGGCCGGACTTACCATTGGGCTTGACTGGGCTCAAGCCCATGGGCCCCGTCCCCATCCCCGTTTTTTTTTTTTTTAGGGGTCCAGAGGTCCCCAGGGGCCCGGAGGCCCCCTGGGCCCCGGAACGGCAACCCCCCTTTTTTTATTTATTTTTTATTAAAAAAATGTTTTTTATATATATATATATATATATATATATATATTTTTTATATATATATATTTTATTATTATTATTATTAAAGGGCCCAGAGGTTTCCCCGGCCCCGGACGGCAACCCCCCCCCCTTTTTTTATTTATTTTTTATTAAAAAAAATGTTTTTTTTTATATATATATATATATTTTTTATATATATATATATATATATATATATTTTATTATTATTATTATTATTAAAGGGCCCAGAGGTCTCCAGGGCCCCCGGATGGCAACCCCCCCTTTTTTTTATATATATATATTTTTTGTTTACAGAGGTCCCCAGGGCCCCATGTGGCAACCCCGCCTTTTTTATTTATTTTTATAAATGTTTATTTTTTTATTTTTGTTTATATTTTTTTATTTTTTATTAAAAGGCCCAGAGGCCCCAGGGCCCCAGATGGCAACCTCTCTTTTTTTATGTATTTTTTTATAAATGTTTGTTTATTTATTTATTTTTTATTTTTTTTTAAAGGGCCCAGAGGTTTCTTTGTTCTTTTTATTAAAGGGCCCAGAGGTACCCAGGGCCCCAGATGGCTACCCCTTTTTTTTTATATATATACAGTACAGACCAAAAGTTTGGACGCACCTTCTCATTCAAAGAGTTTTCTTTATTTTCATGACTATGAAAATTGTAGATTCACACTGAAGGCATCAAAACTATGAATTAACACATGTGGAATTATACATAACAAAAAAGTGTGAAACAACTGAAAATATATTTCATATTCTAGGTTCTTCAAAGTAGCCACCTTTTGCTTTGATTACTGCTTGGCACACTCTTGGCATTCTCTTGATGAGCTTCAAGAGGTAGTCACCTGGCGCAGCACCCCATCACTCTCCTTCTTGGTCAAATAGCCCTTACACAGCCTGGAGGTGTGTTTGGGGTCATTGTCCTGTTGAAAAATAAATGATGGTCCAACTAAACGCAAACCGGATGGAATAGCATGCAGCTGCAAGATGCTGTGGTAGCCATGCTGGTTCAGTATGCCTTCAATTTTGATTAAATCCCCAACAGTGTCACCAGCAAAGCACCCCCACACCATCACACCTCCTCCTCCATGCTTCACGGTGGGAACCAGGCATGTAGAGTCCATCCGTTCACCTTTTCTGCGTCGCACAAAGACACAGGGGTTGGAACCAAAGATCTCAAGTTTGGATTCATCAGACCAAAGCACAGATTTCCACTGGTCTAATGTCCATTCCTTGTGTTCTTTAGCCCAAACAAGTCTCTTCTGCTTGTTGCCTTTCTTTAGCAGTGGTTTCCTAGCAGATATTCTACCATGAAGGCCTGATTCACACAGTCTCCTCTTACCAGTTCTAGAGATGTGTCTGCTGCAAGAGGACCTAGAATATGAAACATATTTTCAGTTGTTTCACACTTTTTTGTTATGTATAATTCCACATGTGTTACTTCATAGTTTTGAAGCCTTCAGTGTGAATCTACAATTTTCATAGTCAGAAAATAAAGAAAACTCTTTGAATGAGAAGGGGTGTCCAAACTTTTGGTCTGTACTGTATATATATTTTCTTTATTTCTTCTTTTTTTTGTAAAGGCCCCCCCCCCCCCGCTTCTCAATTTGCGGCAGCCCCCCCGCTTCTCAATTTGCGGCAGCCCCCCCGCTTCTCAATTTCAGGCGGCAGCACCCCCCTCCTCGGTTCTCTGCTCCAGGGGGCCCATGCCTTAAGCTGTGTAAGGGGTAGAGTTGCCACCTTTTCTTCAAGCCAAACCCGAACACTTTAGCGGCACAGGGCACATTTTTTTCTGAGTATACACAATAGGATTATAAAAGACCTGGGGCACCTTTGGGTGCCTCAAGGAGAGTGGTAATGCAGCGCGCTGCGGCAAACAGTGGGTGTGGCCAAACTGCTCTTGCTGACATCATGGCTCCCCCTCAGTGATGCCAAACCTGCCCCCAGACAGCGGCCCGCATCTCCCAAATGGCAACAGATTTTTGTGTGACTACCTCAGTTACTTGGGGAGCCACAGCCCAGTCTAAATAATGTGCCCGGGTTTCAGGCAGACTGAAACCCGGACACAAGATCCCAAACCCGAACTGTCCGGTGATTCCTGGACAGGTGGCAACCCTAGTAAGGGGCCCCAAAATTCCTGATGGCGGCCCTGTGCATACCTCCCACACACACATACACGCACAGATTCTGCGGGACTTTCCCGCACAGACAGCTTCTTCCCGCAGTTACCGCAAAAGGGTTAATTTTCCCGCACTGCAAGAGGAGGCAGCACGGAAGCAGGAGGAACCGGAGAGGTGTGTGGAGGACTGTGGCTGCTGAAGGAAAGAAAGCTGACAGCCGGGCTAATGACAGTCTGTGGCCCGGCTGTCGGCACAGGTGAGAGGCACTCCCCCCCCCCCCCGCTCAACAACTGCAAAACCCCACCAGGAGGAACCGGAGCGGTGTGTGGAGGACTGTGGCTTCTGAAGGAAAGAAAGCTGACAGCCGGGCTAATGACAGTCTGTGGTCCCGGCTGTCGGCACAGGTGAGAGGCCCCCCCCCCCCCCGCTCAACAACTGCTGCAAAACCCCCCCAGGAGGAACCGGAACGGTGTGTGGATGTCTGCTTAATGCGCTCCCCCGCTCAACAACTTCAATTGGCCCCCGCTCAACAGCTTTAATGCGCCCCCCCCGCTCAACAACTATGATCCCCCCCCCTCGCTCAACATCTTCGACCCCCCCCAATTTTCGGCTCCAGGGGGCCCCTTCAACACTCAAGCCCAGGGGCCCCCACCACCCTAAGTCCTGCCCTGGACGGCAGTCATAGATTGGGTGAGAGGGCACAATGTTAAACCACCTCTGCGTAGTGCTTCATAAGAGCCAAGCTGTGCAGCATCAAGCACCACGGCAGCATTAGTCTCATCAGCTACCAAACAGTTGTAAGCCTGAGTGAGCAGAGCTGCAAGGTATGTAAATAAATTCGAACATGCTAATCCACCCTCGGTCCATGGCCTTTGCAAGACCGTCAGCCGAAACCTAGGCCTTTAAGTGCCCCAAAAAATAAGGTCATTGCAGACTTAAATTGCCTAAAGTATTTCCTAGGGATCCACACCGGGGCATGGTGGAGGATATACAGTATAGAGGGCAGTAACTTCATTTTGAAAATATTAATCCTTCCCACTAGACCATGCTGATAAACGTTGCTTTGTTAGATTCAATAGCAGTGGCTCTTCTTGAAATTGATGATCCAGCCAAATCTTTGCAGGGTATGAATGAGGATCTCTCGGTGTGTCAACAATTGTTTCTGGTCCCTGGCCAGCAGAAGAAAGTCTTCCAGGTAGTGGGCAACCCGGAGACTCTGTACTCTGAGTAAGGCTAACACAGCAATGATTACCTTGGTGAAGGTCCCTGGAGATGTGCACAGGCCTAAAGGAACGCTGTTGAACTGTAGATGGATCTGATTGACCGCAAATCTCAGATCCCTCTGGAAGGAAGGCAGGATTGGGATGTGAAGGTAGGTGTCTTGTAGATCCAACAAAATCATCTAGTCGCCTGGCTGTAAATTGTGTGTGTGAACTCCATGTTGAATTTTTCCAACAGGATAAAGCAGTTCAGCCTCTTCAGATCTATAACCTTGCAAACCATAAACAGGGTAGAATAGAAACCCGTGCATCTTTCTGTAAATGGAACCAGTGCCATGGCTCCCTGGGCTTGAAGTGTCTGTATGCACTTCAGTAGTGTACCTGCCTTTTGTGGTGCATCTGGAATCTTGGTGGGAGAGAAGTGGTCTGAAGGAGAAGCATTGAGGAATTTACAGAAATGGCCCTGTGACTGTTGTCTTCGCCCAAAAATCTGTGCAATTTTCTCACAAGGCATCCGCAAAGTGCGCCAACCTGGATCCTACTGCGAACGGGGCATGTGCACCATCAAAAGGGCTTGCTGAGTCCTGAGAAAGGTTGCCTGTGTTCTCTTCCATCCCCCACCTGAGCCCCTGGCTTGATGGCTGGATCCAGGCTCCCTGAAGCAGGAGGAGTGAAACCTACTGGGAATAAATGTTGACCCCTTTTTCATTCCTGTCCTGCAGGAGCAAACCTTCTGACACTCTTAATATGGCTGTCCCCAGTATAGTACCGAACAAGAAGTTTCTGTCAAAAGGTATCTTACACTAATTTTGCCTTTAGGCAGCATGCGCTGCCCAGGGTTTTAACCATAGGGCCTTCTTAACTGTGAGTGTAGCATCGCCCTGGCTGAGCACTTGACTGCCATTCCTGCTTTATAACATCCTTAATTTCCCTACATAAACGGAAAAATGGATTGTCTATTGTGTGACTATTTATATTTAAATGGTGTCCAATTTCAAATATTGCTTCTGAAGACACGTTGCTTCTAACTTGTATTTTTCTATTGTTTTAACTTACTTCCTAAAATCATAAGCTTTGCTATGAATTATAAAAAGACACTGCGATTGACAAATAAAGCTGTTATGCGTCATGAGCCACCAGTAAATTTTTATCCAATAAGATTCTTCCTGTTGATTTTATAAAAAGGTCACACATCCCGTGTCTGTGTGTGACTTCTGCTTTCCTCTCAGCATTAAAGGTTCACCCATCTGTACCTGTACATTTGAAATAAATAATCTTAACTTGAGAACACCTGGAGTTTGACTGATCACAGGGGAAGTATTATCCTAACAGTTTCTGAAGCAAGGGGATGTAGGATTTTGCCTTTTTTGGTGGATCCTCCTCTTCCCTCGCAATGGCCTGTTTGACTGCCTAGATATATGGCTCCACCAAGAAAAACTAAACCCGAGCTGCTCTGGGTCTCTCACTGATAAGTAGGGGCTACTATTTTCTGCAGGCTGCCCACTTTCCAGGAAAGCAGCACTGAATGGAGTGCTACCTGCAGAAGTTCCCAGATAATCTTCCAGTAGTGCTTTCTGATTGGTACAGTTAGGGGGCTGTCTGGCCGGCATAATAGAAGTGGGCTCAGGGATAGAGTCTCGCACCAACTTCTTTAACAATAATGACACCAACTTATTGGGCATAGGTACTGCGCCACAAGCCCAGAAGGACTTCTTACTGGGGCACCAGCGTGGCTATGGAGAAAAGGAGATATGACGTCTATTTTTTGTCTCCATTAAATGCAGCTTTCTGTGATAGTGTGGCACTGATGCTGCACTGTGCCTGCTTGCATTACTGTGGGATGAGAATACTTTTCAGTAGGTGTGGCTACCAGAATCGTCACTGCTGTTTTACAGGCCTGTAGCTTGTCAATCGGCACCTGGACACACCTAGTCCTGCGCACTTTATTCTGGATTGACAGCACTGCCTCTGTTGCTAAACCCACCTACTGTGAGCTGCAGTGTCTGGGAGGGGAATTATCTGAGACACAAATGAAGGAGGATTTGGCTCAGTCAGGGAAGGTAACTTACGTTTTTTGTTTACTTTATGAGGCTTGTGCATCACATAATCACATAGTAATTAGATTTGGGACTTGTTTAGACTGTCACAAGGGAGCATTTGGATGTACTTTTTTTTAGATCAAAGAAGTTTGTTGTTTTAGAAGAGCAATACCACCTGCTCTTTCTCTCTGGGTACACTCTACGTTTCTTCCTAATTATAACATCAATAAAAATGTAATTATCTTGCATTATTTGTAAATCTTTTGAGAGTATGTGCTCTTAAAATAAACTAGTACTGAGAGAAGTATGAAGGTAGCTTTTTCCGATATCTTCGTCTAAAAATTCTACATGTGTTTTGTACATTAAGGCCTTGGAAGGTCTGAGAAGAGTCTTTGCTGAAAGTGATGCCTCATCTGGTACCTAGGGAATGTATGAAGCTTTGCTGGAGGCTACAACCAGAGGAAGTGGAGCAGGAAAATAGCTGCTTGTATGGAGCATCTCGGGATGCTGTAAGTAGTGTCTTTGTGAGCTGAGCATAAACTGTGGGTGGAAGTTCTGGCTGCTCATCCATAGAGGTTCTTGTGCTGCTTAGTTATGTTAATAGTCTACCAATACAGCTGGCTAATCTTGGCTTAAAGGTCCATACCCTTTATTGACTGTTCCTAGAAGAGAAGTCTGGAGACATTGGTTTGACTATTTGTGGGTATCCTTTGCCATAATCATCTGTCTTGAGTTATTTGTGCTTTATTAAACTCTCTTAAATGTACTAAAGTGACTAATTCCTTGCACTACGCAAAGAGTAATAGATTCTACAATGTTGTACCCTGAGGTTTAATATATACAAAATACTCCAGCGAAAATGGGTCTAAATCTAATAAAATAAAAATGAATATGTGTCACATACACTAAATACCATGAATCACATCTGGTACGAATGTCATCTGGTGAATAGTTTTTGGATTAAAATATTTGAGATATATCAGAAAGTATAGGGAATAGAGAGGACTCCAAGTCTAGAGATCTCATTGCTATCCCTGATGACAGAATCAATATGAAAAATTAAAACGGATATTCTTCACCACATGACAACGGCAGCCAGAACAATAATAGCATGTAAATGGAGAGAAATTAAAAGCCCTACTTTAACAGAATGGTTATGTGAAATGAACGAAATAGAATATATGGAATGACAAATAAGAGAAGAGGGATATATAAATAATCAAATGCCATGAATATGGCAAAAATTTGATGAATTTCGGTACTTGATAAGTATGATAGAATATCTATAAATGTAAAATAACAAGTAAACCCCCTTTGGGAAAATAAAAGAGGAAAGAAGAGGGTATGGGGAGACATAAAGGGGGAGATAATGTATTCCCCCCCCCCTTTTTTTTTTTTTAGGATGGAGTGAATGGGTATGGTAGAGAATAGGAATAAGTGAGTGTAGTAGCTATTTTAGAAAATAAGCTAACAGATAATAATCAAGGTTCTTTTTTTTTTTTTTTTACACACAATAAGAGGGAATAGATGCATATTGTAATGAATCTTGTATAATTGTAAACATTGTTTATAAACTAATAAAGAGACATTGAAAACAAAACAAATATTGCTTCACACTAGCACCTGTGTACATCTAATGTAAGGGGAGGGGATGCGCTGGACATCTAATCTTACACATACAACCGGCCCTTTTGAGGGCAATCATAATGCTGATGCGGCCCTCGATTAAATTGAGTTTGACACCCCTGCTCTAAATTGAAAAAGTCTCCGGATTGAAGGTGAATTCTGCGCCAAAACCTAGTTTTGTTTGATCTTTTAATCAACTATTCATTTTTACCTTGTGACTTTGGCTGGAGTTGTGCTATAAGCCTACTAGCACTCTGTTACCCTTGGGCAGATGAGGAGAACCTCCAAGTGGCTTGGTGAGCTAGCATTTCAAACCTCAGGGTGTTCAAATAAAGTGCATTCTATATTTTCTTTAGCTGTAATCTTGACTTGGGAAGAAGTACATCCCACGTTAGAGTTTAGGCCTAGGTACCAATATGACTCCACAGGGACCAAGTTGAAAGCAAACACTTCCAGGTACCACAGTGCCTCGACTCCTGAAACATTTTAGGGAAAGATCACTTCACTGTTAAAATGACTATAAATGTGCCAGTTTACCTGGGGTTTTATATCCATTATAAAAAATAACTTACAACCCTGAGGTGTAAGGGAAACCTGCATCATATCTATTTTTCTGCCTCCTACTGATCATTACAGATAAGCCAGGCTGCGGGAAGAAATTATCTGTTGGCATGGCAATATAAATATAGATACACTATGAATTGTTACTGTAGATATGAAAAGCACCATGGAGATCCTGGATTGGAGTTTTTGTTTGGTTACCTGCCGCTGTCCATGGTGCACAATGAACAGTGGCTGGGAAAATCTACAGTTGCATTTAGAGCCTACAGCCTACCTGTGTGTACAAATCGTTTCACAGTTACATTATGAACAAACAACTTGATATTTGAATACCTTTGGTTACAACATTGTAATAACTTATTTGATCCTAAATCATCTGTCCTACTGAATTAAAGGATAACTATACCTTTTACAAAAAAAAATAAAAAATAAACGCACATATTTTTGCATTTAAAAAAATGTGCATTTATAAAAAAATTTACACTGCAGTTTCTAAATCAGCAGATTGCAGGTGCAATGCCTGGATACAGACATTCCGTAAGCTGCCTGCGGCTGCCCGTAGCTGATATGGGCAGACAGTTACTGAATGGCAAGAAGAATAAATTAACTTTAACTACTTGCCGACCGCCCGCTGCAGATTTACTGTGGCAAGGTGGCACAGCTGTGCGAATCGACGTACCTGTACGTTGTTTTGTCGATTGGCCAGAGGGGGAGCCAATCAGCGGGTCCGCCAGTCGCGATGTCCGCCGGGCCACCCGCGATCATTCCCCACACAGGCAGAACAGGGATCTGCCTATGTAAACAAGGCAGATTGCCATTCTGACAGGGGAGGACAAAGAGATCTTGTGTTCCTGCTAAACAGGAACACGGATCTCTGTGTTGTCCCAGTCAGTCTATCCCCCACACAGTAAACACTCTCAGGGAACATACTTAACCACTTGATTGCCCCTGGTGTTAACTTCTTTTCCTGCCAGTGTCATTAGTACAGTAACAGTGCATATTTTTAGCACTAATCACTGTAATAATGTCACTGGTTCCCCAGTTAGTGTCCGATTTGTCTGCCGTAATTTTGCAATACCGCTAAAAATCACTGATCGCCGCCGTTACTGGGAAAAAATAAATAAATATAAAATTCCATAAAAATATCCCATAGTTTGTAGATGCTATCACTTTTAAGCAAACCAATCAATATACGGTACACTTATTGGGATTTTTTTTACCAACAATATGTAGCAGAACACATAATGACCCAAATTGATGAAATTCGATTTTTTGGGAAAAAAAATGTTTAATAATAATAATAATAATAATTAATAATTATTATTGTTTTAAAGTAGAAAGTTATAAATATTGGTGTTTTTTTTTTTTTTCAAAATTGTCACTCTGTTTTTGTTTATAGTGCAAAAAATAAATACCACAGAGGTTATAAAACACCACTTGAAAGGATAAATGACTGGACAGCCGACCACCCTTTGTTGCTTGGTAGCCCACCGGGACCCTTCAGAATTCTGGAGACCCCAATGACACAACAGGCAGTTTCAGTGTGCAAAGCAAGAATGATATTTTGATATGCAAGTAACAACAGGGGAGGGGTAAACTTGCTCCTAACGTTTCTATAGGTTAAACAAACTTCTACTTTTTTTCATCATGAGTTTAGGCAGCTTAAAGGAATTTACAAAGATAGCTTATCTGCAAGGACATAGGATGCCCTCCAAGAATCGACTACAATGCCTCATAAAGTGGGAGTTTTAAATGTAGCGCCCTGCTCCTAATGAATAGTCGCTATAATGTAAATTTAGTGTTTGTCTGAATTGTAAATAGTTCAGAAATTATATTTCAAAGCTAAATTAGCTTCTGTTCCATTTTAGCTGTGTTGTGTGCATTTCTCACTGTTGCCAGTAGGTGTCGTTGTCTCCACAGGCCAGTGTGAGAAATGCAGCAAGCTAAGTGTATTGGCTATTCTTTCCCCAGAAACAGCCCAATCAGGAGATTCTTTGTAGCTGGGCATTCTGGGACAGGATATTTAATGAACAGAAGCCATGTGATTCTCTCTCTGACCTCATGGCCCTCCTGGCCTAAGGTATGTGCCAATTTCTCTCTTCTGCCTCGGGCCCTGCTGGCTCGAGGCTGTGGTACTATATGTAGGCCCAGAAGTCTGACTGGGGGCCTACTGATCCAGAGGTGGTCCTGTGCTGTCTTTCCTGCGGGAAGAAGCCGAGCAACTGGGAAAATCCAGGGGAGGAATTTTCTTGGAGAGAACCACGCCGAAAGGCTGGTTTCTCAAGAAGAGCCTGGTGACTCATTTGGAGAACGCACCTAAACCAATTTACCCTCACAGTACTGCCGGATGGCTTAAAGGATCTGGTACTGTGTAGCTGTGCTTCAATCTACCAACCACTGGTCACATAATTGGGTGGCAGAGACTTTGTCCATGCATCATACCGATCGTTAAGTCTGTGGCAGAGACTTGTCCATGCAACGTACCGACTGCTAGGTCGGTGTGAGAGGCGTATCCGGTTGTTGCAAAGACTCGCTGACAGAAAGTGGTATTTGTCCTCTGGATCCTACAATTCCTCAGTGATCTGCAATAAGGTATCTGAACTACCCCTAACCCTCCATCCCTCCACTACTGCAAGTTTCGTTAATTAAAAGCATTGGAAAAAGACTAATGCCGCAAACACACAATCGTTTTTCGGCATGAAAAAAACGTCATCTTTCAGCATGTCCAAAAACGACTTTTTTCCAACTTCATCATTAAAAACTAGGGTTGTCCCGATACCGATACTAGTATCGGTATCGGGACCGATACCAAGCATTTGCCCGAGTACTTGTACTCGGGTAGAAAGTGCGAGTATTGCCTCTTTTAGATTTAGATAACAATATCAGTAAAATGTGCCAGCATCCCTATTGATTATGATTGGTATGACCTGATCAATAACTCAAACAAAAGCTGCTTGCGGCCTAGTTGATTGACTATAGATCAAGGGAGGAGGGGGAGTTGTTTGGGATTTTCGAGGCACTGATATGCAACAATGTAAAAAATAGTATAAATATGTATTTAACAAATTATGATGATACAAAAAATACAGGACATTTGGGACAAACCCCACAAATCAGATCGATCACAAGACCGTTGGTCTAATCGGTGGAGTCGTGGTCTCGACCGGTTTCGCAGTATAAAACTGCTTCTTCAGGAGAATGTCTACAAAGTATACAAATAAAATATAATAAAGCAACAAGCAATTATATACAATAATTTGATAAAAAAGAAAAATATACATAGGGTCGACATTGTGCTTTGTAGGAGAGTCACAAGACTACTCACCTTGGTTAACCTGAGTGATCATAGACACGCTCAGGCAAGGAAACCCCCTAGGGCGCACGTGGGGGATAATAAGGATGGGCTCTGGTGGAAGAGGTTAATAGGTTAATCCTGGTGGTATAATATATTTAAGGACGGTTGTGCAAGGATGAACCGGGATGAGGTGAGGAACCATGGAGGGGAAGGTGAGTTGGGGTGGGGAAGGGGAAGAAAAGGGGGTTTATTGTGGGGGAAAGTGGAGAAAAGGAAGGGGAGAAGAGGGAAAAAAAAGAAAAAAAAATATTAAAAAGGAAAGGGAAAAAGAAAAAGGGGGAAGAATGGGAAAAAGAGGAAGAAATAGAAGTGAAACCAAATAAGGGGAAGAAAGGAGACAGGAATTGACAAAAATATTTAAACAGGGGAAAGTGGAAGAAAAGAAGGGAATAGAAAGGGAAAAGGAAAGAAAAATAAATAAAAGAGGGAGAAGAAAAAGTATGAAGGGGGGAGGGGGGGAAGAAAAAAAAGGTGAAGAAAAAGGGGAAAAGAAGGGGGGGAGAGAAGGAAGGGAAAGAAGAGAAAGAAAAAGAGAGAATATATATTTTTTGTCAGACGTGGAGAGGGAAGGGGGTGAAAGTGATGAAGGATGAGGGATAAGGGCAAGTGACAGAAGGGGATAGTGAAGGGATGGGGAGGGGAAGAGTGGGTGATGAAAGTTCCAAAGTAGCCAAACAGAGATTAATTGGGACAACCAGAAGTGACCTAACCTAATGACCTGCCCAGCCATCTGGGCCTTTATACAAGCCACAATCAGAGACCTCAAAAAACAGGAATGGCACGCTATATCTCCTAATTTAACAAATAGACAGACAATAGCCCTTAAATCCCTGCAAAAATGCACCGATATTGTTATCAAACAGTCGGACAAGGGCGGAAATATTGTACTTATGACACATGAAATGTACCAAAACATGTGCTATTCAATACTAAATAATACCGATTGGTACAGTCGGATTTCGTCCACCTTTGTATCAAGCTTCACCTTAGAACTCAAGTCCCTTTGTACAGATTCTTATTTTTTAGGACTTATTGACAAAGATACTCTAGAATACTTGATTCCTAAATTTCCCCGGTTACCAACCTTTTATTCGTTGCCCAAAACGCACAAAAATGTAAAAAAAAACCCCGGTCGACCTATCGTGTCCGGCATGGGATCCCTCACAGACAATGCGAGTAAATTCGTAGATGCTTTCCTTATGCCTCATGTTACGAGCCTTCCATCTTATATCCGAGACACCTCTGATCTCCTCAAACACGTTGAGGGGACCCAAGTCCCTCCTGACGCCCTGCTCGTAGCCTTGGATGTCGAGGCCTTGTACTCGAGCATCCCGCACGAGCAGGGCGTCAGAATGGCTGGGTCCTTCTTATATGAACAGGAAAACACTTTCTGGTCACTGGTTAATTTTATTTTACAGTTACTATCATTCATTCTCAGTAAAAATTATTTTACGTTCAATGATGAATTATTTTTGCAAAATCAGGGCGTAGCGATGGGCACATCCTGCGCCCCAGCCTATGCCAATTTATATCTTGGCGGCTGGGAACGTTCATTACACGCTAATGACATCTTTCGTAGATTTTTGGATCAGGTTTTACTTTGGTATAGATTTATAGATGATTTATTTATTATTTGGACCGGTACCTCTGAATCCTTGTTGGAATTTGTGCGTTTGCTCAATATAAATGAATTTAACCTTAAATTTACCGTCCAATTTGATGACACTCAGGTCCCCTTCCTGGACCTGACTGTCATCAAACAAAGCGACGATATTTTACATACGGACCTTTACCGTAAACCTACAGCTGGAAACACTTTACTATTTGCTACTAGTGCCCATCCCAAACCCCTAATTAGAAGTATTCCTTTCGCCCAATATTTAAGGTTACGTAGAAATTGCACATTATCCAGCGATTTCCAAAAACAGGCAGATGCCTTAAGGTTACGCTTACTTGATCGTGGCTATGCCAGAACAAACCAAAAAAAAGCTTACAACAGGGCTTGCCTACGTTCTAGGAATTCCCTGTTATATGATACACCCAAACAGAGGAATACAATCACCTCAACCAACAATCCTGTACGTTTCATTACTACTTATTCCGCTCATCACAATGTCTTACGTGACATCCTCAATAGACATTGGCATATTCTTACTGATGATAGCACTCTGTCTAAACATGTGAAAGTACATCCAGAAATGGTCTACCGCCGTGCATCTTCACTGCGAGACCGACTCACTCAGAGTCACTACACACAAGAACGTCCACCTCCCCCAGTACTTAGGGGAACTTACCGGTGTGGCAATTGCCCCCGTTGCCCATGGGTACTGGAGGGTAAACGGTTTATCTTACCAAATAGAGAAGTTTTCCTCCCTTCTTTTCATGCTGATTGCGGCACTAAGGGTGTAGTCTATTTAATGGTATGTAATTGTAATGCCTTCTATGTTGGAAAAACAATTAGAGAATTTCGCCAACGTATTGGCGATCACCTGTACGATACAGGTGCGGGAAAATTGACTACTATTGGTCGTCATATAGGACTTTATCACAGGTATGATTTGACAGTGGTACGATTCCTTATATTGGAGGTCATCCAACCACATCCCCGTGGTGGTGACTGGGATAAATCCATTCTCCAAAAGGAATGTTTATGGATAGAACATTTGAATGCTATGACGTATCCAGGTTTGAATTAAGTCAATTCATATAGATCCTTCATCTAGTTAGGATGTCGGTGGATTGACTAGTCATTCAACTATGATCGTTGCAGTTTTAATAAGGAATTGAGATACAATATTCCTTATATATATACCTTTTATATTTTTACAATCAGAATACACTAAATAAAAAACACCTCCTGCTTTTCTTCCATTCACCCCTATCCATTAACATCACCACTGTCAAATGACTATTTGAAAGTCCTGGTATAATGTTATAAATACATGTCTTAGATGTTGCTACATTTCCTTTAAATCATCTCGCTCTGATTGTCATTTTTCTAAGTCTTGAATTATTCTTGTCTAAATGACTCCACAATGTAATGTATTTCAGGCATATCCTCCTGTCTACATTTATAATTAAAATGTTTGTAATATCCATATACCTGTGATTATATCTGTAATCCCTTTTTTATGTTTCTATATTGTGCCTTGTTAGCCCAGGACCTTGGTCATGTGATCGGGCCCGCTCTGGCACTTCCCCCTTCTCTTTGATTGGCGCACGTTGGACCTTTCAGACCACGGGCCCCAATCGGAGCCCGTTGTTTGCAGCCCTGGACCCGACCTATGGTCATTGGGCCTCAGGACTGCAAGGCCGCGCATCGACGAATGCGCGGCCGTCCGATTGGTGAGTCACGTCTACGTCGCGCCCACGTGACCTATGACGTGGCTCGGGATATCCCATTTAAGCTGCTCCATGAGCTAGCTGAATGAGACGCACGGAGCTCTCCCTGGGGACGCGCTGACACTTCATAGAACCCTGTAAGTACACACTGTCCATGCTGAACTTGTACCGTATACTCCTATGCCTCTCTACTACTATTGACATTTATTCCCAACTATTTGTTTGGTATTATGTCTCTCTCCAGATTGGTTATTGCCTGTGTTTAAACACACTGGCTCCCCTGTCAGCTTGCTGGTTCTTTGCTTATAACATTGTGTCACCCGCCCCAGCATCATCTATATTGATTGTTTTATCCTGGATGGTAAGCTAATCTAAATTAACCCATCCCACTCCATCACAAATTGTCACTTCCTGGTGTCCCATTCATTCACTCAGCAGCACTTCTGGTTGTCCCAATTAATCTCTGTTTGGCTACTTTGGAACTTTCATCACCCACTCTTCCCCTCCCCATCCCTTCACTATCCCCTTCTGTCACTTGCCCTTATCCCTCATCCTTCATCACTTTCACCCCCTTCCCTCTCCACGTCTGACAAAAAATATATATTCTCTCTTTTTCTTTCTCTTCTTTCCCTTCCTTCTCTCCCCCCCTTCTTTTCCCCTTTTTCTTCACCTTTTTTTTCTTCTCCCCCTCCCCCCTTCATACTTTTTCTTCTCCCTCTTTTATTTATTTTTCTTTCCTTTTCCCTTTCTATTCCCTTCTTTTCTTCCACTTTCCCCTGTTTAAATATTTTTGTCAATTCCTGTCTCCTTTCTTCCCCTTATTTGGTTTCACTTCTATTTCTTCCTCTTTTTCCCATTCTTCCCCCTTTTTCTTTTTCCCTTTCCTTTTTAATATTTTTTTTTCTTTTTTTCCCCTCTTCTCCCCTTCCTTTTCTCCACTTTCCCCCACAATAAACCCCCTTTTCTTCCCCTTCCCCACCCCAACTCACCTTCCCCTCCATGGTTCCTCACCTCATCCCGGTTCATCCTTGCACAACCGTCCTTAAATATATTATACCACCAGGATTAACCTATTAACCTCTTCCACCAGAGCCCGTCCTTATTATCCCCCACGTGCGCCCTAGGGGGTTTCCTTGCCTGAGCGTGTCTATGATCACTCAGGTTAACCAAGGTGAGTAGTCTTGTGACTCTCCTACAAAGCACAATGTCGACCCTATGTATATTTTTCTTTTTTATCAAATTATTGTATATAATTGCTTGTTGCTTTATTATATTTTATTTGTATACTTTGTAGACATTCTCCTGAAGAAGCAGTTTTATACTGCGAAACCGGTCGAGACCACGACTCCACCGATTAGACCAACGGTCTTGTGATCGATCTGATTTGTGGGGTTTGTCCCAAATGTCCTGTATTTTTTGTATCATCATAATTTGTTAAATACATATTTATACTATTTTTTACATTGTTGCATATCAGTGCCTCGAAAATCCCAAACAACTCCCCCTCCTCCCTTGATCTATAGTCAATCAACTAGGCCGCAAGCAGCTTTTGTTTGAGTTATTGATCAGGTCATACCAATCATACTTGTACTCGGGCAAATACTCCCGATGCTTCAACCGATACTTGTACTGTCAGCGGTGATCAGTGCGTGGGGGAGTTACAAGCACCGATCACCGCTGTAAAGATTTAAAATTAATTTCTCTGCTTCTCTCTATACCCCTCCCCCGTGCGGCTTTCAGCTGCTTTAAAATCAGCGGTGATTGGTGCTTGTAACTTCCCCACAAACGATCACCGCTGACTGTCCTGTGTCCTCCTCCAGCCCCCCTCCGTTTTGCTGCAGTCTGTCTCCCTCCCTCCATGTATCCCGCCGTGTATCCCGTGTATGCCGCCGTGTATCCCGTGTATGCCGCCGTGTATCGCCGTGCATCCCGTGTATGCCGCCGTGTATGCTGCCGTGTATGCCGCCTGTGTATCCTGTGTATGCCGCGGTGTATCCCGTGTATGCCGCCGTGTTTCTCTCCTCTTTCCGTGCTCCTCCTCCACCCCCTGGAAATGTCAGGATGGAGAGCGGGGTAGGAGCCGGTAAATCCGGCTCCTTACTGCTCCGAATGGACAGAGTCAGAGAAAAGTTACGCCGGTAGGAAGAAGCCTATTTTCAGGCGTATCTGGTTCTGTGAGTACGGCGCATAGATACAACGACGCAAATTTACACTTACGCCGTGCATCTCGAGATACGCCGGCGTAAGTGCTATCTGAATCCGGGCCAGTATCGGTATTCGGTATCGGCGAGTACTTAAAAAAAGTATCGGTACTTGTAATCGGTCTTAAAAAAGTGGTATCGGGACAACCCTATTAAAAACGATGTTGCCCATACACCATCGTTTTTGAAAAATCATGAACAAAGCGCGGTGACGTACAACACGTACGACGGCACTCTAAAGGGGAAATTCTATTTGCCTATGGGCTGCTTTTAGCTGATTCCTTGTTAGTAAAAGACGATTCACGTTTTTTTGTCTGTTACAGCATGATGAATGTGCTTACTCCATTATGAATGGTAGTTTTACCAGAACGAGCGCTCCCGTCTCATAACTTGCTTCTGGGCATGCGTGGGTTTAAAAATCGTTTTTGCCCACACACGATAATTTTTAACAACACGAAAAAAACGACATTTTAAAAAGCGACGTGAAAAAGTGCAGCATGTTCGAATTTTTGTTTTGTCGAAACAGAAGCCGAAAAACGATGTGAAGCCCACACACGATCATTTTAAATGACGTTTTTAAAAACGTCGTTTTTTTTAATGCCGAAAAACGATCGTGTGTACGCGGCATAAGTGATTGGTGCATACATCTGTTTGACATTTTTCCCAATATAGACTCTGAAGCCTCGTACACACGGTTTTCTCAGCCAGAAACAGCAAGAAAACTGCTGGAAGAGCTTTTTGCTGAGAAAACCGTGCGTGTGTATGGTTTCTCGCAACAATAACATACATTCATGCAATGCATGAATGTATGTTATTTTTAGTGGCGGTGCGGAGCCAGAGGGGGCGGCGCTCCAGCGCCCTCTATGGACGGACCGCCACTGGGTCTTAGGTATGAGATATGTGTACTAAGACCCCTTTCACACTGATAGCGTATTGCAGGAGCTATAGCTTTAAAAATAGCGCCTGCAATCCGCCCTCAAACAGCTGCTCCATTGTCTCCAGTGTGGAAGCCTGAGGGCTTTCACACTGGAGCGTTGCGCTAGCAGGACGGTAAAAAAAGTCCTGCTAGCCTCATCTTTGGAGCAGTGAAGGAGCGGTGTGTTTACCGCTCCTCCACCACTCCTGTCCATTGAAATCAATGGGACAGCACAGCTATACCGCCTGCAATGCGCTGCTTCGGCAGTGCATTGCGGGCGGTTTTAACCCTTTCTCGACCGCTAGCCAATCTAAGACCCCTTTCACACTGAGCCGCCCATAGTGTCGGAGGTAAAAATAGCGGAGTTTTACCGCCGACGCTATGGGCGGCTCAGTGTGAAAGAGGTCTTAGATTGGTCTAAGGGAAACCAGTGTAACGATGCAATAAAATCTGTACCTGTTCAGCTTTAAAGCGGTGGTTCCCCCTAAAACTAATTTCTAACAATAGATTCGTAAGACCCGTTACACTGCGGGTAGGCTGGCTTTTTTTTTTTTTTTTCGTACATACCGAGATCTCCCCGTCTCGTCCCTAGGCGGTGGGCGGAACTAGTTGATTGACGTTCCTCGGAGGGGCGCGTACGTGACGTCACGACTTTCCGAAAGAAGCCGAACGTCGCTGCGCATGCGCCGTATAGAGTCGGCTCTATACGGCGCATGCGCAGCGACGTTCGGCTTCTTTCGGAAAGTCGTGACGTCACGTACGCGCCCCTCCGAGGAACGTCAATCAACTAGGAACGCCCACCGACAAGGAACGAGACGGGGAGATATCGGTATGTACTAAAAAAAAAAAAAAAAAAAAAGCCAGCCTACCCGCAGTGTAACGGGTCTTACGAATCTATTGTTAGCAATGTGTTTTAGGGGGAACCACCCCTTTAAATTGTGCAACTTACAGAAATGCTGAGATGGAGTTCTCAAGTTCATAAAGTATAATTCTAGAGAGTGGCAAATCTGACAAATTTAGATGGGGTCTAGTTTTGTTGTCTGATCTGCTGTGAACTCTAGTGCCTGTAAAATCTAAAAAGTTATTCTTTTATGTCATTTTCACAATTGATTATTGTGACTTTGGGGCAGAAGGCACCGTGTCTGCAAAACCCATCTCAGGGATAAGCAATTTATTTGTTCCAAATCTCTGCATTTCCACATGTATAAATTTGGTCTGTGTTGACCCCCAAATACAATGTCTACAGTTCTGGGGACTTTGATCATTCCATGCAAATTATCGAAAGAGAGTACCGTGCCATTTTCGCCTAACCTCTCAAATTATATATGCTAATAGAAATAAGTGTTCTGTAATGTTTAGTCCCCATTTCATTAATGTCTTCTGACTCTGAGTCAAAGGTTATGAAATATGGACATCGTTTTCAAATCAAAATAAAACTGGCTGCCAGTGAAACACAGATTATATTCATTTTATTAGAAACCAAATAAAACTTCCATTTTTTAAAGAAATCAACTTTATAAAATAAATAATACCTAATGTAATTTAAGTTGACCTTAAAGTGGTTGTAAACTCAACTATATACTCAGCGAAACGAATAGCCTCAGACGATACACAAAGATGAAACAAATCCTTCTACATAAGGTTTACGTGTTTATCTGCAGTCTTCTACATCCCTACCCTGTTAAAGACTCACCTGGCTTTCATCCCTTCTGGCTCCTGATCCTGTCTGCTGCCTCCGACTATGCTGATCTTTGGTTGTCTGATTTACTGGCTTGTTCTGACTACACGCTTTGGCTACCGAACCACGGCTATGTTTTGACTGCGTTTACAATTTGTTCCTGACACATTGGGGCTCTTTAACTACTTGCCGACCAGCCGCCGTCATTCTACGGCGGCAGGTCGGCTCTCCTGGGCGAGAGCACGTCATACTACGTCGGCTCTTAGAGCGCCCACTAGGGGCGCGTGCGCGCCACCCGCTCGCTCTCGACTCCCGTGCATGTGCCCGGCGGGCGCGATCGCCGCCGGGCACCCGCGATTGCTCGTTACAGAGCGGGGACCGGGAGCTGTGTGTTCCCCTGTCAGCAGGGGAAATGCTGATCCTCTGTTCATACAATGTATGAACAGAGGATCAGTGTTTCCCCTAGTGAGGCCACCCCCCCCCCACAGTAAGAACACACCCAGGGAACATACTTAACCCCTTCCCCGCCCCCTAGTGTTAACCCCATTCACTGCCAGTGGCATTTTTATAGTAATCCAATGCATTTTTATAGCACCGATCGCTATAAAAATGCCACTGGTCCCAAAAATTTGTCAAAAGTGTCCGAAGTGTCCGGCATAATGTCGCAGTACCGAAAAAAAATCGCTGATCGCAGCCATTACTAGTAAAAAAAATATATTAATAAAAATGACATAAAAATACCCCCTATTTTGTAAACACTATAACTTTTGCGCAAACCAATCAATAAACGCTTATTGCGATTTTTTTTTACGAATACGTATCGGCCTAAACTGAGGAAAAAAAGTGTTTTTTTATATATTTTTGGGGGATATTTATTACAGCAAAAAGTAAAAAATATTCATTTTTTTCAAAATTGTCGCTCTATTTTTGTTTATAGCGCAAAAAATAAAAACCGCAGTGATCAAATACCACCAAAAGAAAGCTCTATTTGTGGGAAAAAAAGGACGCCAATTTTGTTTGGGAGCCACGTCGCACGACCGTGCAATTGTCAGTTAAAGCGACGCAGTCCCGAATCGCAAAAAGTGCTCTGGTCCAGCAATATGGTCCGGGGGGTAAGTGGTTAAGAAGCCTTGGTGCACTTAGTGACAGTTCGAAAAATCAATAGGGTATAGAATCAGAATGGGTAAGGCACAAATGTAGTATGGATGTAGCATGCTTAAAGCAGAGGTTCACCCTTTAAAAAAAATGTTGACATCACACAAAGTCGCGCCATCCTACCGACACAATGCCGGTGTTTTTTTTTTTTTTAACACATACCGCTTAATCCCGATTTTCACCTCACGGCGATCCCGCTGGAGTGGGCGTTCCCAAGCACTGCCTGTGATTGACAGGCTTCCGAACGGCGCATACTGCGCGTCACAGATTGCCAACAGAACCCGAACGTCGGTGCGCAGGCGCCGTATAGAGCCGCACCAATGTTCCGTTTTTTTCGGCAACCTGTGACGCGCAGTTTGCGCCGTTGGGAAGCGACTTTGTGTGATGTCAAAAAATGTTTTAAACGGTGAACCTATGCTTTAACATCTTGACTCCAATGGCTCATTTCCTGCTAGCAGTGTGAATGATGAATGATGAGCCCTCTCGCCAGTCCCGGCGGTGCAGCTGCAAGATTTTCCTGTTTAATAGGGCACCCTGCTCTCTCTCTCTCTTTCCCTAGGATGCCTCCAGAGTCCAGCTGTAGGAACTGTCACGTACCTTGTAACAGAGCCTAACGCGTAGAAGGAGACCTCTTACAGCCCTGGCTCATGGACCACTGGTCGTGAGCAGGGCCGCTGATAGAAATCATGGGGCCCCGTACAGCATACCTGACGGGGCCCCCTTCAGCTCCACCCCTGATCCCTCCTTCAGCCACACCCCTGGCCCCGCCCTTGGCCCCTCCCCAGACCCCGCCTTGAAACAACGTGCAGATTTGTCTACAAGTGATATTTATTTTTCTCCAGCCAGTTATAAGTTTTATTATCCAAAATAAATACTGTTTTCAGATTAGAACAGACCCAAGACAACAGTAAAGTTAGCCCAATTTTTTTTATATTGTGAAAGATAATGTTACGCCGAGTAAATTTTGACCCCACATGTCACGCTTAAAAATTGCACCCGCTTGTGGAATGGCAACAAACTTTTACCCTTTAAAATCTCCATAGGCAAGGTCTAAAAAATTCTACAGGTTGCATCTTTTGAGTTACAGAGGATTTCAAGGTATAACATTTATTTCACACATGATTTTAACCACATAGCGCTGCACTCTTTCCATGTTTTGAACACATGTGATCTATCTGACCCCCTGACAAACACACTGATCCACCTGACTCCTACTTTCTGCACTACTCACATTACGCTGACCCCCACCTGACACAGACGCTGACCCCCACCTGACACAGACACTGACCCCCACCTGACACAGACCCCCACCTGACACAGACGCTGAGTCCCACCTGACACAGACGCTGAGTCCCACCTGACACAGACGCTGAGTCCCACCTGACACAGACGCTGACCCCCACCTGACACAGACGCTGACCCCCACCTGACACAGACGCTGACCCCCACCTGACACAGACGCTGACCCCCACCTGACACAGACGCTGACCCCCACCTGACACAGACGCTGACCCCCACCTGACACAGACGCTGACCCCCCTGACTCCTACAGTAAGCGTCCTACTTCCTGCACTACTCACACACCCCCCTCCCCACAGCTCGGTTCAAATCCGTCCTCCTTACCTCTGTCCCGACTCCCCGCCTGCGCCATCCACCTGCAGCCCGCTCCATGGTGTAAGACTGCACCTCCATCATCCATGCTCCCATCTCTTAGAACCGAGTCGCCCTGCCCCTCTGCCGCCGAGGGACACAGAGCAGAGAGACAGGCGGAGGTGAAGACCGCAGCTCCGGCGGCTCACACTGTGATTGTCTCCCGCCACCATTGTCCGTATTTCCCGTCGCACTGTGATTGGGCGTATAGCGGTCATGTGCGGAGGTGGGACTTCTAGACGATCCCAGACAGGCCAGCCCCACGCTGCACATGACCCCCATATGCCCAATCACAGGGCACCAAACATGGCGGGTGAGATCGGGGACACAGAAAATGAAAATTAGGAGGAGGCACGGAATGTCTCCCCCTAAAGGTCGCGCCTGGGGCCCTGTTTTCTGGGACTCTAGTCTAGTCCGCGGGACCCCCGGACACACTTGGAATTGCGGGAGGGTCCTGTGGAATCCGGGACGGTTGGGAGGTATGTATTTGCAGTGAAACATTTTCCTTAAAGTGGGGGTTCACCCAAAAATAAAATTTTAACATTACATTCAGCCGAATTGTCCTAATGACAATCGGCTGTTTTTTTTTTTTTTGTACATACCGTATTTTACCGCCGCTTCTGGGTATGTCTTCTGCGGGACTGGGCGTTCCTATCTGATTGACAGGCTTCCGACGGTCGCATACAGCGCATCATGAGTTGCCGAAAGAAGCCGAACGTCGGTGCGTCTCTATACGGCGCCTGCGCACCGACGTTTGGCTTCTTTCGGCAACTCGTGACGCGTAGTATGCGACGGTCAGAAGCCTGTCAATCAGATAGGAACGCCCAGTCCCGCAGAAGAGCTACCCGGAAGCGGCGGTGAAATACGTTATGTACAAAAAAAACAAAAACAGGCGATTGTCATTAGGACAACTCGGCTGAATGTAATGTTAAAAATTAATTTTTTGGGTGAACCTCTGCTTTAAATGCTACCACTACTCAGTGATCAGACTGTCTTGTTCTCTAGGGTTTCTGCTATGTGATCTTGTACTTTCAGCTACAGTGGGGTAGCCAGGCCTGAAATAATAATTAGAGTGAGCCTGCAGACAGAAGATCTTGACCCGCCCCCCCCCCCCCCCCAAACAAGTACATTCATACCTGTTATCCTGATTCCTGGACAGGACAGAGTCACTTCCTCCTTGACTGCAGTAGTAGTGCTGGCTGCTGTGCTGTCTGCCTGCCAGGATTCGCTGCCTGGAGTGTCACAAAAAATGTTTTTTTCCTTTCTGCAACGGCCGCTGCTTTGCCTTCTCTCACTCTCTTCCCTGGCGCCGCGGAGGGAGAAGAATCACTCCGCGGCGCCAGGGAAGGACAAGCTGGCCGGGACTTGATTCTGCAGACTGAGCAGAGCAGAGGAGCGGGCGCGGGAGAAGAGAAGTGATACTCTTCCGCGCCCGAAATACAGGAAATAGTCCCTACCTGCTGCCGACTACGTACGGATCAAGCAGGCAGGTACTGAGCCAAAAAAAAAAAAAAAACGTAATAAGCGGGGGGGGTTGGCCTATTTGTGTATTAGCTGGTCGGATGACTGTGGAAGTTTTTTTTTTTTTATAACATTAATTGGTTCTGTCGAGGCTGCCCGGGCCCCCCTGCCAGCCAGGCCCGGTACAGCTGGGCCAGCTGTACTGGCCTATCAGCGGCCCTGGTCATGAGAGTGCAGTGAGGTAGGAGTGCCTGTGGAATCTCTTGTTGAAAGTAGAGATGTGCAGCTGATGGTTCTTAGGCATTTGCCCCCCCCAAAAAAATATACCACCAGCCGCCACATCTTTTGCTAATAAGTGTTCCTCGTTCCCATCTCAAAAAGTTGGGAGATATGCCACAAGTCTGCAATAGAGCAAAGATTCAAGTAATGAATGGTGGTATTTTTTAAAGAACAACCTAATCATATCTTTAAAATGTTCCCTCCCTTCCTCCTCCTACCTATCCTGCCTAACCTGTAACAAAAATAAAAACGGTGTGTGTACCGATCAGGCCACATTCAGGTCTGACTCCCATGTATCCGTAAGCAGCTGCTGCAGGGGAGAGGAGGGAGCGATGACAACGGTTGGGTTACGGAAACCTATGGGTGACATCACAGCTCCTGGAATTCATAGCCATTATTGAGCGCTCCCTAACACAAAGCAGAAGAATCACGTAACCGGACCAGAGCGGATTGCAAAAAGCTAAAAACACAGGGCTTTTATGTACAGGCAGGGCCATCTTAATGAGAGGGCACACCTGAGCACTGCCCAGGGGCCCCAGCTGCATGGGGGGCCCCTGCACTTTCCCCAAAGAAGCTGCTCCTTGAGCCCACGTTGCCCAGAAATTTGATGGCACTGAGAGTGATGGATACACAGGGGAGGCAGTCTGGCAGTGGTGCGCCATGCTGTGCAGAACGATACCTATTTTACAGCCAGCAGGGAGGGGTGGAGCCAGAGCGCCAGTGATGCTCTGACCCAAAAGGGGAAGCTCCGCTTGTCTGCTTCCTACCTACTTGATGTCTGTTTACCTGCGCTGTCTGCATTGTAGGGGCCCCAGAGCATTACTTTGCCCAGGGGCCCATGATGCTATTAAGACGGCCCTGTGTACAGGTTAGGCAGGATAGGTAGGAGGAGGGGGAAGGGAATATTTTTTATAAACAATTATAGTCAGGGTTATCTTCCACTTTGGATACTGAGTATTTTCTTTTCCAGTGAACTCTTTTTTCTGTTTAATGTTTAACAGAGTTGCTTGAAAAAAAAAACACAGGAATATCCTGTTCAGAAACACATCTTAAAAGAATACAATACCACTTTTGCCCACTAGAGGGAAAAACTCTAATGGAAGCAGTACATTTGTCTCTACTAAGCACACGCTCATTCTGTTTCTCTCTATGGACAACAGAATGTTAAAGCCGAACTCCAGGCACACATATTTTTAAATCCTGGATAGGGTAGGGAAGGGGTAAATTCTCTGTTTTGACTGCTATTCTGGAGGAATTATAAAAATAAATAAAAAAATAACAAAACTATTAAATGCACCCGGGCAGATCCTATATCTGCCACCCCCCCCCCTTAAAATGTAAAAATACCCCACTGTGTCCCTGCATACCTCTGCATCTTTCTATATCTTTTTGTCACTACTGTGTACCCCTCTCCACAACTGCACCTCTGGACCCCTTTACATTACACAGCACCGCACCCCTGGACCCCCTTACATTACACAGCACCCTGCAGCTCTGGACCCCTTTACATTACACTGCACCTCTAGACCCCTTTGCATTTTAGAGCACCCTGTACCTCTGGACCCCTTTACATTACACAGCACCCTGCACCTCTGGACCCCTTTACATTACACTGCACCTCTGGACCCCTTTACATTACACAGCACCCTACACCTCTGGACCCCTTTACATTACACAGCACCCGCACCTCTGGATCCCTTTACATTACACAGCACCCTGCACCTCTGGACCCCTTTACATTACACAGCACCCTGCATCTCTGAACCCCTTTACATTACACAGCACCCTGCACCTCTGGACCCCTGTACATTACACAGCACCCTGCACCTCTGGACCCCTTTACATTACACAGCACCCTGCACCTCTGAACCCCTTTACATTACACAGCACCCTGCACCTCTGGACCCCTGTACATTACACAGCACCCTGCACCTCTGAATCCCTTTACATTACACAGCACCCTGCAGCTCTGGACCCCTTTACAGTACACTGCACCTCTAGACCCCTTTGCATTTTAGAGCACCCTGTACCTCTGGACCCCTTTACATTACACAGCACCCTGCACCTCTGGACCCCTTTACATTACACTGCACCTCTGGACCCCTTTACATTACACAGCACCCTACACCTCTGGACCCCTTTACATTACACAGCACCCTGCACCTCTGGATCCCTTTACATTACACAGCACCCTGCACCTCTGGACCCCTTTACATTACACAGCACCCTGCACCTCTGAACCCCTTTACATTACACAGCACCCTGCACCGCTGGACCCCTGTACATTACACAGCACCCTGCACCTCTGGACCCCTTTACATTACACAGCACCCTGCACCTCTGAACCCCTTTACATTACACAGCATCCTGCACCTCTGGACCCCTGTACATTACACAGCACCCTGCACCTCTGAATCCCTTTACATTACACAGCACACTGCACCTCTGGACCCCTTTACATTACACAACACTCTGCATCCATTTACATTACACAGACCCCCACAGCTCTGGATGCCCCCTAACAGTTCTTGACCCCCTGCATGTTACACAGACCCCCCTACAGTGCAGTTCCCCTCCCTACAGTACAGACCCCTGAGAGGAAACAGTCAGAGCTGGGTGTGGAGCCAGTAGAGAGGATTGCAATGTCAAGGGCAGGGAAGTCGGGCAACTGCAGCCAGTAGGGCTGGCAGGGCCTGAAGAGAACGGATGGGGAGCAGTAGTCCACCAGAAGGACAGCTAGCACTAACAGGACTGTTATATTTTCTGCTACATTATAGGGACCCACCTGCCTGCAAAGGTAATTTCCTAGGGCCTGGCTGAGCCAGCGTCAGGCCTAACCATATGCTAGCTGCTCCTATTGAGAGAGAGAGTGCAATAGTCTGCAAGCAACAGGTGTGCAGGAGGAGTTTCACGGAGTGTACAGAGAGTATACTTGCATTGCGAGTCTCTCGATTTTATCGCGCTCGTCCCTCCCGACAGGGAGACAGTCGAGAAACCGCGTTGGGTTGATGTCACAGTGCAGGGCGAGAAATCGAAACAGCTTCCTCGAACGTTCGGGAACTGGCTGCAGGGATTCTGCGCTTACGCCAGAGTGCTTTGCGAGCGGTTCCCGGAGTTGGCCACGTCCCTCTTTTGCTATTTGGACCTATTTTGGGGGGCCTACAAGGTCTATGGGGGCCAGTGTTGGTTTCACTACGACACTCAGTTTTGCCAAAAAATCGTGGCGCATAAGGGCTTCCGTTTTGATTGCCAGGACGGTAACCTGTGGTTGTTACTTATGTGTCCCCACAGGCCTTCGTCCTTTCAGTCCCCGGCAGGCGCTCCCCCCGGAGCGTCGGCTGTCCCCAAAAAGGGTGTTTGCTGGCTCTTCAATGAGAGCCACTGCAAGCGGTATACTGCGTGCCGCTTTAAGCACGAGTGCTCCAGTTGCGGTGGTGCTCACCCCGCCAGCCGGTGCTTCCAGAAGGGGAAACAACCCCTTGCCAGGCCAGATGCCAAGCCTGACCTTTCTAAACCGGAGGTCGCCAGTGAACATGTTAGAGATGCTTCCCTGGCTAGACCTGTACCCCCTTCATAGGAAGGCCTTGATCTTGAGAGACGGCCTGGACCACGGTTTTTGGATACCCTTCACTCCATTGGATGTGCCTACCATGGCACCTAATTTGAAGTCCGCAATTGAATTTGAGTCCGTCGTGGCTGAGAAGCTTCGGAAGGAGCTGGAGTTGGGGTGGATGGCGGGCCCATTTGATTTCCCCCCTTTTCACAACCAACCTGAGGGTGTCTCCTCTCTGTGTTGTCCCGAAGAAGGCGGAGGGTACATTTTGCCTTATCCACCACCTGTCCTACCCTTCTGGCTCCTCGGTGAATGACGGCATAGATAAGGAGGAATCCCGGGTCCACTATTCCTCTTTTGACAGGGCGCTTTAGCTGGTTAGGGCTGCCGGCCAGTCGGCATTGTTGGCGAAGGCGGACATCGAGTCTGCCTTTCGCCTTCTCCCAGTCCACCCGGACTGCTTCCACCTCCTGGGCTGCCACTTTCAGGGAAGCTACTTTTTTGACATGTGCAGTAGTTTCCTAGAGTGGGTGGTTGCCCAGGAGGCCGGTTTCCAGTCCTCACTACATTACTTGGACAACTTCCTCTTTGTGGGCCCAGCGGACAGTGGTCGGTGCCAGCATCTCCTCTCTGTTTTTCAGGACACCTGCATACGGTTTGCCGTTCCGCTGTCCGCTGACAAGACCGAGGGCCCCGTGACTGTTTTAGCCTTTTTGGGCATAGAAATAGACACGGTGGCGATGGTTTTTCGGTTGCCCAGTGACAAGCTGGCCAGACTCCTCTCCCTGGTCCGCTTGGCAAGAGGGGCCAAGAAACTGCAATTAAAACAGCTTGAGTCTTTGCTAGGTCATTTGGTCTTTGCCTGTAGGGTCATCCGAATGGGGCGGGCTTTCTGCAGACGCCTGGCTTGGGCTATGAAGGGGGTGGCTGCCCCCCACCACTATGTCCGTATTACCAAGCCCATGCGAGATGACTTGGGGATATGGCTTTCTTTTCTCCAGACCTACAATGGCCAGACTTGTTGGCTACGGGAGGAGGTGCCGAATTCGCAGCTGGAGCTGTACACGGACGCGGCAGGCTCCTGTGGTTTTGGCGCCTTCTTCCATGGGGAGTGGTCTGCCGAGTGTTGGCCGGCCTCATGGGCCTGCATGGATTTGTTGCGCAATCTCACCCTGCTGGAGCTCTTCCCGATCGTTGTCGCTATTGAGCTGTGGGGTGACCGGTTGCGCGATCGCCAGGTTGTTTTCTGGACTGACAACATGAGTGTGGTGCAGGTGGTTAACCGGCAGTCAGCTAGTTCCCCACCAGTCATTTAGCTGCTACGTTTTTTGGTTTTAAAATGTTGCAGTTTAACATTTGTTTTAGGGCCAAGCATGTTCCCGGGATTGCTAACGATATCGCTGATGCTCTCTCCCGTTTACAGGTCGATCGATTTCGCTCCCTGGCTTCGTCGGCTTCACTGGAGGGCCTCCCCTGCCCGGCCTACTTGTGGAATCTCGTTTCCGATGTTTGCTAGATCTCCTCCGGGCGTCGCTGTCCCCGCGGGCGTGGGCGTTGTTCTGTCGAGTGTGGGACGAATGAGTCCAAGCGTCGGGCGGTGAGTTTTCGATTTTTTCTCCACCCGATAGATGTATGGCTTTGTTTTCTTACCTGGTTTATTTGCAGAAAAAAGGTGCTTCGGGTTCCACGGTTTCATCTAACATGTCGGCACTATCCTTTTGGTTTCAACTCCTTGGGTGGGAAGACCTCACAAAAGCTTTTCCGGTTCGACGGGTACTTCGGGGCTGGAGGCGTGTCACCCATTCTCCTGACTCTCGGCGACCGGTTTCCCTTCCGATCCTCTCTGGTTCTCTTTCCCTACTACCGTCGGTATGCTCCTCTTCTTTTGAGACACTTCTTTTTCGCGTGTTTTTTTCTTGGGCGTTTTTTGGGGGCCTTTCGCATTGCGAACTGGTGTCCAAATCCACGTCCTCGCCGGGCGGCATCATGACGGAGGATGTCTCCGTTTCTGAGCGCTGTGTGTCGGTGCTGTTGCGCACCTCGAAGACCGACGGTTTTGGCAAGGGTAGACGAATTGTTATGTACCCTAGCGGTGGCCCCTTTTGCCCTGTGTCATTAGCCTCCCCTTCCATGGCTGCGCGCCCCCCATCCCCCACCTTCTTTGTCCATGCGGATTCCTCATCCCTGAGCCGGTTCCAATTTTTACGGGTTTTCCGTCATTGCCTTGATATAATGGGCCTTCCCTCGCGTGATTTCGCGACCCACTCATTTTGCATCGGTGCTGCCACCGCTGCTTCTGGTATGGGCTTTACCGAACTCCAGCGTCTGGGTAGGTGGGAATCGTCCTGGTTTTCGTTGTTTTTGTTTTAATTGTTTTCATTTTCAGATTGCCTCCCAGCGCAAATATGGATGGTGGGGGATTCCTTCATCTACTGAGCCGATCGTCGGGCGGAATTTCGGAATTACGGCAAGAATTTGGGTTTTGACAGTGATCTTGCCAGGATCCGTTGGCTCGGGCTTCGTGGGTTACGCTGGTCGCAGGTCCTTCCGGAATGCTTGCGGCTTCGTGCTCATGTTTCTAGCCCCATCATATTGGTTCTCCACGCCGGTGGGAATGACGTTAGTTATGTCCGTTCCGTGGACTTAATTTCCGCAATCAAGAGCGACATCGCCCAGTGTTATGCAGTCTTTACCAATTTAATTCTCATCTGGTCGAAAATCGTGCCTCGATTGCTTTGGGCTTGGGTGATACCTGGTCCTCGCCTGGAACGCTTTCGTCGCAAAGTTAACTCACAGGTTTCCAAGTTTGTTCGCCAGATCGGGGGGTTTGTGATCCGACACAAGGATTTGGAGGGTGCCAATGGTGATCAGAGACAATGACCTTGAGTAGACCATGTAAGCGAAAGATCTCCGGAGCAAGAATGGAAACCAGTTCCTTAGACGTAGGCAACTTCTTAAGTGGAATACAGTGAGACATTTTTGAGAACCGGTCTACCACCATAAGGATAACTGTGTTTCCCTGGGAGTTGGGTAACTCCACAATGAAATCAATAGACAGGTGGGTCCAGGGACTCTCTCCCTTGGGTGTGGGTTGTAGGAGGCCCACTGGAAGGTGTCGTGGAGTCTTACTCTGAGCACACATGGAACAGGCAACTACGAAGTTGGTTACATCAGCACATAGACTAGGCCACCAGAATTGTTGGGAAATGGCCCAAAAGAGTTGATTCTTCCCAGGGTGGCCAGCAGCCTTGGGAGAATGGTAAGTCTGGAGCACGGCAGTACGGAGACTCTCGGGAACAAAGCAGCGGTCACAAGGTTTCTTAGGAGGGGCATCGACCCGAGCAGCAAGAATTTTGTCTCCCAAAGGAGAAGTGAGACTGGTGCGAACCGTAGCCAGAATACAATCAGGAGGAATCACAGGAACCGGAAACGTCTCCATCTTGGAAGTAGAGGAAAATTGTTGTGACAAGGCTTCACCCCTTACATTCTTAGTACCGGGTAAGAATGAGACAATGTAATTAAAACTCGACAAGAAAAGAGCCCATTGTGCCCTTCTGGGAGAGAGGTGCTTAGCCTCAGACAAGACTGTGAGATTTTTATGGTCAGTAAGAATGAGAACCGGCACAGTGGTACCTTCGAGCAGATGTCTCCATTCTTTCAGGGCTAAAATGATCGCCAACAGCTCTCTGTCACCAATCTCGTAATTGCACTACACAGGTGACAATTTCTTGGAAAAGTAGCCACACGGATGCATATTGCTATCAGAGCTATAACGTTGAGACAGAAGTGTGCCAATTCCAGTCTCAGGAGCATCAACTTCAAGGATAAAAGGCAACATAGGATCAGGATGTGCCAACACAGGAGCAGAAACAAAGGCAGCCTTCAGACTCTCAAAAGCCTCAATGGACTCTGCAGACCAACTCTGTGGGTTACCGTCCTTTCTGGTCATATCAGTCAGGGGCTTGACCAGAGATGAGAAGTTATGAAAAACCAGCCATGGAAATTACATAACTCAGGAATTTGACCTGTTCCCTATGGAATTCACACTTCTCCAGCTTACAATAGAGATTGTTCTCTCTGATGCCGCGTACACACGGACGTTTTTTGTGATGAAATAAAACAACGTTTTTAAAAACGTCATTTAAAATGATCGTGTGTGGGCTTCACATCGTTTTTTGTCTTCTAAAAAACTATCCAAAAAAAAATTCGAACATGCTTAAATTTTTTATGTCGTTTTTCAAAATGTCGTTTTTTGGGTCATAAAAAATTATCGCGTGTGGGCTAAAACGACGTTTTAAACAACGTTTTAAACCCGCGCATGCTCAGAAGCAAGTTATGAGACAGGAGCTTGAATGGAACAGAGTGCCGTTGTACGTAACCACGCTTTGCTAGAGCATTTTCAGAAAACGATGGTGTGTGGGCAACGTTTTTTTTCATGATGAAAAACTTTGTTTTATTTCATCACAAAAAACGACCGTGTGTACGCGGCATTAGTTTCTGAAGCACTCGACAGACATCTGTGTGGTGGCTCCCCAGGGACTTGGAAAATATAAGGATATCATCGAGATAGACTACCACACATAACTGAAACAAATCGTTAATAAACTCCTGGAAAACTGCTGGAGCATTACAGAGGCCAAAAGGCATGACAAGATACTTATAATGACCTGTTCTGGTATTAAAGGCAGTTTTCCACTCATCGTCCTCCTTAATCCTCACCAGATTGTAGGCCCCTCTCAAATCAAGCTTTGTGAAAACCGTTGCTCCCTTGAGGGGGTAAAATAATTCTGTAAACAATGGAATCGGATAGGCATTCTTAATGGTGAGATGATTGAGATCCCTAAAGTCAATGCAAGGTCTCAGTTCACCACTCTTCTTCTTCACAAAAAAGAAACCAGCACCAGCAGGAGACGAGGATTTGCAGATGAAACCTCAAGAGAGTGCGTCTGCAACATACTCCTCCATGGCCTTATTCTCCAAGACCGACAAAGGGTAAACCATGAGCCACGAGGTGGTATGGCACCAGGTTGAAGGTCAATTAAGCAATCATACGACCGGTGTGGAGGCAAAGTACTGGCTTGACCTTTGTCAAAGACATCGCTAAAATCATTGTACTCCGGCTGGGAGGAGAGTGAAGAGGTGCACAGGACCTTGGCTACCTTCTGGAAGCATCTCTTACTGCATTGTGGAGACCAGGACAGAACCTCAGCACAGAGCCAATCAAAAGAGGGGTTGTGCCTCTGTAACCAAGGATAACCAATAACCAGCAGAAACTTAGGTGAGGAAATAACTTTGAAATGAATTATCTGATGGTGAAGAGCCCCTACGGCCATGGACAACGGAACAGTCTCATGAGTCACATGAGCAGGCTGTAGAGGTCTCCCGTCAAGAGCCTCAATGGCAAGTGGAGTGTCACGCAGCTGCAGGGGAATTGAGTGCTTCGATACAAAGGCAGCATCAATGAACAGGCCTGCAGCCCCGGAGTCGATTAGAGCCTATATCTCGACGGACTACTCAGCTCACGACAGGGTAACCAAAACCAGGGACTTATCCTTCTGGGAAACTGAAGAGGAAACAACACCACCTAAGGTCTGTCCATGACAGGACATCAAGGTTTGGGCTTTCCCTGGACGGGTAGAACAAGACTTCAAAAAGTGACCAGCCTGGCCACAATAATAGGATTTTTTAATATAGCTTAGCTGTAAAATCCTTTTCTTGGGAATACATCACGGGATACAGAGCCTTAATTACTTAATGGGTTATGTAGATTAGACACTGGTTAACCCAATTAGAATTGAGTTCCTCCCCTATATAACCCCTTCCAAATGGAGCGTAGTTTTGTAGCAAAGCAATGAGTGTCCCACGTTTAACTCCGAAGAGGGGCTCTGTGTCCCGTGATATATTCCCAAGAAAAGGATTTTACAGGTAAGCTATATTAAAAAATCCTATTTTCTTGCTCATACATCACGGGATACAGAGCCTTAATTACTTAATGGGATGTCCCATAGCAATGCTAAAATTGAGGGGAGGGAGACACACCATTGGGCCAGAGGATCTATACTGCTGCCTGCAGTACACTACAAAGGCGGCATCCTTGTACCCTCTCATATCTACCTGGTAAAACTTAGTAAATGTATGGACTGAAGACCAAGTAACAGGCTTACAGATCTGAGCCATGGAGGCCTTGTGATGCACTGCATAAGAAGCACCAACTGCTCTAGTCGAGTGTGCCTTCACCTGAAAAGCAGGAATCTTCTTTTCTAAACCATAGGCCTTGTGACGCTATGCGAGGTGCGATACATGATCATAGGTACATTTCACCTCGCATACGTTCTATCATGAGAGACTGAACCGGAATCCATTCCGGGTTTTACAGCCTCTGTGCCTGGCTAGGATTCCGGTCCGGATGTTTGGGTCCACTGGAGTCCACAATCAGCTGGACTTTAAATGTCCAGGAAGAGAGCACAACAGGGCTCTGGCTTAAAACTCAGGAAGGACCTGAGTGAGGGGAGCGCTGAGTGCTGGACTGAAAAGGTTTGCTTTACTGCATGTTTTGTGGGTGTCAGGGACTAGCCCCACACTGTATAGAGAGGAGATCCTGTTTGTTTAGTTTAGCGCCGGACGGCAAGGATTTAATTTATTGTTTTGTTTATTGTAATCTGCAAACCGTTTATAAATAAAATCTGGCATCCGCCAGACTTAAAAGAAAGTGCCTGCTTACAGACTGTGATTTCAGAAAAGGTGATCCCCACGAGCTAATCCCTCACACGTGGTGGATTCAGCGGGCACTTTTCTGAAAATGGAAGAAATATTAAAGGCCCTGCTACAGGCCAATGCAGCCCAGCGGGAAACCAACCGCCAAGTCGCAGAGGCCGCTACAGCACAACAGGCTGCCCAGCAGGAGATAAACCGCCAAGTCGCAGAGGCCGCTGCAGCACAACACCGCCAAGTCGCAGAGGCCGTTGCAGCACAACACGCTGCCCAGCAGGAGATGAACCGACAGTTCGCCGAAGCTCTGGTGGAACTGAAAAAGGGGTCCGCACCTCCGGTGTTAGCGGAACCAAAGATTGTACGTGCTTCCTACCACCTGCAAAAGATGACACCGGCGGATGATGTTGAGGCGTACATGGCGACTTTCGAGAGAGTCGCTGACCGCGAAGGATGGCCAAAAGAGCAGTGGGCGGGACTATTGGCCCCATTCCTAACAGGAGAACCCCAAAAGGCCTACTTTGACCTAGAACCAGATAAGGCCCAGGACTATGAGACTCTAAAGACAGAAATACTCGCACGCTTGGGTGTCACCATGGCAGTCCGGGCCCAGCGCGTACATCAGTGGTCCTATTCCAGCAACAAGCCACCCCGGTCACAAATGTTTGACCTGGTCCACCTCACCAGGAAGTGGTTGCAGCCAGAGACTCTGACCAGCCCTCAGATTGTGGAGCGTGTGGTAATGGACCGGTACCTGCGTGCGCTCCCTGCTACCCTGAGAAAGTGGGTCGGACAGGGGGACCCCAACACTGCAGCCCAAATGGTGGACCTAGTGGAGAGGTACAGTGCTACCGAGGACTTAATAAACCCACCCACGCCCCACTTCGGAGTGTCTCGGGGTGCAAGATCTCCCCACGGTTCGGGTAAGACTGTTCCGGGGTTCAAGAGTTTGGGGAGAGTGGATAAGACTGTTGTTACAGCAGATGAGACTGTAGGTCCTAGACCTGGAGACTGGCCAAAGAAGCCAGGAAGGTTTTTGGGACCGGTAAGAGGACTGGGGGTAGGGCAAATACGGTGTTTTCGTTGCCATGCATTAGGCCATATTGCTGCAAACTGCCCTCTAAATGATGAACCTATGCAATGTGATTATGTTGATAGGGTAAGACGCCTTTCTCTGTTTGCACAGGTCGCATGTGTTGCGACAGGTCAGCGTCGCCTGGAAAAACAAATGTGCGTTATTTCAGTAGATGGCAAGCCTCTTACAGCCCTGCTAGACTCTGGTAGTGTGGTGACCTTAGTCAGGAGTGTGTGTGTAGACCCCGCAAAACTACACCCCAGTTGTATTGGGGTAATATGCATCCATGGGGACACTCGGGACTACCAAACAGCGGCGGTAGAGGTTGATACCCCCTGGGGCTGTGTAACACATTCAGTGGGGGTGGTACCTTCACTGCTCCATGAAGCCTTAGTGGGGAGGGACTTTCCTCATTTTTGGAAGCTATGGGAGAGTGAAGGGAGGCCCGTAGATAGCGCTCCCCCTACTGGGGAAACTCGAGAACTCTCACCAGACCCGTTTTGCCAAAGGGAAGGGCATGCTGTTGGTGGGATCGAGGAGGCCGGAGATCCTCCACCATTCCCTGCCATGGCTGGGGAACCGGAGGACTTAGAAGCTAGCACCCAGCCTGAGGGTAACGAACAGGAAACCTCGCCTGACCCTAACATGGAGAGTAGCCAAAATGTGGTACCCGACTTGGAGGTCAGGAGGGAGGATTTCTGTACCGAGCAGCTGCGAGAGCCCACCCTCATTAATGCCAGGGAAAATGTTAAGGTGTTGGATGGGGAACCGGTGGATCCTAATTGGGTGGTGTCCTTTCCCTACATGGCAATTAAAAACAATTTGTTATATCGGGTGATAAAACATGGAGAGGAAGAGGTAGAACAGCTACTGGTTCCCAAACCCTTTCGCAGGGTGGTGCTAGACCTGGCTCATGGTCACGTAATGGGGGGACATCTCGGGGTCGAAAAAACCAGGGAGAGAATCACCCAAAGATTCTTCTGGCCCGGTTTGCATGCAGAGGTCAAGGAGTACTGTGAATCGTGCCCCGAGTGCCAAATGTCAGCACCATCGCCCCATTTTCGCAGCCCCCTTGTTCCTCTACCAATAATTGAGGTCCCCTTTGAAAGGATTGGCATGGACCTGGTGGGGCCGGTCGTGAAATCTGCCCGAGGTCACCAGCATATTCTGGTGATCCTGGACTATGCGACTCGCTATCCTGAGGCCATACCCTTGCGTAACACCTCCGCCAAGGTTATTGCCAAGGAATTAGTCCAGGTGTTTAGTCGAGTAGGGATCCCAAAAGAGATCTTGACCGATCAAGGCACCCCTTTTATGTCAAGGGTTACCAAGGAATTGTGTAGATTGTACAAAATCTCCCATCTCCGTACTTCTGTCTACCACCCCCAGACAGATGGTCTGGTCGAAAGGTTTAATAAAACATTGAAGAGTATGTTGAAAAAGGTGGTCGACAAGGATGGGAGAGACTGGGATTTTTTGCTACCATATCTCATGTTTGCCATACGAGAGGTTCCACAGGCTATTCCCCCTTTGAGCTCTTGTATGGTAGGCATCCCAGGGGCCTGCTAGATATTGCTAAAGAAACGTGGGAAGGAGAGGTCAGCCCATATAGGAGCATCATAGAGCATGTCTCCTTGATGCAGGACCGAATCGCAGCCGTTCTGCCCCTAGTACGGGAACATATGGAGCGAGCCCAGGAGGCCCAAAGGAGGGTCTATAACCGGGGTGCCAAGGTCCGTACTTTCAACCCGGGGGACAGAGTGTTGGTACTGGTTCCCACGGTAGAAAGCAAGTTTTTAGCCAAGTGGCAGGGTCCCTTTGAGGTTGTCCAAAGGGTGGGGGAGGTAAACTACAAAGTCTACCAGCCAGGGAAAAGGAAACCACACCAAATTTACCATGTAAATCTCTTAAAGCCCTGGAAGGAACGAGAGACTTTACTGGCCACGTCCCCACTTCCAACAGAACGGATACCCGTGATACCTGACGTTCCCATCACGGATTCCCTGTCCGTAGCACAGCAAAGTGACGTTAGGGCATTCGTGCAGAAAAATAGAGACTTTTTCTCCCCCTTACCCGGACTGACCAACACGATCCAACATGACATAGTGACGGAACCAGGGGTTCGGGTAAATGTAAAACCATATAGAATTCCAGAGGCCCGGCGAGAGGCAGTTGCGGAAGAAATAAAAAATATGTTAGAGTTGGATGTGATCGAGGAGTCTCACAGTGAGTGGTCAAGTCCCATAGTGCTGGTCCCAAAACCTGATGGCAGTATTAGGTTTTGTAATGATTTTAGAAAACTTAACAGTGTGTCCAAATTTGACGCCTACCCGATGCCCCGGGTCGACGAACTTGTGGACAGGTTGGGACAGGCTCGCTACATAACGACCCTAGACCTAACGAAAGGTTATTGTCAGATACCGCTTACTGAATCGGCCAAGGAGAAGACTGCCTTTCCACTCCTGAGGGCTCGTTTCAGTATAAGCGGATGCCGTTTGGTCTGCACGGAGCCCCTGCATCATTCCAGCGAATGATGGACAAAATTTTGAGACCACATCGCTTGTATGCAGCGGCGTACTTGGACGATGTGGTCATCCACAGCCCAGATTGGGAATCGCACCTGCTCCGTGTACAAGCGGTCGTAGATTCCCTTAGGGAAGCACGTCTCACGGCCAATCCAAAGAAATGTGCCATAGGCCTGGAGGAGGCCAAATACCTTGGGTACATTATTGGCCGGGGGATGGTCAAGCCGCAGACCAATAAGATTGAGGCAATTCAAAAATGGCCCCAACCAGTCAATAAAAAACAAGTGAGGGCCTTCCTGGGCATTACGGGGTATTACAGGCGTTTTATACCCAATTTTGCCACCATTGCCGCCCCCTTGACCGATCTAACGAAGGGTAAGGGGTCGGTCATGGTCAAATGGAACCCCGAAGCCGAGGGGGCATTTCAGAAGTTAAAACAGGCTCTTTGTATGGTACCCGTACTAGTAACCCCAGATTTTAGCCAGGAGTTTGTTATACAGACGGATGCCTCTGAGGTGGGACTAGGGGCCGTACTGTCACAGATCAGGGATGGTGAGGAGCACCCAGTGGTATACCTGAGCAGGAAGCTGAACAAGCACGAGAAAAATTATGCCATCGTAGAAAAGGAGTGTCTCGCCATTAAGTGGGCCTTAGACTCCCTGAGGTATTACCTACTGGGGAGGTCATTTAAGCTGGTCACAGACCATGCTCCCCTGAAGTGGATGTGTGATAACAGGGAGAAAAATGCTCGTGTGACAAGGTGGTTTCTGGCTCTACAGCCTTTTAAATTTGCGGTGGAGCACAGGCCAGGGAAGCTCCAAAATAATGCAGATGCCCTCTCCCGTGTGCACTGTATGGTTGGGTCAAGTGCTCAGCCGCAGGGGCTTGAGCAGAGGGGGAGGATATGTGACGCTATGCGAGGTGCGATACATGATCATAGGTACATTTCACCTCGCATACGTTCTATCATGAGAGACTGAACCGGAATCCATTCCGGGTTTTACAGCCTCTGTGCCTGGCTAGGATTCCGGTCCGGATGTTTGGGTCCACTGGAGTCCACAATCAGCTGGACTTTAAATGTCCAGGAAGAGAGCACAACAGGGCTCTGGCTTGAAACTCAGGAAGGACCTGAGTGAGGGGAGCGCTGAGTGCTGGACTGAAAAGGTTTGCTTTACTGCATGTTTTGTGGGTGTCAGGGACTAGCCCCACACTGTATAGAGAGGAGATCCTGTTTGTTTAGTTTAGCGCCGGACGGCAAGGATTTAATTTATTGTTTTGTTTATTGTAATCTGCAAACCGTTTATAAATAAAATCTGGCATCCGCCAGACTTAAAAGAAAGTGCCTGCTTACAGACTGTGATTTCAGAAAAGGTGATCCCCACGAGCTAATCCCTCACAGCCTGAATAATGACTTGTTGAATCCAACATGCAATAGTAGATTTCAATGCTGCCTGGCCCTTCCCTGGGCCCTGTGGCAGAATAAACAGACAATCAGTCTTTCGTATCTGAGCCGTAGCTTGCAGATAAACTTCCACTGCTCTTACAACATCTAGAGAGTGTAGACTTTCTTCCTCCGCAGATCTGGAAAAAAAGACGGTAAGAAAGTTGGGTGAGGACGCAGTACCACCCTGTCATCATGAATAATCATATACGGTTCTTTACATGAAAGAGCCGCCAATTCCGATACCCTCCTTGCTGAGGATATGTGTAGCACTACCCCCGGAGGAGCTGCTGGTTGTTTTGGGTGGCACATTTACCTCTCTCCTTGGTTTAGCATCTGACGACTTAGGTAGTTCGCTTGCCAGTTTTCTACGCCCGGAATGTATATGGCTGATAGAGCCGGCATGCTCCATTCTGCCCACCGCAGGATGTGAGCGACCTCCGATGCTGCAGCCGAGCTTCTTGTTCCTCCTTGATGGTTGACATACGCCACCGCCGTGACCATGTGGAGAGGCACTCCCTGATCGCCCGAAGTTCCAGTACATTCATCGGCAGGCGGGGATTCTTCCTGCATCCAGCGACCCTGTGTCGACTGAGCACCCCAAACTCCCCCCCAGCCGGTCAGGCTGGCGTCCGTCGTGATCACCGTCCAGTGGAATGGAAGGAACGACTTTCCGAACCGAAGGACCGGAGATCTCAGCCACCAAACCAGGGAAGTACTGACTAGTTGGCTCACCCAGATTTGACAATCCAGGGACAACGGACAGGATCTCCTTCTGCAAGACTTGAGTGTGGAATTGAGCATACGGAGGCTACCATGAGACCCAGGACTCGCATGCAAAAGCGCAGCGATGACCACCTGTGGGATGCTAACAGCTTCACTGTCGCCTGAAGAGTCTGCAATTTTTCCAAAGGGAGAAAAACTCTCGCCTCTGAGGAGTCCGGAACCAAGCCCAGGTATTCCAGGCGCTGAGTCAGCACCAACACCGACATTGCCACATCCTCCTCTAATTCTGAGTCTGAAACTGCTCTCCGAAGGAGGTCATCCAGGAAGGCCACGATGGCAATTCCTCGCTGTCTCAGCAGAGCCAGAATCAGGGCGAGCACCTTGGTGAAAACTCTTGGTGCCGACGCCAGGCCAAAAGGGAGAGCTACAAATTGGTAGTGATCTTCCCCGACTGCAAAGCGCAGAAATCTTTGATGCCCGACATATATGGGGACATGCAAGTATGCGTCCTTGATGTCCAAGGACGTGTCAGCAGGTCCTGTACTGTCCCAAACAGGGCATTCCGACGAGCCGGAAGAAGATGAAGGTTTGAATGAAAGAATCTGTTTGGTGAACAAGAAAGAAATTCTATTTTGTACCCTGATGAAACCACTTCGCAAACTCACTGGTCGGAAAGCAGGGAGGTCCATCAAGCTGCAAACTCACGAAGGCGACTCCCCCCACCCGAGAGTCGGCGGGGGCAAACCCTCATGCTGTCGCAGACTTGTTCGCAGGCTTTTTTTGATTGTGAAACCAGGGACACTTTTGTTACTCAGCTGGCCCCTTGTCGGTCTGGGAGAGTGATGAAAGAAATGCCTCTGAGCAGAAAAGGAGGGCCCTGGCCTATGGCGTGGCTCCTTACCTTTCCTGGATTGTGGGAGCAGCGTGCTCTTACCCCCAGTGACATTCTTAATAATGTCGTCCAGTGAGGCTCCAAATAGCCTCTCACCCTGGAAGGGCAAATCCGCCAGAGTCTTCTTGGAAGTCTGGTCCACGGACCAGCATTTTAGCCAAATCAGGCTATGCAGTACCACAGCAGATACTAAGGCTCTGAAAATCTAGGGAGCTGTGTCCAGGGCTGCATCACAGACATATTTAAGGCCATGCACCAACTGGTTGGCCGCAGCCAATACTGGCTGTAATGCTGACCCCAGCATGGTGAACATGGATCGGGCCCCCGCTTCGGACCTCCTATCTGCAGGATCCTTAAATGCAGGGGTTCCCTCAACCGGAATCGTGGTTACCTTGTTTAACCTGGATACCGGGGGAGATGCCCATTTTTTCAGAAGGCTCTCCTCAAAAGGGTAACGGACCACCCTGCGTTTTGGGACCGAAAAAGTCCTCTGCGCCCGTTCCCATTCTTTGTCTATAAACGTATCAAATAAGTTACATAAGGAAACACCTTAGTAGTGCAGGTCAGCTTGTGGGACCCAAAAGGCACCGACACCTCAGTAGATGCCCCAGCCGCATCCTCCAGCTTGAGGGTTTCACGCACTGCGGTGATAAATGCTCCAACAAGCGCCTTCTCCTGAGCTGACCCGCACACAGAGTCTTCCTCACTGTACGAATGGTCCTGGTCCGCATTCTCTGATACTTCAGAACAGGGGCCCTGTGTCCAAGCCGGGACCGAGTCTGAGTTAGAGCTTTCCCCAGAAGATGGTGGTGGGAGGGGGCGTTTTTTACCCCCCTTTCACCCGCACACTGCCTCCACTCTGGCAACAAATGACTCCAGGACTGTCGACAAAGCGCCCATAGGTACCGCAGGGGCACCGGTTGCTACCACCAGAAGGTCTGGAGAAGAAGCGCCAGCTTCTGATGCCATGCTGACCCGCTCACCTGACAGCCACTCAGGGACTAAGTCAAGGTACAAAAAAGGCCCACTCTCCTATCTGCCACAGACCGAGGGGTATTCCCAGAGGCCTCACCGCCCTGACCCAGGGGCTGCTCACTGCTGCGGTCTGCTCCAACTCCTGCACAGTGTACGCCTGAGGTGATCTGTGCTGTTCGCGCCGTTCAGTATGACAAAACCAGTGCTAGAGGCCAAAATCAATGTTAAGCTACAAAAAGATGGCCACCGGCTGCCCCAGGAAAAAAAGAGCGCGAGCTACAAGAAAATGTCCACCGCTGTATTAGCAATAGGAACAGCACGGCTACAGGAAAATGGCGCTAGCGCATCTTCTGAGGTAAAAAAAATTATAAAAGGCTGTGAAAACACTGGGCCTCCGAGCAGAGGCCCGCCCCCCCAAGGCAGACCACCCACACTAGAGCGGACCTGGACCCCCTGCACAGCCCCCAGTCAGGACCCAGAGCCCCCCTCAGGGACCCCCCGGTGAGGTAAACAGCAGGCTCAGCAATGCATGGGGAGGAGGGATGAACGGGGAGAGAGGAAAGGGAGGGCGAGAGACCCCCTAATCGACCCCCCCAAGGAAAGCCCAGCTGTTCCATCCTGCCAAGACAGGAGGAACCTTACTTACCCATCCTTGCGAGGACTGCTGGACGCGTTCCTGACAGACCCATCACTGAGCAGTATGGAGTCGCTGTCAGCTACGGCCCACTGTGACTGGACAGCCGTAGCCCAGTCATATGTGGGCCCCCTGAAGCATACAGCTCACCGGTCACCCCTGAAGCAATGGGGTATGTCATGGCCGGCCCAGTGCGTAGCTAAAGGCCTGCTCACGCTCGATGGCCAGACTGGGTAGACTAAGTTCTCCAGGACCAATGGGCCCCTAGGGTAAGGTGACCAGATTTTTAAAATGAAATCAGGGGACATATTTTTTCTTTACTAGTAATGGCGGCAATCAGCGACTCTCTGCCCGTCGCCGCCCACCTCACAGCCTCTCAAGTCTTACTCTCCGGGCCCCAGCTACTACTGGATGGGGAGCGGAGGAAGATCACTCCGCCAGGGAAGGCAAGGAGATAGGCAGGTGGCTGGCCAGGATTTGAGCCAAGGCAGAAGAACATGCGAGCGAAGCTGAATGGGCATGCCCCCGAAACCGAAGAAATATTCCCTCCGCTCAGCACATGATCATCAGAAAGGGGCACAGATAATTCGGAAAAATACACCCCCCCCCCCATGCTAGTAGGCACAGCGGAGCGGGGGGTGTGTAATTCTAATTTTTTTATTTTAATTCTGATTGGGCTAGGTTCAGGTAGCTGCGCTTGATGTTACGGCGGCACAGCGTATCGTATTTACGCTACGCCACCGCAACTTACAGGAGCAAGTGCATTATTCACAAAGCACTTGCGGCGGCATAGCGCAAATGGGGCCGGCGTAAGCCCGCGTAATTCAAATGTGGAAGGGGGGGCATGTTTTATGTTAATGTGTGATGACCTGACGTGATTGACGTTTTTTACGAACGGCACATGCGCCGTCCGTGTACATATCCCAGTGTGCATTGCTCCCGAGTACGCCGCAACGACGTATTGGTTTCGACGTGAACATAAATTACGTCCAGCCCTATTCGCGAACGACTTACGCAAACGACGTTAAAAACTCAAAAATCTGAGCGGGAACGATGTCCATACGTGACAATGTACCCTAAGATACGACGGCGTAAGAGAATTACGCCAGTCGGATCTTAGTCTAATGTCGGCGTATCTTGCTTTCTGAATACAGAAAGAAGATACGCCGGCGCAGCTTTGAATTTACGCGGCGTATCTATGGATACGCCGGCGTAAACCATTGCTGAATCTAGCCCATTGTCTTTGAAATTTCCCCTGCCCCCTATTAAATCCAATCTAGGGACAAAACCAGGGACAGACTTGGTCCGGGGACCGTGTCCTCAATCAGGGGACTGTCCCCTGAAACTGGGGATGTCTGGTCACCCTACCCTAGGGAGCCAGGTCCTTCTCCTACACTAGACAGAAAAAAACTGAGCTGCTGAGTGCAGCTTTGCTATAGTTACATGTTTTTTAAATATCTAACATGTCTGCCTAGTCCCTTCCTAATAGACAAAACATAACTCTAATGTCAAGAGTTAAGGAAGCTGTTTCACCACTGCTGCCAATTCAAATCAATGGGACAGCGCGGCTATACCGCTGGCAATGTGCTGCTGCAGCGCATTGCGGGCGGTTTTAACCCTTTCTCGGCTGCTAGCCGGGGGTAAAACCGCCTTCGCTAGCGGCCAAAATGCGCCGCAAATCCACCCATAGCATCGATGGTAAAAATAGCAGAGTTTTACCGCCGACGCTATGAGCGGCTCAGTGTGAAAGGGATCTTATAGCGCAAAAAATAAAAAGCACAGAGGTGATTAAATACCACCACAAGAAAGTTTTATTTGTAGGAAAAAAGGGACATCAATTTTATTTGGGTACAGTGTCGCAGGACCGCGCAGTTGTCAGTTAAAGTAACGCAGCGCTGTATCGCAAACAATTTCCTGGTCATGAAGAGAGGTAAACCTTCTGGAGGACAAGTGGTTAAGCAATTTTTATTTAGAGGGCAAAGGACTGTATTTCGACAGACACTCCATCTTCAGTGTGCTTTCGTGCTTAGAGATTTTACTAATTAATATGTACTTTAGCAACTCCTTCAGCATCCATTTTGGATGGATAAAGACGAATTTTCTGTGATAATTTGTATTGCTATTGACGTCACCACCAGCAGCCATTAGATGAAGGCGACGATGTCCGCAAACAAGATGGCGAGCGGGAGGCGTGGCCTATACGCTGGGTCACGTTGTCGCACGCCGTCCAATGAGCAGCTGAGTATTGAGAAGCGGAGAAGGCGGGTCTGGTGTTAGTCGTAAAGTGAAGCGGCGTCTATAGAGCGGTAAAGGGAGTGCGTGAGTGTGCGAATTGTGAACGGCAGGTGTGTGAGGAACCCGTGAAGGAGATAAAGGAAACCCGCGAAAGACTCCGGTGAGTGCAGCGTCTTTCTCACAGGAGCGGCCTGGGCCTTCCTCTGTGCACCGCGTACATTGGTGTGCGCTGCAGGCCGCGCCTGAGGAGAGCCCGCCACATTTCCCTCCAGTGTGGGCCGTGTAATGTGTCCGGCTGGAGACCTCCCAGCTTCCCTCACGCAGCATTGTGGGTCTCCCTCTTTTGTGTCTTTAAAGGCCTAGTCCACCAAATACTGCTATTAGGGATGTGAAGTCCGTCGGTCATTGTTGTTAATTAGCAGACATGAAAGAAGTGGTCACCTCGTGGGCCTACTTCTAGTTGTATTCAGGGATGTATATGTAATATCTGTATACACTAGCTGGGGGGACTATGGGAGGCCATAGACTTTGTATGTAGATGTATGCTTTGTTTGCAGCTTCACACGACCATGTGGCTCTAGTGTGATGTGTGGTGCTGCAGCCTGTATGTGGAATGGCTCCCCCAACACACTTTAAGCTAACCTATTCATTTAAATGGGCTGCAGAATGTACAAAAAAAAAAAATGTAGTGTGGGTATTACTTTTTGGTGAATCACGCCACACCAAACTGCATGGTGCTGTGGTACCGTGTGATTTGGTGGCCGCAGATGCAGCAATGCATGCAGGAAATGCGCCTTTTCATGTGGTATTATTGAACTGATCCCCCCCAGACTAGGTCCATAGGCGCGGTTCACACACTTCTGTGTTTGGTTTGGCACAGCAGCCCGTTCACCCTGAATGGACTTTTGTACCTGCAGGCAAAAGGTCTCTGCACGTTTTTTTTTTAAGCGGTAAACCGTTGGCTTTTATGTGATCCGATTCCCGTGCCATTTGGCACTGCGATCTGATCTGGGGGTGGGAATAACTTTCTATTGACACCCGCAGAGAGCTGTGCGAACTGCCTGCGAGTGACTTGCGATTAGGGTGACCATGTGTCCCGGATTGCCCGGGACAGTCCCGCATTTTGCAGGTCTGTCCCGGGCACAATTATTCCAGGACAATACAGTGTCCCGGAATGAAACTGACACAGTTACCCCCCCCCCCGGGCAAATCTGATGCCCCCTAAAAAGGCCGCCACATCACCACTTAACTCACTGACAGTACTTGTCCTGGCCGGGAATGAATTAAGGAGCGCATTCCCACCCCGTGCTTGTGATTGGAGAAATCGTAAACACTGCCTCTTGTGTCCAATCGCTGTGCTGTGATTCATTACAGCACAAGCTGATTTTTGGGAGGGGAGAGTGTCCCTGAATGGTAGCTTGGAAATGTGGTCACCCTACTTGCGATGCAGGAACCTGTATCGCATATGTGTGAGCCCAGCCTTAAAGGGGTTGCAAAGCTTTGTTTTTTTTTGTGCATTTTGGTTCACTTACCCCTTCCTTCAATTTCCCTTCTAAATGTTTTTTTTTTCTTTGTCTGAATTTCTCACTTCCTGTTCCTCCTCAGTAAGGATGAGCTCCGGGGTGTTCGCATAGAACACGTGCAGAGCCCGTCAGGAAGTGTGCATGGCGCTGCGCTAATCGCAGCCAGGGAGACATTGTCCCGATGCTCGGCTGCAGGGATCGTGAAATGTCTCCCTGGCTGTGATTAGCGCAGCGCCGTGCACACTTCCTGGCGGGCTCTGCGCTTGTTCTATGCGAACACGCCAGAGCTCATCCTTACTCCTCAGTAAGCTGTTCTGGCTGACTAACCCTCAGACAGAACGGCTCGGATGATGGGGACAAGCTTACTGAGGAGAAACAGGAAGTGAGAAATTTGGACAAAGGGGGGAAAAAAACATTTAGAAGGGTAATGGAAGGAAAAGGTAAGTGAACCAACAATGCACTAGCTTAAAGGAACCTATTTATTAAATAAAAGACAAACTTTTACAACCCCTTTTTAAAGTGGAGTTCCAAGCTTTTTTTTTGTTTTGTTAAAAGTCGGCAGCTACAAAAAGTGTAGCTGCTGACTTTTAACCACTTACCCCCCGGACCATATTGCTGCCCAAAGACCAGAGTACTTTTTGCGATTCGGGACTGCGTCGCTTTAACAGACAATTGCGCGGTCGTGCGACGTGGCTCCCAAACAAAATTGGCGTCCTTTTTTTCCCACAAATAGAGCTTTCTTTTGGTGGTATTTGATCACCTCTGCGTTTTTTATTTTTTGCGCTATAAACAAAAATAGAACGACAATTTTGAAAAAAATTAATATTTTTTACTTTTTGCTGTAATAAATATCCCCCAAAAATATATAGAAAAACATTTTTTTTCCTCAGTTTAGGCCGATACGTATTCTTCTACATATTTTTCGTAAAAAAAAATCGCAATAAGCGTTTATTGATTGGTTTGCGCAAAAGTTATAGCGTTTACAAAATAGGGGGTATTTTTATGGCATTTTTATTAATATTTTTTTTACTAGTAATGGCGGCGATCAGCGATTTTTTTTTCGGTATTGCGACATTATGGCGGACACTTCGGACATTTTTGACACATTTTTGGGACCATTGGCATTTTTATAGCGATCAGTGCTATAAAAATGCATTAGATTACTATAAAAATGCCACTGGCAGTGAAGGGGTTAACACTAGGGGGCGGGGAAGGGGTTAAGTATGCCTGGGTGTGTTCTTACTGTGGGGGGGGGGGGGGGTGGCTTCACTAGGGGAAACACTGATTTTCTGTTCATACATTGTATGAACAGAAAATCAGCATTTCCCCTGCTGACAGGAACGAGAGCTGTGTGTTTACACACACAGCTCCCGTTCCCCGCTCTGTACCGAGCGATCGCGTGTGCCCGGCGGCGATCGCGCCCGCCGGGCACACGCACGGGAGTCGGGGGCGAGCGGGCGGCGCGCGTGCGCCCCTAGTGGCGGCTAATAGGCAGGACGTCCATTTACGTGGTCTCGCCTAGGAGAGCCACCTTGTGGACGTATTTCGGCGGTGCAGCGACGGCAAGTGGTTAATAAATGGACACTTCCTGTTCCACGGTCCAGCGATGCGGCCGCACAGATCCCCCGGCAGCTTCACGGCTGGCGCGAGTCACGCTGAGCTCTCCCAGTGGACAGGCAATCTTTTGGGACGTATGACGTGTCCCGGAAGATTTCCGAGTGAGGGGCCTACTAGGAGAAGTGGGACAGGAAGTCCCACTCAAAACTAGTCTCCCTCCCCCAAAAAATTACTTGGCAAATATGGCACGTAAGGGGGTGAAGAGTAGGCAGAAGTTCCACTTTTGGGTGGAACTCTGCTTTAAAAAGAGAAGTATAGAATTTTTTTTTTCCTCCACAGTCATACTTACCTAGGTGGATGCAGCACCGGGAACCAAGTGATCGAGCATCGCCGTTCACTTGGTTTTCAGAGCTCTGTGAGTAACAGCTCATTGGATCGCTGAGCTGTACAGGGGGCAGAGCGGATCCAGACTCTGGGTCAGAATGCCTGGAATGAAATTGGTGACATCAGAAGACACATCGGACTTCGGCTCTCTCCCTGCTGAAAACGGGTCACAGGAAAGCAAAATGAATTGCACTCCTGTGATCCTTAGACGTACAGCCAAACGTTTGTGCGACACAGCAGCCCGTTCCCTTGAATAGGCTTCTGTACCTGCAGCCCCCGAAGTGCTCCTCTTTCCTTTCCGCCGCCATGTCCCTTCGGGTATCGCCCGCTCTGGCGTTGTGACTGGCTGGAACGGCGATGACGTCACTCCCGTGCATGCATGCGGCACTAGCATGATCCCCTGCATGATCCCATTCATAAAACCGGGGTGCTCAGTGTGCCTGCGCCGTAGACATCGGTGCAGTGTTTTCTGCAAATATCTCCTTAACCGTGTAGGAGATATTTCTTGCACTTACAGGTAAGCCTTAATCTAGGCTTACCTGTAGGTGCAAGTTGTCAAAGTGGGTTTAAAGTGAAAGTCCATACAAAATCTAAAATTCCTGCATCTATAGACACCAGGGATCCAACACTTACCTCTCTATCCCGTTAAAGAAAATGGTTCTACCTTTTTTTTAAGCCAATCTCCAGTGCCAGAAGCTCTGCAGAGGACACAGATGACAACGGCTGTGAAATTACGTCACCCATAGGCCTACTATTGGGCTTACGTTGTCCTTCGTCTCCTCTGCACTCATCTACACAGAGAAGCTGTGACAGCTCAGCGTGAGATCCAGGAGGAGCGCATCAGCACGGCTTCCAGAAAGGTATGTATACAAATGTTTTTCTTTACAGAGATAGAGAGGGAAGTGTTAGATCCCTGGTGTCTATAGATGCAGGGATTTTAGATTTTGCTTGGGCAGTCCACTTTAAGGTAAGTTGCGTGCTAGCACATTACAACAGTGCCTTGCAGGGAAATAAATAAAAGCTGGCGGTTTACTGCTGCTTTCAAAATGTGCAGAGACCTTTTTCCTGCAGTTTCAGATGCCCATTCAAGGGAACGGGCTGCTGTGTCGCACAAACGTTTGGCTGTACTTCTATGGATCACAGGAGTGCAAATCATTTTGCCTTCCTGTGACCCATTTTCAGCAGGGACTGAGCTGAAGTCCGCTCTCTGCTGATGTCACCAATATCAGTCCAGGCATCGTGTCATTCCGACCCCAGTGTCTCGATCCGCCAGACTTTCGGTGAGCTCTGCCCCCTTCACAGCTCAGCGCTCCAATGAGCGGCGAGGGAGACACACGGAGCTCTGAAAACAGAGTGATCAGCGATGTTCAATCGCTCGGTTCTCAGTGCTGCATCCACCTAGGTAAGTATGATTGGCGGTGGGGAATCCTTTACTTCTCTTAACTGGGTTCACACACATGCAATGGTTCCCGCATTGCATGTCAATCGCAAGCAGTTCACACTGCTCTATGCTGCAGACGTCAATAGAAAGTTATTGACACTATCAGATCAGATCGTAGTACGAAGTGCAAAATGGTACAGAAATCGGATGGCATGGGTGTGAACACCCAATGCCATCCGATTCCAGTGCGGACCAAAAAAAGTCCTGTACTATTTTGGTCCAAATGTGATGCAAATTCAGCCATACAAACTGTCCGAATCCACATCGCCTGTGATCTGCACAGCAATGCGGTGCGAATCACATGCAATGTCTGGTGTGAGCCCAGCCTAAAGGATAAGTGCACCCCAACACTATAATCTTTACATCTACAGACATCCATCATCTAACACTAACCTATCTAGCCCTGTAAAGAAAAATCTGTATACAAACTATTTTTGAAAGGGGTTGTAAAGGTAAACCATTTTTTTCCCTAAATAACGTCCTTTACCTTAGTGCAGTCCTTCTTCACTTACCTCATCCTTCCATTTTGCTTTTAAATGTCCTTATTTCTTCTGAGAAATCCTCAGTTCCTGTTACTGTCTGTAACTCCACACAGTAATGCAACACTTTCTCCCTGGTGTGGAGTGTCGTGCTCGCCCCCTCCCTTGGACTGAGAGTCAGGACGCCCACTAACACACAGCTCCTTTCTCTATCTGCAAAGTAAATAGTGCCGTGACACTCCTGCTCGCCCCCCCCCCCCCAAGAGGTTTTCTCCACACCAGGGAGAAAGCCTCGCATTACTGTGTGGAGTTACAGACAGAAGAACAGGAAGTGAGGATTTCTAAGAATAAATAAAGACATTTAAAAGCAAAATGGAAGGATGAGGTAAGTGAAAGAGGACTGCACTAAGGTAAAGGAAGCTATTTGGGGAATTTAATTATTATTATTTTTTTTACCTTTACAACGCCTTTAAGCCGTTCTGACCTGATCCCACGCTGAGCTGTCAGCTGCGGCTTTGCTGTTGAGACTGGTGCAGAGGACACAGCCAGCAACGGAAGCCCCATAGTAACTCTATGGGTGACGCCGCTCTCCATTAATTTCACAGCCGTTGTCAGCTGTGTGCTCTGCAGAGCTTCCACCACTGGAAACCGCATCGGCTCCAAAAAAGGTATGTATACAGATTTCTTCTTTACAGGGCTAGCTAGGTTAGGCTTATATTGTGGATGTCTGTAGATGTAGCTTTTTTAAGCATTGGGGTGGACTTATCCTTTAATACTAAGCCCTCTAGCAGCACGCTGACCGTGCTTTAAACTTCACCTGGTGCATGCGTGAGGGAGAGTCATTCGCAGCACAGGACTATGAAGGAACGGCACGGGTATGCATGTAAATGTCTCCTAAACAATGCACGTTTAGATGATACTATGGGGTTTATTTACAAAAGGCAAAGTGCACTGGAAGTGCAGTCACTGTAAATCTGAGGGATAGATCTGAAATGAGGGAAGCTGCTGATTTTATCATCCAATCATGTGGAAGCTAAAATGCTGTTTTTTTTTTTTTCCTTGCATGTACCCCTCGGATCTGCAGCGACTGCACTTTGCACTTATAGTGTTAAGTGGATTTTCCTTTAGTAAATCACCCCCTTGGTGTACCTAATAGGTAAGCCTTATTGGCTTGTGGGTGAAAATCAACCAAGGGAGTTTACTCCCACTTAAAAACCGCAGCTGCAGGGAAATTTCCTGCAAACGGACTGCATGCTTAGAAAGCGGTTCTTCAACCTTAAAACAAATAATTAAAAGTCGGCAGCTACAAATACTGCTGAATTTTAGGCCTCACGCGCACTGGGTGCTAGTAATGTTGACTGTATGAGTTTGAGTAGCGTTTAGTTTTGCTAAAAAAAAAAAAAATACTCCCACAAAAGCATATGGCTCAAATACTCAAAATAGCCAAGTTTTTCAGCATTTTTAAGCTTTTGTCAGTGTTCTAATGGCCAGTTCACACCAGACGCACTTTTGTGTGCTTTTTTTTTTTTTTTTTTCTGCACTAAAAATGCATGCACAGTGTTTTCCATGTATTCCAATGGCTCTAGTTCATGCCATGCAGTCAGTTATCAGTGCAGAACTAGAGCCATTGGAATACATGGAAAACGCTGTGCAGAAAAAAAAGCACACAGAACTAAACGGAACTGCGTCTGGTGTGAACTGGCCCTTACAACTGAAACTCCTCTTAAAACCCACTAGTTCTGTTTTAAAAAATAAATACATTTTTTTCCAGACAGAAAACGCTGATAACAGCCTATGTATGCATGGACACATAGGATAACATGCTGGGCAGTTTGCTAGCTGCAGAAGAAAAAATGCTTGAAGCCAAGAACAGCAGCTGTAAAAACATCCAGTGTACTTGAGGCCTTAAAGTAGAAGTCTGCCCTAAACACTAAAATCCCTGCATCTACAGACATCCATGATCTAACACTAACCTATTTAGACCTGTAAAGGAGAAATCGGCATTGGATCATGGATGTCTGCAGATGATTTTAGTGTTGGGGTGGACTTACACGCGATCACGTGCTGTCCTCACTCGGGCTGGCTTTGCAGGTTCAGGCAGCACTAGATATCTTATTTTGCTTGCATATGCCGCTGATTGGGAACGTGCACCACTGATAAGAGGTATTGGAGACCTGGAACGGAGAAGAGCACGAACCTTAGTTTAGCCCTGGTTCACATTGGTACGTTTTTGACATGTTAAATTGGCGGCATTTGCCGGCAATGGCACAGTCAAGAAACCTGCACAGATGTCTCTGAAATCGTGGTCAAAATCGGGACCACCAATGCGTGAGTGAAATCGTGCGAGTTCAGCTCAACTCGCACAGCTTAATTCCCGCGGCCCAGTGTGATCCCAGGCTTACCCTGATTGGGGGACTGCCTAGTTAGACCCACTGGTAACACTGGTCTAAGTATAAGGTGACCTGCCTCTTTTTACTGGTGGAGAATCACGTTTTAGCATTATTATTCAGCACAGAGGTGGAAGATCAAGAACACAAGGAACTGTTAATCCTTTTATTAATTTTGGATTTCTTTTCTTTTGGACTCACTATTTGTTTTGGATTCAATATACTGTAATACCTTGGATTACGAGCATAATTCCTTCTAGAAGAATGCTTGTAATCCAAAGCACTCGTATATCAAAGCGAGTTTCGACTTGGGAAATAATGGAAACTCAGATAATCCGTTCCACAGCTACTGCTTGTTTATTCTGTACCGCATTTGGTCAGAGGTGCGGGGGCGCCGGAAATACTTGGGAACATATTGTCTCCAGGCCCCTCGCACCTCTGGCCAAATGGGGTTCTGCACACAGGCCTGAATCCTGCTGGTCTTGCCAGACAACGCTCACAAAGCGGGTCAGGATTTATTTATTTTTTTAAATGTGCTCTTATTGCGAAATTTTTGTAAACCACGTTACTCGCAAATTGAAGTTCCACTGTAGTAACATTTACTAGTTGTTACCTTTTTTAGAATAAATAAATTATGTGCAACAATGTTGCATCTATTTTCATGTGGTGATCCAGGCAGTAAGTCTATTTTTCAAAAAAATCAATCTGTCCTGCAGAAAGTATTGGTTACAGAGATGAGACAAACCCATTAACACTGGCATGGATGCTTACAGTAATATGTAAAACCATTATCCCAAAAGGAAAAAAACTATTTGCTGTAACTGATTATAAAGTTCTTGCAATCTGCTGCGGGTGTCAATACAAAGTTAATGATGGCCCAACCGCAGGTTGCAAGTGTAGTGTGTTTACCTGGAAAAATGGAAAGAAACTGCGCTAAAACACCAAAAACAGAAAAAAAGAGGAAAAGGGACCTACAACCAAATGACAGTCTATTCACTCCGAGAGCTGCAATTAGCATGTAAACAATAAATACAAGTGAAAAAATGTGAGAAATATATAAATCGCGTTGACTCTAAACAAAAAAACTTTTTGAAAGCGCAAAACTGTGAGTAATGATATATATGGCTCATTGCTATACCAAAATGATTGGAGTTTGATAGCCACTGGAGGCGCTATGTGGCAATCTCAGAACCCCCTCAGTGTTAATTAACGGTGATATAAGAAATACCAACAAAAGAATAAATTATATACATTTCAATCAAAAAACATATATAAACCAAAGCTAAAAATGGAAATAAAAAATAAGATTATATTAGGAAATTGTAAACTGACTGTAAAGTCCATAAGCTTTGGCAAGTGTATTCTCAAACACCCGTGCTTTGTGCTGAATTGCATCTAAGTAGAAAACGTGTCCAAAGAAAACGGTGATATATCCTCCACCAGGCTATGGATTGGCTCCTTACTAGATCTCCACGATCCCTTATTATAGGGGATCATAAACAGCATGCAAAGAGTAGTCACTCCTAGTCACGTGGTTCAGACGTATATGATCGAATTGGGTCTCATTCACAAGTGATTCCACCGGCAACAATGCCCACCATGTAAAAACAATGATAGCTCCACATAGGGTATTAAATGAGTAAAAAAGTTTTATTTTAAAATGGTAATGCACTTGCAGAAATGCAGTTAAAAGATCGCCTTGAATCTAATGTGCCGGCCGGAACACAAATTCATAGACACCCGTCCAATGGGGAACGTTTGGAGCTTCTTGGGTGACGAGTGTTTACCTGCACCGGATCGCATGGTACATAGCAATTGTAATCCTGTTGCGGTGCAGCTCAAAGTGCATGCACTACTTTGGTGCGACTTGAGTCCATTCAAAACCTACTTGACTTGCACAGGAATGTAGTGTAGTTCTCGTGCGATTCACATGCAGTTCAAATTTTTAACCTTAGAAAGGAAAACTAATGGTTGGTAAGCTACATCATATTCGATTTTTGGGTTTAATACTGCTTAAGATAAAATAATGCTTAGTGATCCTGTAATGGGGGGGAAATGAAGCCATCAATGCATGAATCTAGACAGGATGTGGCTGCAGAAGATCCAACAGCACTGTGATGCAACAAAAGATGAAGAAGGTATATTTTTTCCATAAAAAGCTATTAAGATACTAAATGCCTTCCATTTAGGATTTTGGTTTTACCTAAAGAATAATTAAGGGCAAAATATTTCTTCTTATATTTGGTGTTGGGTTACAACCTCGGGTCAGGTTTTTATTGGTCTGCCTTTTTGATGGGAAGATTTGCACTTTCTCTAATTGTCCTGATCACCAAGGGTAAAATGAAGAAGGCAAACTCTAGAGTTGGCACCAGAACAAGAATGGAGGGGAAATCCTCCAATGGGGACACTTGTTCCTGGGACAACTAAGAGAACATTTCCCTCACATTGACGAAATGGCATCTCACTTCCTGTTGAGTCTACAGAAAAAATTTTTAAGGAAAATTTATTGGTGCTTTAAGCTCTTCCCGGCTCTATTTAAGATGGTGGGGGAGGCGCGTGGTTTATTGGATTGAGATATTTTTGATCTGCACACCAAGTTCTGTGACCTAAATTTTTTAGTACCTGATCATCACAGCTCACTGCTCGGGCACATAAAAATACAGTATATGCCATGTCTACACTGCAGGACTGCCTTCAGATGGTTTGCAGTGCATTGTGTAAACATGCAGACACGTGTTTCGCTGCAAAGCAAGGGAGCTCACTTGAAGTCACTAGAAATAAAATTACGGGGGGGGGGGGCAGAAGGTAAACCATACCGTGTGCTACAAAATAAGGAATCACTCATACGGAACGAGCACCAGCCCATACTCTATTATCAAAAAAATAAGTTAAATCTGAAATATTGCATGTTCATGTCTGTTTTTTTTTTTTTATTGGCCAGCAGTTGTAGCTTTAGGCTTCTTTCCACATCTTTATCTGGGGGGAAAAAAAGGTGTTTTATAACAGAGATCAATTGCTGCAGGTGAAATTTAATCTTGGAAATGATTGCTTTTATTCCTGTGATATTTCTAGGTGTCATTGAAAGGCCCGTCTTACCAAGAGGAGATAATTACTGGGGCGACCCATTTTTCTCTGGGAATCCTTTGTCATATGCTAAATGTTTTTGCAAACAAATTGTTTACATATTGTAAAGAAAAAAAAAAAAAAATTATATTTTATATATATATATATATATATATATATATATATATATATATATATATATATATATATATATATATATATATATATATATATATATATATATATATATATATATATATATATATATATATATATATATATATATATATATATATATATATATAATATAATTTTTTTTTTTTTCCTAGCAAGGATGTCGGCTGCTCTTATCTGTTTTGAGACTAGAATATAATACAAGTTGCATATGGGCTGGGCAGTGTTCAAAACCATACAAAGGTGGTTCGCAGCACAAAAAAACAAAACTTTTTTTTTTTAATATATTTTTAATACCTTTTTTATAAAAGGGCTCCACAAATTCCAGATGACAGATCGTCATGGTGTCTAGAAATTGCATTCTGGCACTTGGGCTTCTGTCAGCCATTCACTGTTGGCACCAGGCCGTTCTGCAATTCTGGGTAGGGGGTGGCGTGTACCCACCCAGCTGCAGTCTCTGCCTCCCTTACATGCCGATCACCAGGTCCCGACCAATGATATATGGCCAGGTCCTGCCCATTGTCGGTGCGAGTGAAAGTTAAATTTGTAACTTTTATATAAAGTACCTTTTTAAATGTCTTTGTTTTACATGTATTGAAGTTTTTTTAGTCTGTCCTCTGGTCAAGCATAAGTCTTGTCATTTTGCATATTTACACGTTACATCGTTGGGTGTTTTTTTTTTTTTTTTTTACAGTGTTTAGTAATTTATGAACATCAAGTGTACATTTTTCAGTATTTGCTAATTGCATACACAGGCTCTTTTTCCTTTTGCTGGTTAGTTATGCTCTTTCTCATTGAATTAATTGTCCTGAAAACAAAATACACTCCCTACAAGGCTAAGTTATCTCTGCAAATAGAAATGTAGTAATTGTACTGAACCACTGAAAGCTTCTTTTCAGCCCTGGTTCACATCTACACGGTTTCCCTGCAGCTTGAATGGGCTGCTGTACCCACTGAGAACACAGGGAAAAGTTCCCTGCACCTTTTCAGAATACATGGCTGCAGGAAAACTGCATATTGCAGTGTGGTTTCCAGTGCGTGGGGGTGCCATTAGGATTATTGGTATTTTATTTATTTCAGGTACTTGTATAGTGCAGTCAATTTACACTTTTAATTTTATATTGTGCATTTACATCAGTCGCTACCCTCAAGGAGCTTACAATCTAAGTTCCCTAACTCACATTCATGCATGCTAACATCAATTTAGACAGGATCCAATTAACCTTCCAGCATGTCTTTGAAGTGTGGGAGGAAACCGGGGTACCCGGAGGAAACCTACGCAGGCACAGGGAGAACATGCAAACTCCAGGCAGGTAGTGTAGTGGTAGAGCTGCACAAATCGTTAAAAACTTGTGATCTTGATTCAACCCCCCCCCCGACATCTCCAATGCAGAGGAGACGCGCTGTTGCTTTAATCCCGCGATATCTCGCCGGTCATGTGACTCGGCAAGCGGGCGGCAACGAAATCTCCACTGCACACTGGGGAGCAATCTCTCATAGTTTAATATGAGAGCAGCAGGAGGGAGGAGGGGGGTTGCGGGCACTGACACAGGGGCAGACAGCACACTGCACACGCGCGGGATAGAGCCCCAGCATTCACCGCATCCCGGAAATAAACAGTGGTGGGCTTCAGGAGTGCCCACAAACAAGATGGAAACGTCCATCGATCGGTTTTATAAAGTATCCTTTTTCGGGAAATCGGAATGATCGCGGCTGTATATACAGGACTGGTGAGTACAACATTAGTTATATCAACAGCAGAAGAATAATATTTAAAAAAAAAAATCGTATTCCCGCAGAACCACCACTTTAAGAGATGATTGGCTCCGCCCTCTACAGGAAACACAAATTGGCTACAATTTAAAAGGCCCCTCCCTTTCCTCTGACTCTCAGTTGTTTTGTGTTTCCAGACCCTCCAGGAGCACCGACACGTTTTTAGTTTTTCTTGGGTCTGGTAACTGTGTCTGGTGGATCCCCCCCCCCCCCTTCTCTAGCATCATCCAGTACTGGTTGTGGCCAATTCCTGGGTGTTTAGTCCATGTACTTTCTGTCTAGAAGGGTTCTCCATTAGGGGGTACTTGCTTACCTGGTGGTGAAAGTGGTGGCAACCTCCCTTCAGTTTTTCCCCAGCTCTGCCTGTGTGGAACCTTTTCTTCCTCGTGCTTCGCCGAGGTTTACCAAGATGGCGTCGGAGGACTTCCGGTGACGCGGCAAGATGAAGCCGGAACCGAAAGTCACGTAACACACTTCTGGGCACCGTGTTTATAAGGAACACAGCGTGATCCACTGAGAACATGCTTCCTGGGGGTACAGTCTGCTGAAACACCGGACAGGCGCATTTTAGCAGGACGACAGCAGCCTATCTCTCCGGCCGATCTCCACTCACCTTTTATGGAGCTTGAGGACAGGTCTGAGGATGGAGCACCCGCTTGCATTGAACCAGCGGCAGCCTCCAGGTCCCATACTGCCCCCAAGGTTAGTCCTTGTCTGTGGTTCTACAGCAGGGGACCTTTTTGTATGCACCTTCTTTATAAACAAAAAGAGCTAAAGGGTGGGACTTTGAATGAAGCATACTGCTAATTAAAAGAGCCAATCAATATATATATAAATTATTTTATTAATACAAAAAAGGCATATATACATATGTAAAATAGTAGCATTTTATAATGGGTCGTAGTAAAAAAAAAGTCTAAACGATACATAGGGGTACACAATTGTCTCAACGTATATACATAGTAGCAAACCTTGGGTATGTAGACAGAGATTTGTAATGGTATCATGTAAGCAAAGTAACAGTGGTAGATTGGTTCATTAAAATAAAATGGTAGAATACAGATATTAAACAAAAACTGTGACATATAATCACATGGGAGCTCTATTCGTTTCGTGGTTACATACCACTCGTCAGGAGCAGATACACAGTAAGGGGGTATCTAGAATGAAGTAGAAATGCCAAAATAAGAAGGTACATAGGGAGAGGTAAAAGCACAGAAGAGAGGGGGACATGGAAGGTCCCAGAATATTCTCACCTATCTGTATTGTATGGTTACAACTATAGGATGGTAGCAGGCAACTATAGAATGTCTTCTATAATTGCCTGCTACCATTGATATCATCCTACAGTTGTACCATCTTATCATTTTTGACATTTCTACTTCATTCTAGATACCCCCTTACTGTGTATCTGCTCCTGACGAGTGGTATGTAACCACAAAACGCGTGGAGCTCCCATATGATGTCAGTTTTTGTTTAATATCTGTATTCTACCAATCTACTACTGTTACTTTTGTTTACATACCATTACAAATATACATACCCAAGGTCTGATATCTATATCTATCTATCTATCTATCCTCTATTTTATTCACACACATGTTGAGACAATTGTGTACCCCCCATGTATTGTTAGCCGATATATGATGCCGATTATCAATTTTTTTAAGGTGGCACTGGTTGGCGACACTGGCAGGTTTCACACTGAATTGATTTTGTCAGTGTCGGTTATACTATATGTAACTGAATGCATAAAGGAAGCGGCGGTGATGTCGGGTGGGCGGGACCGGGGGGGGGCAGGGCCCTGCAGCTATCAAACAGCAGCCAATGATTGGGCTGCTTAAGAAAGGGGGTGGGGCCCCATACACATAGCGGCCCACCCAGATACCATCCAATTGCCTGGTGTTTGATAGCTGCTGGGTCCCGCCCACCCCTGACATCACTGCTGAATTTTGACAGCTCCTCTCTCTGCATTCAGTTACAAACACTGAGCTGCTCAGTGTTTGAAACTGCCAGTGGAGTGTGGGGAAGGGAGTAGTGCAGTCAGTAATTGGCCAAATTTGCACAAAAATTGTCCGATGCCAATTTTTCTTAAAGGCCAAATATTGTCCGATTTTTATCAGTCGACCTCTATTCTGCATCCAGGGCCAACCATTCGTAGGTAATCCACTGTATTTGTGATTAAATGCAAGCGTTTGAGATTTAGGTACAGGAGCTGTCACCCACAGCTAATTTCTGGCCCCAATCGCAAGCTTGAATTGGGGCCTTGGTCCAAGTTCACACAATGCGGTTGCATGACCTGCACCCTTATCAAAAAACATCCTGCTGTTATATATGGTTTAAGCACTGTTTATTGCCATTGCAACGCAAATTACAATGAAGTATTTATCTAACTTCTTGAGATTCTTGGTATTTTTGGAGGTCCCCTTGAAATGGAGAACCGTTTAGAAGACCTAGGTCTTAACCAAATTGACATGTGTGGCAAATAAAGCAGCTAAAATACGTCTTACACTTTATTGGGCTTCAATAGCTTTGTTGTTTAAAAACACTTTTAGCATTTCTTCCTCTTAAAAATATCCTTTTCCTTCCGGAGTCCCCACTGGATCACTGGTGGTACTGATGGCTTTAGGAGATTGTTTTCTTCAAAACACCTCATAGTTGCTAGAGGTCTTCGTAATGACCCCCTCCCCCAACAAATTTGATTCAGGAAATCCTCTGCCACAATTTGTAATCTGATATCCACCAGTGACGGATGTTTTTAAAGTACTACTAAACCCAGGAGCCTGCATCCACTATATCTGGTCTCCCACAGTACACGGAAATGTAAATACCTTCTTCTCGTCAGCAGTATATAGCAGTCTTGTAACTTCCAACAGTGTCTGGTGAAAGGTATTCAGATCTGGAAATACAAAAATCATGTGTATTTTAGGTATATCCTTAATTTCACTCATAGTTCATGGACTTCCTTAAAGCGGAGGTTCACCCCTACAATATACTTTTTCCCCTTAGATGGATGCTCGTTTTGTCTAGGGGAATCGGCTAGTTGTTTTAAAATATGAGCAGTACTTACGGTTTACGAGATGCATCCTCTCCGTCGCTTCCGGGTATGGGCTGCGGGACTGGGCGTTTCTATTTTGATTGACAGTCTTCCGAGAGGCTTCCGACGGTCGCATCCATCGCGTCACGATTTTCTGAAAGAAGCCGAACGTCGGTGCGCAGGCGCAGTATAGAGCCGCACCGACGTTCGGCTTCTTTCGGCTACTAGTGACGCGATGGATGCGACCGTCAGAAGCCTCTCGGAAGACTGTCAATCAAGAAGGAACGCCCGCTCCCGAAGACCCATACCCGGAAGCGACGGAGAAGATGCATCTCGAAAACGGGTAAGTACTGCTCATAATTTAAAACAACTAGCCGATTCCCCTAGACAAAACGAGCATCCATCTAAGGGGAAAAGAGAAAAAAAAACTTCATTGGGTGAACTCCCGCTTTAAGGAAAAGTCTGCATGAGCCCAGCCTTTTAATCCACACTGATGCTATACTTGGCAGGCTCCTGTAAAAAAAAAAAAATAAGCACATTTATTTTTATTTTTTTTCCACTGCAATAATGTGTGTTTTTAAAGGTGATCTTAAAATATAGTATAATTTGCTCCCCCATGGGAAAAACTTTCTAATCCCCCTTACGTGATCGATCACTGGATCAAAAATCTTTTGGTGTTTTTACTTGTAAATGTTAATGGCCAGTTTATATTCCATAGATTCAGGAATGCATCCAGCATTTGTGTAAAACAGTCAACTGTGCTGGCCAGACCTAATTCCTGGGGGAGTCTAAGCCACATTTTCACAGGTCTTACTGTGGAGAATCCTTTCCATGGGAGGATTAAACTTATTTTCCAGTCACAAAGTGTGCCCCTTTGTCTTTTGTAATGACCTTAAAGTGAATACCTATCACCCATTTAACTGCATGGCTATTCATACATGTGGTCATATTTCCCCTTAAATGGTCTCACAGGCCAACAAATCTTTTGGTGTCTCGAATGTTAAACCTGTTCCTGGGTATATTTGACCCGCTGATTAAAAAAAATGGTAGAAATTTTTCCCTATCCGCTCCTAGTTTGAGATGCAGCATACATGTCAAATACCAAGCCCTACTCTTGGCCATCAAAAATCTGGTTATTTTAATGCTGTGTTTAATTTAGTTAAAATGGCCATAACCTTTACAGTGCCCGATCTGCAAGAATAAAAACCATGAGAGCGGCAAAACACACACACACACACACACACACACACACACACACACACACACACACACTTTACAATCAGAGCTTTATAATACAGTTAATAACTTTGGATTCTAAAGTGTAAATTTACAGTTGGGAGTATGTTTGTTTACTATATCTGCCATTTTGTACACAAACTAGGTGACAGGAGAACAAGTTGATCAGCAAGATCTTTTTAAAAACTGACACACATTATCTAATTTTGACCAGATCTAAGAAACTAGAGCTGATGCAGTCTAGCCAGTGCAGTTTTCTGAGTTTGCGCCCAAAATAACCCCAGGCTGTTGGGCTGTTTTTTTTTTTTTTGTTTTTTTTTTCTTTTGTTTTTTTTCCTTCTCCCCCTTGTCTGAATCAAGTAATGGTGAAACTGCTATCAGTCTTTACCTTGATACCTTTTGTATGATAATGGGATTGACTTTGACTTAAACGTTTTTAATATATGTCTAAAGACTTATAATGGTTTTTAAACGACTTTAGTTTGCAGTTCACTGTGGTCACACAATACTGTAGAAGAAATTGCATATATTCAAGTGGTTGCTGTTTTGACCACTAGGTTTTCATCCTTTGTATTGGTTACTTGGTAAATTAACAAACATGCATAGCTTGGCCTCTCACAGAAGACCAAAATTTATTTTATAAAACTAAAAAGTTATTTTTTTCTACGGTGAATCTTCCGCTTTGGAATGCGTGCACACAGCTTTGCTGAAAACTTTACGAAGTCTGCATTTTGGAAAGATCGCTTATCTTGTGTGTTTGTCATGTGTGATTTTGAAATTATTATATGCCTGGCCATTTTTTCTCTTTTGCGAAGTTCTTTCGGAATATGTCAGCCATGTCTTCTCGAAGGGGTAAGAGCAAGAAGGCGGCAGAAAACCTGATAAAGAGTGAAGATCCCAAAGATTTAGAACGAAGAATTTTTGTCGGCAATTTACCATCAGACAAGATGAGCCGTAATGATTTTGAAACCCTATTTTCTAAATATGGAGCAATCACTGGTTAGTAATGGTTTGTCATTTTAACAGACTTTCATTAGAAGCGCCACTGTAACTTGTTTTTTCTTTGTAATTTTGCATAATTCTTAAACCGGGGCATAGAGACTTTCTATTGGGACAAAAGAGGAAAATAATAAAGTCACAAATCCAAGGTACAGGAACACCGGATGTGCAAGTTATCGCTGCCTGTCTTATTATGAGAATCCAAAAATTCCCCACTCCGGGTACAGGAAACAGCCGAAAACATGCACACGCTACTGTATCCAAGCAGCCACCACTCACAACTTAGACTTTTAAGAAACCTTGTTCCTGACACCTCCCGTCAGTACTCTGCCCTTGAGTAGACTGGTGCACACAAGGAGTAATAAAAAAACCAAATGAAATATTCTTTGGTGAGCAGTGCACAAAAAGTTACAAAGAACAGTTTTAAAAAGTCATATGTGTACACACAGTATTGGGAAAAATTAAGTTTCAGAAAAAATTATTGGCTAGAACATTGTTGTTCATGTCCCCTCTGCGATGACCTTGATCGGGTATGATCTGATTATGGCTCTCAACCTTTATACTTGAGGGATTACAATGGAGTTGCTGTTCTCCCAGCCTGTCCAATTGTATGAAAGGGGCTGAATGCATCTTGCCCAATTGGCACAGGAAGTCTTTGACATCTCATCTTTATGCATTCAGGCTCTTGCAAAAAGTTTTATGTATATGCGCTGTATGGCATGAGGATTATGCGTTTTACTCTTCATAATGTTGGAAGAATTTGAAATACAGTGCATCTGGAAAGTATTCGCAGCGCTTTGTCCACATTTTGCTATGTTACAGCCTTACTTCAAAATGGATTAAATTCATTATTTACCTCCAAATTCTACAAACCATACCCCATAATGACAACGTGATAGAAGTTAGTTTGAAATCTTTGCAATTTTTTCCTCAATGTGCCTCTATCTGCACAAAACCCGCCTGTGCTCGGAATCGGCCACAAATCTCTTAATAGTGCGATGATTACGTTTTCGAGAAATATCAAATGTTTTCATACCTCGTCCAAGGCATTGTACTATTTCAATCTTTTCGGCAGCAGAGGGATCCCTTTTTTCTTCCCCATATCTGCTTAATAATGTAGAACACCACCCTCCTTTAGTAGTTTTTTCCTGTAATTTGGCTCACCCGGCAATCTAATTATCATAGGTGTCCGAGATTTTCAGTGATCAAAAGAGCCTTGAGACACATTGCCATCTATGAGTTAAACTGGAAAAACAAAATGTTTAATCTTTGTGACACTTAAATAGTTTGCATAATTTGGAACAGGATGTATATAAGGTCCCACAGTTAACAGTGCATGTCAGAGCACAAACCAAGCCATGAAGTCCAAGGAATTGTATGTAGACAGGATTGTATCAAGGTACAGACTCTCAGACCATGAGAAACGGAATTCTCCGGTCTGATAAAATAAACCTTGAACTCTTTGGCCTGAATGGCAAGCGTCAGGTCTAAAGGAAACCAGGCACCGCTCAGCACCTGGTCGAAATCATCCCTACGGTGGAGCATGGTGGTGACGGCATCGTGCTGTGGAGATGTTTTCAGCGGCAGAAACTGGGAGACTTGTCAGGATTGAGGGAAAGATGAATGCAGCAATGTACAGAGACCTCCTTGGTGGGAAAACCTGCTTCAGAGCGATGTGGGCCTCAGACTGGGGTGAAGGTTCATCTTCCAACAGAATGACAACCCTAAGCGCACAGCCAAGATAACAAAGGAGTGGCTATGGGACAACACCGTGAATGAGTGGCCCAGACTTGAACCCAATTGAACATCTCTGGCGAGATCTGAAAATGTCTGTGCACCGACGCTCCACATCCACCCTGATGGAGCTTGAGAGGTCCTGCAAAGAAGAATGGGAAGAATCTGCCCACAAATAGGTGTGCCAAGCTTGTAGCATCATACTCAAACTTGCGGCTGTAATTGGTGCCAAAGGTGATTCCACCAAGTATTAAGCAAAGGCTGTGAATACTTATGTACATTTTTTTTTAAAATAAACTATTTAGAACAAACACTTCATGTTGTCGTTATGGGGTATTTGTTTTTTGTACGCTTTTGTAAAATAATGAATTTATTTATTTTGGAATAGGCTTTAACCTAAAATGTGGAAGAAGTGAAGATCTGTGAATACTCCAGATGCACTGTACATTAGTCTCTGACTAGGTGGGCACATCACTAGTTGGTGCTAATTGGAATGTAGATCCATACACTGGTATGCAGTTTATTTTGTTAGATTATACACATTTGTATATGCATGACCATTGGGGATTTATTCTCCCCGCAGTTTTAGACGTTCCCTGGTGCATATAATTTTGTTCATCTGAAGCCAGAAACAAAATGGTGTTGCCTTCTGGCTGTAACATTTGTTAATTTTCCAGCCGTCTCCATGTTCCGTGGCTATGGTTTCGTGCAGTATGAACGCAAAGAAGATGCAGATTCTGCTTCCAAGGGTGAGAATGGTCAGCTTTATAAAGGGTATAGATTAGGTAAGGCAAAACGACAAAGTTGAAAAAAATATATTAAATAATTGCTTTTAGGATGCCAGTTTCTTTTTAACCTTTTTGCCTTCTGATATCACTGTATATCATTTGTTTAAGGCCTCATGCGCACTGGACTTAAAGCAGTATTAAACCCAAAACGTATTGCCACTTATTTAGAGGTGGTGGCTGCATTCATTTTCTTTTCGTTGGCTTTTTTCCCCTCTGTTGATGGTGGTCTTCCAGTAACACACCTTTTGTATTGGTGAGGCACAACTTTAGAGGAATGATAACAGGAGGGACAGCAGCATTGTCAGTCTGAGGGGAGGGGAGTGATAAATGTATTAGCAGATTTAGAACCACTAACAAATTTGAAGCCAAACTCCAGCTCACAATTTGATAATTTACAAAAGTTTTTTTTTTTTTTTTTTTGGGATAAAGGTTTTGCATAATTAAAAGCTGATAATTTTAAGCACCCTGTTAAGTGGTTTGTCTCCTCAATGTAAACTGATGCATTCTGTGGGAGACCTTATGCAGACTTGCTAGCAGGATCACAAAATGAAAATAGAAGGAAGAAAGCCTAAAAAGGTAAACTAATGCAGCCATCATATTTAGGAATTGGTAAGCTGCACATTAGTTTTTGCTTTTGGGTTTAATACAGCTTTAAATGCTGCTTTTACATTGCACACGGGACGCCAGTGAAAACTCTGCTAAACGCATGTTTTTTAAAGGCTAAAACCAGTGTTTAAAAACGCCCGTTTTGCCGCGAATTTTGCGTCGTTTTACAGTGTTTGCGTTTTATAAGCGTTTAAACACCATAAGACCCTCCCTAAGCTCAAAAAACAGTATTATTTAACCATTTCAGCCATTTTGTGAGACCAGAGTGAGTAGCAGCTGAGAGGGCAGCAGTCTACTTGTATTTAGCGTGTCACTTGCCACATCACCTGCCACAAGTTGTGGATTATCCACTGGCCACATCACCTGCCACAAGTTGTAGATTATATACTTGCCAAATCACCTGGCCACGTCACCTGCCACAAGTTGTGGATTGTCCACTGGCCACGTCACCTGCCACGTCAACTGGCCATGTCACCTGCCACAAGTTGTGGATTATACACTTGCCAAATCACCTGGCCACGTCACCTGCCACAAGTTGTGGATTGTCCACTTGCCACGTCGCCTGCCCATGTCACCTGCCACAAGTTGTGGATTGTCCACTTGCCACGTCGCCTGCCACCTCACCTGGCCACAAGTTGTGGATTGTCCACTTGCCACGTCGCCTGCCACGTCACCTGGCCACAAGTTGTGGGTTGTCTGCAATGCAAGCTATTTTTTTTAATGGTTTTGCATCATTTGCCATTTTTGAGATTTCTAATGTAAAAAAAAAAAGGTCACCTTTAAAAACGTCCATAAACGAAATCGTGGCAAAATGCCGGTACCGCGTTTTGCCGCGTTTAGTGGCGTTTTGCATCTGAAACGTGGAAACTTTTGCGTCTGAACCCCCCCCCCCTTTTTTTTTTTTTTTGCTTCTGAAAAAAACGAGGATAACCGCAACTGCCGAAAAACGTGACTGTGTGCATGGACACATAGGATAACATTGAATGTGAAAAAGCTGTTCAACTGCCTCTGAACACGCGTTTACCAGCGTCTCGTGTGCATGGGGCCTTATGCAAGCCTGTGTAATTCCTAAACACTTACGTGTTTGCATGTGTATTGAGTGTTTACAGGTTGGGGGGCACACACACCAAAGAAGTGGAGCTGAAGAGCAAATAAAATGCTGAACGTGCCTAATACATTCCAATGGCCAGAATAATGGAATGTTTTGGCCAATGGAATCCAATGCATGAACTAAAAAAAGGTTTTGGCTTTTTTTTTTTTTTTCCAACTTTGCTCCTCCCAGGAGTTCTGCCGTTCAGAGGGGCTAAACAGAATCTCTGTGCGCATGAGGCCTAAAGGGAAATTGCCTGTCTGAGAAGGATTTTGCCTCTTGCTACCCTCTGGCTCAAAATATTGGTAACCTGCAGAGGATGGGTAGCGGCTTTCTGCAATACTTTTTTTTTTTTTTATAGGAATTTTCACAATCAAATGAGGAATTTCCATATCATTTTTTAAATCCTCTTCACTTGTTGATATGTTATGAATAAGGCCTCATGCACTCTGGACAATTTTGGACGTTTTTACAGCAGCTGTTTGTGGCTTCAGATGTATTTTTTTTCCCCTACAGTCCTTAAACTCCCCATCATGTTATCCTATGTGTCCATGCACACAGGCTGTTATCAGCAGTTTTTGATATTAAAAAGAAAAACCCCAAACTAGTATAGTGGGTTCTGAGAGGAGTTTTTCAGCTGTAAAAACTATCTAACGTCACCGCCGCTCACCAGCGTTTTTAACGTTTTTGATCCATTGAGGAAAAAAAGCTAAAAAACTCACTGCAAAGCTACTGGAGTTTTTATAACGTTATTTGAACGTCAAGTGTGCATGAGGCCTAAGGGTGGACATTTTTTAGGAAGAAGTGCAACTGTACATGGTACAGAATGTGTTAACGTTTCTAGGCAAATCTCAATTTGGTTCAACAATCGGAACACTAAATTCCATAATAAATATGAAAGGGAAAAAAACATTCACTTGTGTCGTCTGTTTTTGGATGCATTGTTTGCAAGAAAACCAAAAATGTCGTAAAAAGGTCAGGGCTAAATTTAAATTAAACCATGCAGTACATGTACATTTTCTCCATGTTTCTAAGTTAAAATATTGCAAGTGCGGAAAAATACTAGTTAATGTGCCAGGAATGCAATCTGCTCTTAATTTCCTTCGGTGGATGGACACCACATGCCCTTTTCGGTCATCACCAGTTACCTATTTGAACCACACCATATCGTTCCCTCCTCATCTCTACAACATAGAGATTGAGTCCAATATGAGGGCAAGAACTACTTTATATAATAAGTGCAAGGCTGCTTTTAATGTCCGACACGAATAGCGTATTTGCACCTCTCACTGTTAGAACAAACCCTTTTTAATAGTATTTACATTTTCAGTCTCTACAATTTAACAATCTCTCACTTTTTTGGGGGGGGGCACAAAGCAACCATTATTTACAACGCACTTTCATTGGACACCGGTACCATTTACTTGTTTGGTAGTAATATAGCTGAAGCACACATGGAAAGGTTTTCACATGATTACAGTACTGTGATTGTAGCACTTTTAAAATATGGCAGAATACAAATAATAAAATAACTCAAGTCAGTACAGTGATTTGCTGTATTGCTAATCAATCAAACATATATTTTGTTTTATCAGTCCACTTTAAAAATTCAGAGCTCTTCTGAGGTTAATATGAAAAGAAAAACGGTATTCGTGAGTCAAGTGAAATATGATTTGAGTAATTTAAAAACAAACCGTAGACCTCGGTTACATTTTGTGTTTTAAATTTTTCTTTTAGATTATGTAATTTAAGTATAGGCATAACACTTTCAAGAGTTGTGGCTGTAAGGGTTTGTAGATATTGCCTTGTATGGCCACTTTTTTTTTTTTTTTTTTGTTCTGAGTGAAAAGGATTTTTTTTAATGCACAATAGTTCATTAAGTGTACAAACTCATATAGTGGCTGAGCATAATCTGGAATCCAAGCTTTCTATTCACCCCATTCTTCAGTCATACCCAGAGCTCTCTTCCTTCATTCATTTGAATCCTTTTTCACTGAAAAACTTTAATAGAAAAGCTACTGCTAGACAGTTTCTTCCTTTTTTTTTTTTTTCTTTTTGTCCTTTTTGTCAGTTTTTTTTGTTCTACTGTCTTGTAAATTTTGAATGAAAGTTAAATCTCTACTCCTTGTCAGCTTTTTGTTGACTTTGGGGAACAGAATGTGAAGAGCCAAACTTCTCATGGACCATAAAACCTGGCCAGTTGTAAACCTTTCTCTATTAATTATCTCAAGAGCAGTCAGAGCTCCACATTTGAATTTGCTGTAGCTAGGCATTTTGGGGTTTACCTTTTTCAGTATTCATTTGCTTGGTGCCTTTTAACATTTGGTCTCCCTGTGCTTTGTTTTTGTGGGGGTTTTTATCATAAAGTTTTTTTTGTTGCAATCTGCCAGGTATTTAAGTAAAATAGAAATGTCCAGGTCTCTTTTTAGATGTTTGAGTCCCTTTTTTATATTTTAATCTTTTTACAAAGCAAAAAATGGCTTAATCCCAGACCTTGTGATTTATGGTTGTATTTATTCAGCTACAGACTCTCAACTACCTGTACTTATCACCAAACAAGGGAGGTTGATAGGCATCTTAAATGTATCCTTTTGAAATGCCTTTTTATTTTATTTTTATTTATAACTGCATTTTTTTGTAATTTGGCTAAAGGGGGCCCACCTATGTGAGCTGCCTGAGACTCTGCATGTCTCCAGTACCTAGAAGGGGCATAGCACAATGAATTGTTACAGATTACCTAGGCTTGGGTTTTTTGACCTGCAAAGCCTTTGTTAAAGCAAGTAAAAGGTAAATATAGTTTGTACTATGCTCAGGTGCAACCTCTTTGTATCACCATTACTATTCTCCCAGCCTTACCTGCTTAAAGCGGGAGTTCACCCAATGATGTGTTTTTTTATCTTTTCCCCTTAGATGGATGCTTGTCTTGTCTAGGGGAATCGGCTAGTTTTAAAATATGAGCCGTACTTACCGTTTTCGAGATGCATCTTCTCCGTCGCTTCCGGGTATGGGTCTTCGGGAGCAGGCGTTCGTTCTTGATTGACAGTCTTCCGAGAGGCTTCCGACGGTCGCATCCATCGCGTCACTCGAAGCCGAACGTCGGTGCGGCTCTATACTGCGCCTGTGCACCGAAGTTCGGCTTCTTTCGGAAAATCGTGACGCGATGGATGCGACCGTCGGAAGCCTCTCGGAAGACTGTCAATCAAAATAGGAACGCCCAGTCCCACAGCCCATACCCGGAAGCGGCGGAGAAGATGCATCTCGTAAACGGTAAGTACAGCTCATATTTTAAAACGACTAGCCGATTCCCCTAGACAAAACGAGCATCCATCTAAGGGGAAAAAGTGTTATGTGCGGGTGAACCCCCTCTTTAATGGATATTGGATGTCCCCACAGAAACAAAAAAAAACATATAATTAAGAAGTATTGGGCCAAACTATGCAAGTTTGTGTTACCACCTTCAAGGATGTTAAACGAGTGGTGTACTCGATTGAAAGTGTATAGTGGACCGCATCTTGTAAGATTTATATTTGCCTACTATCCATGGTGTTGGGCTGTATGTTTACAGCATCCTGTGTTGTGGCCATTTGCATGTTTATTTTAATTCAACTTTAAAAACTGGGTGGTAAATTTACGATCACCACTATTTATAGATCATATCCTTGTTTCTTGGGAAGCTTCAGACTGTGTTCATATTTTTGTGAATTTCACTAACTTTAAAGTCTCTAATTAATGCAACCTGCTTCTTGGTACCAAGAAAGGCGCTGCCATTTAAGCAAAAATAGGGTAAAATGGTAAAGATAATTGTGTTGTACAAGGCATAAATTTCCAAGAGTGGAACGATTGTATAAGCTTTACAGTTTGACTATTCTAACTAGTTTTGATCAAACAATCTTGCAGTATGCTTTATAAATACGTACGATACTCAGTTTTTTGTTACAGTAAGACCGATTTTTATATATTCTACTCGACACTAAATCTTATGTGCTGTTGATTGACCTTCGCCGCCCCTCCATCCCCGGGGGCATCCAAAACGGTCACGATTCTTAACTAATATTTTTGGAAACCATTGAACAGGGCTGAACCCCCCCCCCCCCCCCCCTCCACCTAAACAAAACGTTATCGTAAAAACATGTTGACCAATTTGCGTCCGTATTGCTCTGCATCAACAAAAACTCATGCATCTGATGCATACCGTGGTGCCTGCTGTTCTTTTAGTTATCGTAAAATCGGCGTCGTTTAAACGCTTTTATGTTTGCGATGACAAACCTCTAAACTTGGAAGATACATAACCAAGACTCTAAGCAGGAAAACAACATGCAATGTGGTTCATCATGCATACCCTTGAAAGCATATTTCATTTTATGGAGTCCTAGCCCCAGTCTGGATGCCCTAATCATTTTATTAATTTTAAATGTTTTTTGTTTTTTTTTCACACTAAATTTGTTATAAAGTGTGTACTGAGCTGATCTTCCTGACAACCTACAACTATGTTGTAAAATGAGTGATGGTAAAGTATTTTGAGGTGAACTCCAATATCTTGACTTCATGTACTGTAGATTAGGGCACTCCTATACTGACTGAAAATAAACATTATTCTTTTTTTAATCAGTTGCCTTAGTATCTCTATTTATTTGTTTGATAAAATGTTTTCTCCTATTGCACACTATTGAACAGATGGGTTAATTGTGCTTTTCAGATATTAACAAAGCAGTCGACAGAAGAAATATGAATAAAGGTCCATCCAGGTCCAGCCCGTCACGAAGGTAAAGTACTTGCGAGACGTTCAAGGACTGGTCTTAAGTGGTCCCAGGAAGAACTCCTGCAGTAACTTCACTTTATTGCAAATCTCCTACCTGGACCTCATCCTATAAAATGCTCTTCCTTCATTTGGCTGTATTTATGCCGAAATAATCCGGATGAACACTACAACCTTGGACTAAATATGTACGAGTTCTGCTGCTTTTTGCTCCATCTATTTAAAAAAAAAAGTGACATTCTGTTAAATTTTGAAGCTATAAATGACCTGATTAAACAAAAAAAAACACTCCTGTTAAGCTGTGTCCAGCTTAAGATGTGCTTCTTCGTTGGCTCCTCTGTGCATCAGATTGCGTTGCATTTAAATCAATATTTCCTATCCTTTAATACCATATATCCATAAATATCCTCTTAAAATGGCAGAAAGGGAACTACCGTGTTTCCCCGAAAATAAGCCCGGGTCTTGTATTAATTTTGTTACCCAAGAACACACTAGGGCTTATTATCGGGGTAGGTCTTATGCTATATGCTGTCTTCTCTCCCCCCTGCCTGCCAGAAATCCCCTGTTGAAATTCCTAAAATTTACAGCACTGCATATTGCATTGTGTATGTCTGCAATTCAATTGTGACACATACCTTCTTCTAGTGCTGGGAACATCTGTAACCCTTTGAAGCTCTCTTCAAGCACTGCAGAGGGAGGGAGGCCTGATATCCCTCGCTGACAGCTTGCAGAAGAGATGACATCAGCTGATCGCTGCTCGGCTATTCTGTTGCCCGTCGGAGCCCTTATCCCAGCTCTAAGGAATGCAAAGGCAGGGGGGCCCGAAATTCCACTGACATCATTCGGAGGAGCAGATCGGTGTAACATCAGCTGATCGCTGCTCGGCATTTTCATTGCCAGTCGGAGCCCTTATCCCAGCTCTAAGTAATGCAGAGGGAGGGGGGGCCCGACATTCCTCCTGACAGCTTTTAAAAAAGCAGATCAGCGTAACATCAGCTGAGCGCTGCTTGGCGATTCCGTGGCCCGCCAAAAGCCTCTTCACATCTCTAAGGAATGCAGAGTGAGGGGAGACCGCGATCCCCGCTGGGAGGAGATGGGAAGAGGAGAGCAGCGCGAGTACAGCTGAGAGCAGAGGGAGGTCAGCCCTATACCAAAAGGTACAACTACACTATACAATACAGTAATAGAGTGGACTCTAGTATTTCCCGACACTTTTTAAACTAGGGCTTATTTTCGGGGTAGGGCTTATATTGCAGCCCTTCCTAAAAATCGGGGTAGGTCTTATTTTCGGGGAAACACGGTAACAAAAAGCACAGCTGGGTTCCCATCCACATTTGGAGCTAGACCCAGGCTGTCACTGACTGTCTTCTTGCGTTTAGTCTCTCAAATGTATTTCATTTAATATACATGCTTCCTATTGTAATTGACATTCCATAAAAGTGCTACTGTATATAATGCAATGCAAGAGAAGCTTTCATATTAGAAATGCTATTTAAATGCAGAAGGTATAACTTCTGTTCTGGAAGCTACATTAAGTATGGTTCTACACTAAAAAAACATTTGCAACACCAAATGTGTTTAATACGATGCAGCATGTTCACCTTTTTTAAAAAAATTTTTTTTTTTTTTTCTGATCAGTTTGTTGGCAAGTCATTAGGAATAAGCAAAAATTTGAAAGTTTAATTTCCTCAAATATTCGTCAAATGTATCGTTTTTGGATGCAGCTAAGAGACTGTGTCCATTTTAAGCTTTATTTAAGTTTTGCTTTGCTAAATGTAAAAAAAAAAATGTGGTACATGAATACACAGAATGCTACCTAAATTGCATTGAACTCTAATCTCCTACCCCCCCCATTAAAAAACAAAAAACACCGTTCAACACCTTGGCCACCAGAGCACCCACTCTGTCTAGCATGTTTTAGGCCTGTTACAAACCCCTAAAAACACATTCTCTAAAATCCGAAACCCTGTAAAATGGATGCAATTGCATTATTTTTTTCACATAATTGTGATACTACTAAGAATACCCAACTTTTTAACATTTTAAAAGACGAGGTTGCGTTGAGTTACTAAATGTCAGGTCTAAAAATTGCACTCGCCTGTGAAAAAATGGTAAAACCTGCGATAAACAAAATTGTCAATAGACTATGCCGTTAACGCCCATACAGCTCACTATTTTACAGTTCACATTAAATGATGGCCCTAAAATGATTGCTCTCTTCAGTATTTTATGCGCGACGATGGATAATGTGTATGACACAATTGTTTCCGTAATGAATGTATGTATGGTCGGCTTTTTTTTTTTTTTAATTATTTTTTCGGTGTTTATGAAACTTTACTGCTATCGCAAGGGGGCTGTAACGCCTTGTGTAGGTGTTGGGTTCTCTTTTTAAGGAGGCTTCAGAGATTTATGTGACTGTCACTTCTGCACTCTGTTGAAGGTGGTGGAGCACAGACTGTGCTCCATCAGCTTCTTTCCTAGCCAGAGCAGCCATGATTACCGTAGATAGCTCTGAACCTGAAAGTGCTACCTTGGGCAGATCGGCAAATGGATTTTCACGGACACTTGCCATAGAAGTACCAAACACCCAGGAGGGGCAGGTAAGACTGGGGCACATGGCAGGGGGAAGAGAGTTGGCCCATTTCTAGCAGCGCAGCCACCCATATGACTTCTAGAGAGCCAGCAGCCTGCAGAGCGATGGTAAACAAACGTTGGCTGCTCCAGCAAAAGTGTCAATGGTTTCACTTCGTGGAACATTTCAGAGTTTAGCTGCATTTAGGACACTTCTAAAAGCAGCCGGACTCGCAATGCAAAGTAATCATGTTATGCATACATAACGATTAGCAAGGTTTTAGTTGCAGACTATTTAGCTGCGTTTTAGGATAAAAAAAAAAGTGCTGCGTCCAGGATCAACTCCCTGCAGCCTAACGTGCATTGTGTTTAGCGAAAATAATACACATCCCCCTTTTTTAATCCCGACATGTTGGTTTTTATACATCCTCATGTTGGTATTTATTCTTTGCGGACATGGCCTAACAATAGTCGGTAAGCTGTCGAAGGTGGACACTGACGTTCTGGTAAAGTTTTATTATTGAGAGAGAGAGGTTCATATTTCTCTATAGATCAGCACAAAATATCCTAGTTAGATGCTGGGTGGGATGTTGGTAGATGCACACATCTTTTGATTAATTTGTGCCTCTATATGCCTCAGAGCCGGGGCGGAGTACTCTGACAGCGAAAATCTGCCAGGAATAGTTCAAATTTTTCAAGTGCAGATTACTGGCATTTAGCTGCTAGGCTTAAAGGGGTTGTAAAGGTTCGTTTTTTATTTTCTAAATGGGTTCCTTTTAAGCTAGTGCATTGTTGGTTCGCTTACCTTTTCCTTCAATTTCCCTTCTTAAATTTTTTTTTATTTTTGTCTGAATATCTCACTTCCTGTTTGTCCTCGGTAAGCTGTTCTGGCTGACTAACCACGGCTTGGATGATGGTGGCATGTTTACTGAGGAGAAACAGGATGTGAGAAATTCAGACAAAGAAAAAAATAAAATTTAGAAGGGAAATAAAGGTAAGTGAACCAACAATGCACTAGCTTAAAGGAACCTATTTAGAAAATAAACAAACCTTTACAACCCTTTAAGCCTGGTACATATGTAAATTTTGTTTTTATGGTGTGAATGAGACTGACAGATTGCTGTACTAACACACGCAGTGGTCTCCTCCTCTGTGCCTTTGTGTTCTGGAAGGGCGATATGCTGGAAAACCAGCATCCAATCAGTGCTTGCATCCCCCTGTCAGAATACTATAGCACAGCGGGAGAGATCGTCAACATGGCTTGTGTTGGTATGGCGATTGGTCAGGGTTGGCGTGTGTGTGTTTGTTTTTGTTTTTTTTACATTTGTGCATGCATATCTAGGCTTATCAAGAATACATCCTCAACTATTTTGCCACTGATCTCGGTGAAGTTGTTTTGAGATTAGTGTGACACTTGTTTTAGTTCTTCAATGGAACTAAAAGATATGGTTTCAAACGCAGTAAACCAAGAACCGCTGTCACCTGCTGGAAAGACAACAAAAACCCTTCGTTCTAATATGTTATGTTTTAAACCACACTATACTTCTCTTCCTCATGCTGAGCATTTGAAACCTAAACGCAAATTGGAGGCTGAACTCTAACTTAACCCAACCGTCAAAGAAAAAGTTGAAACTGGTGTAATATTAAACTCGTCAATCGCGTATTTAAATTTCACTGTCTAAAATTATGTGACGCTGCAGTATAGTAAATGTCAGGTCTGTTTTTGCTTTTGCCCCTTTACTGCACTTGACTCTGCAAAGACAGTAGAAATCCTCAATCCTTTTTTATATGATGGAGCTAAAGTATAGAAGCTGCCTTTCTATTTCTATACTTTTTGTTGCTTTCTGTTACTTTTAAAACCTAAACTAACAATTGTTTTTGGTGCTTCAGAGATGTGTATGGCTTTGGACAAGGCCAGGAGCAAAGACGTGAACGTGAACGCTCGCCGCTGCGCTCTAGCCCAAGGAGAGGTAGTAGAGAACCACGTGACAGAGATTCAAGAGCAGTTCGTGATGGGCGAGATGGACGTGAGCCAAGAGACCGTGATCTTCGAGATTTGAGAGATGGCCGTGAAAGAGAATTCCGCGAACCTCGCGATGCAAGGGACCCTCGAGATACGAGGGAGCTCAGGGATACGCGAGATGCAAGAGACATCAGAGATACAAGAGATGTCAGAGACCTTAGAGATCTCCGCGATGCTGCAAGAGAAACTAGAGAGTCCAGGGAATTAAGGGAACTTCGTGAAACCAGAGAACCAAGAGATGCTAGAGATCTTCGTGCGCGTGATGCAAGAGATGTGAGAGACCCGTTGGAAAGATACAGGGAGGCTCGAGACCCAAGGGATCCGTTATACAGGTTTGAATTATTTTTTCTTCTAAACGTTAAAAATAAATTCTGACTTGAACAAAAATCATAATTGCATAAATACCACAATTGCTCATTTATAATTTGACTCGTAGCACATGAATTGAAACTGAAATAAAATATAATCTACAATATCCGCTCTATTTAAGTGTGCTGCTCTGTTGGCCTTGCCTTTTTTTTTGTTTATTATTATTATTTTAGCGGCGGAGCACCTAGACTTGTGAAAACGATATTGATCTTCGTCAGGAAATCTTGAAATTGTATTTTTAATTTTTTTAAGTTGTGCATGCAAAACTGCCATTTTGCTTCTCCGCATTTAGTGGCAGGTGAAAGTGGTGTTGCTGTCTAAAGAAAATAGATTCCCTCAAGGGGGAGGGCTTCTTTTTATTCTTTGCTCAATCCTCCTCCTCCCCCCCCCCCTTCTGTTATATTTTTATTTATTTTATTAGCCACTTGTTACATGTCTTGCTAAATTCAGCTGTCAAACAAGAGCCAGATTTTTTGGAGATTGATGTGCTTTTCCCCTAATGAAATGTTGAGAAGGTGTTTTTAAAACCTTTTTGACTGCTGAGCTATGCAGCTAGCAGAAATCAAACGTCAGAATTAGTTTGTAACTTGCACTTTATTTTACAAAAGGGGTTATTGACCTATAAGCCAACATATCGGGTCAGCATTTAAATATTTACATTGTGTAATGGGCAAAATAGAAATGGTAAAAAGGAGACATGAGCAGTAGGATTATACAGGTGTCAAGCGCATCGTCCCATGGAGCAAAGCATGCAAACGAGAATGACCCTATATAGAACCGAGCATATCCAAGAAAGATATTGTGATTAAGAGTCTCCCTATTGGGGAGGATGCAACATGGAAATTTAAAAGTAATAATTTGCATGAGATTTTATTTCTAATTTTATTTAAAAAAATAAAGTATCCAGACAGATAGTTCCGGAGGATTAAATGTTTGTTAATGGTTTAAGCGATTGAAAACGATCGCCTTGTACCCAACATCCCATTCCGTTTTAAATAGAAATAAAAGGCAAAACATTTTTGTATACGATATATAAAAAAAACATTTTCCCTTTTTTATAAGTGATCACATACCCTCTGTTCTCAGTTGTATACCAGTTGATGGGGAGGAGAGGCAACAGCACACTGAGCTTCCCAGTAAGCCAGTGTGTTTACCCCTCACACAACTATGTCCAGTATATTGAGACCAGCACCCATCCAGCTTAGATTAATGATGATCTTGTGCCTCTTGGCATCCATTGTTTCATGTCCAATAAATGGCCAGGTTATTGTTGGCAAGGCTTAAAGTGGTTGTAAACCTCAGTCATGAAATCTCAGCAAAGCATATAAATATCATCTGTAGTGTTTACTTCTCTCTTATGCTTGGCAGGTGAGGAACTGTGCTGTAAATTACAAATGCTGCAAAATAAAAGCTAACCAAATGTACTTCTACATTGCATGCAAAGTACAATACATCTTGTGCAAAGGGGGAGATAGAAGTTGTGTGGCACACCCACGCATGTAAAATCGCAGTGCGGGAACTGCAGGGAAATCACATGTTAAAAAAAAAACACTTAATTTGAAACGCAGGCATGGCCTGCAAAAACACACAGGTGTGAGCCTAGCATTGATCCCTTAAATTACAAGATCTACCATGTGTACAAGTGGTGGTTACAATAAATTTAGGGGGGGGGGGGGCTCATTGCAGCCCTTTATGTCATCAAATGGCTGGACAATGAGATGGTCAGACTGCAGACATGATAAAGGCATATTTTCAGACTGGGGATATGCTGCTGGTGACTATTGGAGACTGAACACAAAACAATAGATTGCAGCCACCTTTAGAAATATTCTGCCACCAGATTTGATATTTCTTTTCAGTATGGTGCAATTTATATTCAGGGAGAAAATGCATAAGAGAAAACCAATGTACCGGGCGAAAAAGTAAAGTGTGAAGAAAATGAGCTCAAACTTTTAGGGTCCTTTCACACAAGCTTGTCTGTCTGCTCAGTGGGGATCGCTGAGCAGGCGGATGATGGGACCGTCTCCATTCGCTGTGCTGAGGAGGACCTGTCAGAGCCCTGCTCTCTGTGTGAAGATCGGATGAAAACGGACTGCCTGTCTGTTTTTCACCCGATCCGCCAGACGGATGGAAAATGGTATCTCCATCCGTCCTATATTTCAGAGAAGATCGGATGGCGGCGAGTGTCTGCGAACCTGTCACCGCTGACATCCGCCGCTTCATTGGAGTGAATGGAGCATCTGAACGGGTCCACCTGAAAAACTGACGTGTGAAAGGGACATTAGCTAGTAGAAACCATTTCATGAAACCTTTTCCTTTACTGCCCAGAAATAAGCTCCTAAACAAAACACCGACTGTTGGGGCACAATAAGTTGGTAATCCTTGCTTTCTACTAAACTTTTACCGTTGTATATAAACGTTGCATTGGATGCTTCCAGTTGAAAGGTTTCTCAGATTGGCGTTTTATTTCCTTCAGAGTCGACGACATCGCTGATAAATTTCGCCTTGACGATTTGTCTAGAAAGAGAGATGATTTGTATGATCGGCTTAGGGACTCCCTCGATAGGTTTCCAGAAGGTGTGTATTTTCTTTCTTTGCACTATTGAATGTTTCAAGCTGTTTTTATTCCCTCGTGTACCTTACCAGCTGGCATTGTAAAAGATTTCAAAGAAACAGTGTCTTTCAGAAAACGTCTGGGTCCCTCCTGGATGAATTTTCCTCCTGTTTCCTGCTTTAATATCTTTACATGTAGCAGAATACACCTCATGCAGCATCCAGTGTGGTAGATTGTCTGTCTTGGAGCTTGGGGAGCGGTTTATCAAATGTTTTTAGAAAGTTAATTGTAAGCCCTAACTGACATTTTGCTTGAGCATTGTCTCCTAAATTGTTTTTCAGTGCCTATCTACATGCATGCAACCAGCAATGATTGCATAGCATTTCCCAGGACAACAGTGGACCATGTCTACATATGTTGGCCAGTTGTAAGCTCCTTTAAAGTTGGAGGAGCAAAATTCTTTTAAAGCATGTACGATGCGCTGTCATCAGTGCCTGAACATAGACCTTCATGGCAGGATCGCCAGATATTCTTTTAATGAAAGTGAAATATTAACATAAGGCTTATGAGATTTTAGTGCTTGGGGTAACATTATATTAACTCATAAATGGATTGATCTGTGTAAGCGATGTATACATATTTTATAGAAAGGAAAATCTTTCAATTATAAATGATTAAAACATTTTTTTAACTATATTTATATACTTAGATCGACTTAAACGTGAGGAACGACGCCGTGAAGAATTGTACAGGCAATATTTTGACGAAATTCAAAGAAAGGTTGATGCTGAGCGCCCGGTTGATTGCTCTGTTGTGGTGGTTAACAAACAGTCAAAGTAAGATTGCAGATTTGGTTTATCATGTAGCGTTCAGTGAGATCAGTGGCATACTTTGACTAACCATGTCATTTAATCCCCCCCTCACAACCTTTCCTCCAGGGAATATGCAGAATCTGTGGGACGCAAGGTCCGTGACCTTGGCATGATGGTGGATCTGATCTTTCTAAACACAGAAGTTTCACTGACCCAAGCCTTGGAAGATGTTTCTAGAGGAGGCTCACCTTTTGCTATAGTGATCACTCAGCAGCACCAGACGCATCATTCTTGCACCGTGAACATCTTATGTGGAACCCCGCAAGGTAGTCCCTCTGGTGTGTTTTTTATTTATTTTAAATTTACAGTTACAAGAGGATAAAGGCTCTATTTTTGTAGCTTTGCAAAGTAGCCATTTGCCAGAAATTTCATTCAAGTCATTAAGTTACTACTAGGGACAACCCACCTTTTTAATACATTTTTTAATTGGACTATTTGCACACTGTGGCGTTTTTCAGGCGCGTTAGCGTAAAAAAAAAAGCGTCTGAAAGAAGTTGCATCTGCAATCCCAATGTGAAACCCCAAGTGCTTTCACACTGAGGTGCTGCGCTGGCAGCGCCTAAAAAAAGAAGTCCTGCAAGCAGCTTCTTTGCAGCGCTTTAGAAGCCTTGAATACACACTCCTAAAGCCCCCTTCCCATTGAGGGAGCTTTTTTTTACCGCCAAAGCGCCTGAAAAATGCCCAGTGTGAAAGGCGTCTTGGCGCCTGGCAGTGTGAAAGGGCTCTGAAAGCACTCATGCTTTTACATTGGGATTGCACATGAGGCTTTACAGGCTTTTTTTAACGCCAAAGCGCCCGAAAAACGCCTCAGTGTGAAAGGAGTCTAAGGGCGCATTCATATGGGCGATTAGCTTCTCCAATGGCAAGAATCTGTCACACAAGCCTGAGGGCTTTCACATTGAGAATGCTGGGGCAGGAGTATTTCAGGCGTTATTTATGCGCTATTTTAAGCGCTAAACGGCCTGAAATGCACCTCAGTGTGAAAGGGGCCTTAGTGTTTGAGCTACAAAATGCTTTGAATTTCCATTGACTGCCTTTGTTTATTTTTTTTTGTTCTAGTAGCAAAAATGCAAGGGAGAGCAATTTAAAATAGTTTTAAAGCATTGTATATCAAAAACGCTGCCTTCTCAATAAAAAGTATTCTTACATTGTTTGCATCTCAGCGCTGCTTAATCTCCTCCTTTTTAGACTCTTTACATCCTATTAGGCCTACATACAGGGCTGCATGGCATTTCTTAATGGGTGTTTTGTGATGGTGACAATAGTGGACAAAGCCTGCATAGTATGTGTTAAAATGGCCACTTGGTAGTTCTTTTTGGAAAGCCACTGTAGGGAGACCGGAGATTCCACGGAGTTTGTGTGTAGATGGCCATTGACACAGTCCATGCCCCTTGGCTGCGCCCCTCTGACATGTTTTTTGCCCTTCCTAGGGCATCCTATCATTGATCGCCTTATGACAACCAGTGGGAAATCTGCGGAGGGCCGTTTTTTGTTTTTGCTATACATACCAAGCTAGACAAACTTCTGAGGCCTGCACCCGGAGCAGTGGGCCTCCCGAGAGGCTGTTTAAAAGCTTGGAGCGGTGCACTTCTTTGGCATATACACTCACCGACCACTTTATTAGGTACACCTTGCTAGTACCAGGTTGGTCCATCTTTTGCCTTCAGAACTGCCTTTTAATTCTTTCTGGCATAGATTCAACAATGTGTTGGAAACCTTCCTCAGATTTTTTTTCCCATATTGACATGATGGCATCATGCAGTTGCTGCAGATTTGTCATCTGCACATTCATGATGAGAATCTCGCATTCCACCACATCCCCAAGCGCCAAATTCTGTCCCTACTATTTGAATGTCGCAGCTGAAATTGGAGTCTCCTCAGACCAGGCATGGTCTTCCCAATCTTCTATTGTCCAATTTTGGTGAGCCTGTGCGAATTGTAGTCTTTCCTGTTCTTAGCTGACAGGAGTGGCACCCAGTTTGCTCTTCTGCTGCTTTAGACCATCTGCTTCAAGGGTCAGTGTGTTGTGCGTTCAGAGATTGTATTCTATATACCTTGGTTGTAAGGCATGGTTATTTGCGTTACTGTTGCCTTTCTATCTCGAACCGTCTGTCCATTCTCCTCTGACACCAACAAAGCATTTTCATCCACACAACAGCCTTTTACTGGATATTTTTGTTTTTTTCGGACCATTCTCTGTAAACCCGAGAGATGGCTGTGCATGAAAATCCCAGTAGATCTGCAGTTTTTGAAATATTCAGACTTGCCGCCCGCCAATGACAGATTGACGGCGGCAAAGTGGTTGTAGAATCCTGACTGGACGTCATATGACGTCCTCAGGATTCTGAGCCGCTGCGCGCCGATCGTTGTTGCAGGGTGTCAGTCTGACACCCCGCAACACCGATCAAGGTAAAGAGTCTCACTCACGGAGACTCTTTACCACATGATCAGCCGTGTCCAATCACGGCTGATCACGATGTCAATAGGAAAAGCCGGTAATCGGCTTTTCCTCACTCGCGTCTGTCAGACGCGAGTAGAGGAGAGCCAATCGGCTGCTCCTGTGACGGGGGGGTTTGTGCTGATCGATCATCAGCACAGCCCCCCCCCCCCCCCCCGAGGATGCCCACTGGACCACCAGAGATGGCCATATAGACCACCTACAATTTAAAAATAAAGGATGCCACCCTAGACCACCAGGGATGAGGAGGACACAGAAAATGGATGCATCCATTAGTACAACACATACAATAGTGCCTGTCCGTGCCACCTATCTGTGCCCATCCGTGCCGCCTATCAGTGCCCATCCGTGCCGCCCATTAGTGCCCATCAATGCCACCACATCAGTGCCACCTCATTGGTGCCCTTCAGTGCTGCCTTGTCAGTGCAGTACCATCAGTGCCTATCAGTGAAGGCGAAAACTTACTTATTTACAATGTTGTATAACAGAAACAAATTTTCGGTAATTTTTTTTATTTTTTTTGCAGAAAATAAATATCCCAGAGGGTGATCAAATACCACCAAAAGAAAGCTCTATTTGTGGGGGGAAAAATGATACAAATTTAGTTTGGGTACAGTGTAGCATGACCGCGCAATTGTCATTCAAAGTGCAACAGCACTGAAAGCTAAAAATTGGTCTGGGCGGGAAGGTGTATAAGTGCCCTGTATGGAAGTGGTTAAATTCCCTTTCTTTGTCATTCTAATGCTCAGTTTGAGCTTCAACTCATCTTCACCACATCTAGATGCCTAAATGCATTGAGTTGCTGCCATGTGGTTGGCTGATTAGCAATTTGTGTTGCCACACAATTGAGCCAGGTGTACCTAAATAAAGTGGCTGGTGAGTGTATATCTGTATTTTACACAGAGCTCTATTTGCCTTTTCTAGCAATGTGTTTTATCGTCTTAAATAGTAGATTGCTTTTTCCAGGGCCTGTAGAATAGAATAGGTGCATACATTTACTGCGTTTTAATATGAATGCACAGGATCCATGTCCACAAATGTTTTACAGTGAGTGCTACTAGCAAGTTTGTGTGGTTTATTTTTTGGGGTGGGGGGGGGGGGGGGGCATTGGCATAAGCTTTTCTCAGCCTTGGCCAGAGTGGGTGAGGGGTAGATGTGTTTCTGCTGTTACCATTGATGGAAGTTTTGCGTTTGTTTCAATGTGTTTGACGTCATTGTCAGTGGAACAGATGGTGAGCAGAATCAACGGCAACACTGATCGCATTAGGGAGCGATTTGAGAGGTCCTATTTGTCTTTCTACTGGGGAATTTATTTTTTGGGAGGGGGGGGGGGGGGGTTATGTCCTGTTGTCACTGGAACAGGAAGGGAAAATGGGCCACACAAATGGGATGTGAACTCTCAGCTGATAACGTAGACAAAAAAATGATCTGAGGCCTACACTGTGACCCACCTCCATCCCGAAATATTCACATAAAAACAAGATATTGGTCATGGGACTTTAAATGAAGTGGGGCACAAAATGAGATGGAGTATAACCTATAACCACTTCAGCCCTGGTGGATTTGGCTGCCAAATGACCAGACCACTTTTTGCGATGCGGCACTGTGTCACTTTAACTGACAATTGCGTGGTCGTATGACGTGGCTCCCAAACAAAATTGACGTTGTGTTTTTATTTTTTTTCCAACAAATTGAGCTTTCTTTTGGTGGTATTTGATCACCTTTGCGGTTCTTTTATTTTTTGCGCTATAAACCAAAATCGAGCAAAGTTTTTGGAAAGGGGCATTTTGCTATAATATCTCCCCCCCCCCCCCCCCCCAAATATAAATATATATATAATTATACTTTTCTTTTTTTTTTTTTTTTTCCCCTCGGTTTAGGCCGATGCACATTCTTCTACATATTTTTGGTAAAAATCGCAATAAGCGCTTGGTTTGCGTAAAAGTCATAGCGTCTACAAAAAGGGGGTAGTTTTATGACATTTTTATTTATTTTTTACTAGTAATGGCGCGATCAGCGTGTGTTTTTTTTTTTTTTATTGTGACTGACATTATGGCGGACACTTTTTTGACGCTGTTTTTGGGACTATTGTGATTTTATACAGCAATCGGTGCTATAAAAATGACACTGGCAGAAAAGGGGTTAACCACTAGGGGGCGAGGAAGGGGGTTAAGTGTGTCCTAGGGAGCGATGCTAACTGGGTGCGTGGCTTACTATGACACTACACTGATCGGTGCTCCCGATGAGAGGGAGCAGACAACCGTTGTCCTGCGTCACTAAGCAGAAAAGGGAGATGCCTTGTTTACACAGGCATCCTCCCGATCTGCAGCTCCGTGACACAATCGTGGGACACCGGCGGACATTGAGTCCACGGGCATGGAGCTTGCGGTGGCGCACGCCCACATGGCGGCAAAGTGACGTGTATATATACGTTGCTTTGCACAGCCCTGCCATTCTGCCGACATATATGTTCAAGTGGCGGTTGGCAAGTGGATAATTTATGGTTGCAAAACAATTCTAAAATTGTAACACAATATCACATAGTCATCTGTAAGTCCATAGTGTGTTTTTTTTTTTTTTTTTTTTTTAATGTCCTGTTGTAACTGGAACAGGATAGGAGAATGAGCCACACAAATTCGATGTGAACTCTCAGCTGATGATGTCCTCTACCTTTTTTTCAGTTACTTCACTTGAGTAATCTAAGTTACATAGTAGGTGAGGTTGAAAACAGACACAAGGTCCAACCTTTTGTGTGTGATTTACATATATAGTTACATGGTAGGTGATGTTGATAAAAATAACAAACTAACATCAGTATACCAGACAGCACTATCTGTTTCAGTAGAAACAGTGTGGTGCTGTCCTTACAATAGCTTTTTTAAGTCAGAATATATAGACCAATTTTCTTGCCAGATGGGGATATCTAGGCTTGCTAAAAGCTTACCCTGTCACCAGGCATTGCAGTGTTGGTTTGCATTCTCTTCACTTTAAGAACAAGCGCTCCAGGCAGGTTTACTCTACTCATTTTGGTTTTGAGATTTTGCATTCCAGCGCAAATGTATAATATATTCTATGATGTGATTGCATTGGTTAAAGCTTGTTTTGGAACTGCTCTAATTTGGATGCAAATTTGGCTTTGAGCAGTGCTAATGGAAAACTGTTGTATTGTATAACGTTCAGGTACGACTTTCATGCAACTTTTGAGGGTTAACATTGAAGTCCTATGGCCCTCAAGTTGCATGAAAGTCGGACCAAAGTAGTGCATTAACTACTTTGAAGTTGCTGCAACTTTTTAAGTTGCACAAATATGAATGGTTATCATTGGAAAACATGTCCAAAGTTGCATGAGAATTGGGCCTAAGGAATAACCACCCTTCTAATCTTAATGACATTTCTAGGATTTGAATGTGAGCCCGCTTACGCCATATGCTTGTCTCCTTCTTCTTTTTTTTTTTTTTTTTTTGCAACATGTTGCAATGCAGCTCGCTACAGTGAGTAAAGATGGATGGCCTGACACTGGCATTTTAATGAAGTTAAAAAAAGTAAGTGGTTCAATGGGGGGTGATTTACGAAAACGGCACATAGATTCTTGTCCAGCTGTGCATAGTAGCCAATCACCTTCTCACTTCAGCTTGTTCAATTAAGCTTTGACAATAAAACCTAGAAGCTGATTGGTTACTATGTACAGATGCACCAGTTTTCGTAAATCTCCCCTAATGAATCCTTTTTGATATGCTATAATGTATCTGCTGGTATGAACAAGCCCTGAGACAAAAAGTATGCCACGTGAGTTGTGTTTTTTTTTCTTTTTTTTCTTTTTTTTTTAAACAATAAACAAAAGTTCTATACCTGGAAGTTGCAGTATTTTGTGGTTTTTGTCTTGAAGTTGGAATGTCATTTTTATTTTTACAGAACATCGGAACATGCCAATTGCTGATGCGATGCTTCTTGTGGCGAGAAGCCATGAGCGGTACAAAACAGAATCGCGCGATAAGGAACGTGAAGATATTGCACGGCAAGCTGCCAAGTTATCGGCGGAAGCTATATTAAGAGAGCGTGGCGCTCTGGATGAGGGGGTAAGGGGGGGTCCCCCCCCTGGAATAATGACTATCATAGGCTTGTTGGCAGACAATAGATATGTGACCGCTGAAGAAATAGACAAAGTCATCCTATATCTACAGCAACGAAAAGAGAGATTAATGGCCATGGCTGGTGACTCCTTACCATGTAAGTTTCATTGCATTGTTTAATTTGTGCTTTTTGTTTTTTCTCTGATTTTAATCCCACAAAATTAATTCACATAATCTTCCTGATTTGCAGCACAACTCTCAAGACAAACTGCACCAGCAACTTCTCTTGCTGCCCAATCTTCTCTTGCGGGCAGTCAGTCACTCCAGCTGAATCAACAATTAAGCTCTGCTACTGCAGCACCTCAAACCACAAGTAGCTCTCAACAAGAGCTGCAGGCAAAAATTCTCAGTCTGTTCAACAGTGGAGTTTCTACTTCATCTAACCAAGTTAACACTGCAAGTTCTGCTGTCTCAAACCAGAACTATGGCAATCTATCCAACACTCAGCAACGACCAGCAGGATCAATGGATGCAGGACTTCTTGGTCCAGCCCCACAAAGACCTCAGCCAACAGCAAGTCATATGTCTAATGTCATGGCTGCAGGATTAGCAATGCGAAGTGCAGCACCTCGACCTGGTCCAACTCCTCAAATGCAGAACCTGTATGGACAACTTCAAAATCGTGTCCAGGTACCTGGCAGTGTTCCAGGTCAAAGACCAGGAGCATCTTCTGGTATAAATGTTGACAACCCTAGTGTGCAGAAGGCTTTAGACACACTCATTCAAAGTGGGCCTGCACTCTCTCATTTGATGGGTCAGGCAGTAGGCCAGGCTCTTCGTGGTGGGCAAACGCAACAGCCTTCTATGGGATCATATCCCCGTCCCTTTTAGTGGAAAGGTGCCATGTACATTGGTCTCCTTGTAGACATAATTTAGTAGTGCATTTCATAACGTAAGAAATTTATGTATTTCGTTCCTTCACCATTTATTGGTTCATAATTTTTATATCATGCAGGGTCTAGCTAAATGTTAAATACTGTACTCCGTCATGGTCTACAGACAAGCTCTGAAGAATTTCTTCTCTTTGCTCATCGGTCACCAAGAAGCTTGCATTTGTGAAACGGTTTTGTGAATTGTATTTTCCAGCACTGTTATGTTGTTACTTGGAACTGTATTTCGTTGCAGCCTTTTTTTAGTAAAAAGTTCCACTAAAAAAAAAAGCTTTCTTGCAGTGATTTCTAAAGGGAGGAGGGTGTGGACAGTTCTAGTCTGTTTTTTTCCCATACTGTGTCTTAAGTGGTAAGCCATTTCTCATCGGTATAATAAAAGCAAATCAGAAAAGCAGGATGTAGTTCATATACATTTTGCTGGATTTCAATCTTGCATCTTTGGTTACTGAACTTTTTTTTTTTTTTTTTTTTTTTACTGATTCTTGTCCATTGTGCACACACATTTTACTTTTGCAGCAGTAAGTTCATAGTCTGTTTCTGAGTTGCAAGTCAAGACATTGGGTTTGATTTGCTAAAGGCAAATACTGTGCTTTTTCTTCATAAAGAATACCCAGTAGGTGCAAGCAAAATACTGCCACATTTTTGCTTGCACATGATTGGGTGATGGAAATCGGCAGAGCTTTATCACATTCACTAAGCTCTGGGATAAATGAGTGCAACCTCACTTGCAAAGTGCACGGCCTATTTTCCTTTAGTAAGTCCGCCCCATTGAGTTTGTAGGCAAATCAATTTTTTAACATGACATCTGCATTTTTAAGGTGCATATGGTAATAAACACCAAGGGCCAGATTCACAGATAATTGCCCAGGCGCAGCGTATCGGATACGCTACGCCGCTGTATCTTACCTGGGGGAATTTCGAATCCAGGAAGATTTTGCGCCGTAAGTTACGGCGGCGTAGTGTATTTCTCGGCTCGTATTTCAAATTGGGCAGGTAGGGGGCGTGATTCATTTAAATGAAGCGCGTCCCCGCGCCGATTGAAATGCACATGCTCCGTTTTGAAATTTCCCGCCGTGCTTTGCGCGAAATGACGTTGCACTGTCATTTTTTTTAACTTCGACGTGAGATACGTCCTTTCCTATTCACGGGCGACTTGCGCAATTTTTTTTCCAAAATTTGACGCGGGAACAACGGCCATACTTTAGCATGGCAAGTCTATACGCCACGAAATACCAGCTTTAACTATACGCCGGGAAAAGCCGACTAGCGACGACGTAAGAGAATGCGACGGCTGCGCGTATCTTCGTGGATCGACGGAAAAAGCTAATTGGCATACCCGATGCGGAAAACGACGAACTCCACCCAGCGGGCGCCGAAGTATTGCACCTACGATCCGAAGACGTACGAAGCCGTACGCCTGTCGGATCGAAGCCAGAAGCCGTCGTATCTTGGATTGAGGATTCAAACTAAAGATATGATGCGGCAAATTTGAAAGTACGCCGGTGTATCGGTAGATACGCCGGCGTACTTCTGTGAATCTGGCCCCAAAGGTCTAAGGGGGCCTTTTTAATGGTGTTTTTTTTTTACCAATGAGTAATTCGGCACCATGCTATATTCTACTATACCTCTTCAAAAGCTACCTTCCTATTGCCTTTGTATACATTTTAGCATACATTTTTTCCTCCCTCCTGTGGAATTTGACTCTTGCCCTGAACAAGAGCGATGCGGTCATGTGACTACATAGGCAGAAAAGGGGGAAAAAAAATATTTAAAGTTTGAGTTTTGTTAAAAAAAAAAAAAGTATGAAGGTCAATTGGGAGACGGCATTTAAAAGGTGTATGAAATAGCCTAAACCACTTAACAGGCTGCTCTGAGTTCAAACCATTCTGCCTCCACCCCCTGACTAATTGCTTTAAAAAAAAAAGTGTTGCCCTATCCTAAGGCCTTTTATTTTTTGTGACAATCCAGCCCAAATCCCAATGGGTGCACACAGACCACATTACTTGTGCAGTGTCAAGTCGATCTACCCCGTCAGGCCTGGAACAGCATAAATGCAGATGCAAAGTGCACAAAGTACTTTTCCAGTGTAAGTGTAATTTTGTGGCAGCACCACAGATTACAACGTCGATGACGTTCTTTCATGGAAAGCATTGATTTTTGCATGTGCAGGTTTGCTGTTATATAGAAACTGGGGTCTTTTTAAATATGGTGGCCTGGTTGGAAAACAATTAGAATGTGCTCAGCAATATAGAGAAGTCAGGGAAAAGCTGTATGCATAAAGATGGAATATGTCTACACAAATAGAAGATTGACACTGTTTTTTTTGTCAGGCAAACTATTAAAAGCTATTTTAGTTGCCATATTTAATCATGTGACTGTACAAAGGATGGGGGAGGCCTCAATCATTAGATTAGGAGGTTTAAATGAAAGGTGGAGTATCCATTGGGAGAGTTATTGGTTAAAATCTGTGTTTTATACTATTTGAGTACATTAAATACATTGCATTACACATTGGGCATCTATGGGAAATGTTTGGATTAAATATTCCCAAGTATCAAATATTGGACCTGTAATTCCTTATTCAAAGAGGTCTCCACCTTATTCCATGCCAAAGATTTGTCTATAAACAAAGATAGTAGGGGCTGACCTTTATCATGCTCCTCCTCCTGGCTGATGTCAGCGGGGGATTCTCGGCCCCTCCCGCTGTAGCTGTCAGATCAGGAGAGGGAACAGTGGACGGTCATCAAGTGTCGATCGGTGTTCGGAAATAAGGTGTCTTTAAAGCGCATACAGTGGAGACATAGCATTATCTAACACGGTATTGCTTGAAAATTATAACGTCGGTTTACAACTACTTTACGTTTTTAATATAGAAGTATACTGAGAGGGAGATGTAAGACATTTTATGATCCCTGGAATATTCAGCTATTGGGTCCTGCAAACCTGGGAAACATGAAGAGAGACAAAAGATAAATTTTAAAATAAATTCTCAAAAAAAAAACACGTGTGGTTACCCTACTTGTCCTGGAAACCTTATGTAAATAATTACCCGTAAGTGTAATTCTGCATTTTCCAAATCCGCTTTTGGGAGGGCATATAGGAAGGTTGGCCAGAATTATCCAGACTAGGGAGAGCCAAAACTAAAATGTGCACACACTGTCGGTATTAAAGTGGTGGTGAAAATTAACACAATATATCAAGCTCTAAGGAAGAGGGCTTGACCCTTAAATATGTTACTATCCTGCACCTACTGATATCTGCTGGAAAAGATGTCCATCTTGTACTATTTAGTCTAGTGGCTGAGAAAACACTATGAACCCACGACTAGACAATAATATACCTGTGCTGTTTAACTTTTGTGAGTATTTTAATAAAAACATTGTCAACCATTTAGTGTTGCACTAGGCTGGTGCATGCTCATTTGTTTTATTTAGGGAGGGACAAACGCTTTCCTCCAACCAGACTGCCCATGAGTATTCTAAAAATTGAATGGACCCATCTATACGAGCCCCTCAATGGAGGGAAAAGGATGGCAGGAGCCCTAAACTGAAGGGAAAAAGTCTGTCGTGACAGAAAATCTGACTCAACAAAGAAACTGTTTTGGTAATTGCAGAACCAAACCCTAGTAAAGGCTTGCTTAATAAAGGGCATATATTAACACTGACTAAACCGAGCAGGATTTCTTGAGCCTCTATTTAGCCCATGTATTACAACCATAACCTGCATATATATTCTATGCAAGAAACCCCCATATGGAGCCTTCAGTGCAAGCTAAAATAGACACACTTCACCAGAACAAGCATGGGCTGACGATATAATTCCACACCATATACAGAATATAAAGCACAAAGAAAATACATATTTTTTTTCTCTCCAGACACTTCTCACCAAGATTGACCACTCACAACGTACATCTCTGCATATGAATGCTGCAAAAGCTTTTTGCTTTAAATTGTAAAAAATATCCAAGAACCTTTTGTTTCTCCGCTCTAAGAATAGCACACTTCTTGCTTCCAATATGTGCAATGGTGCTTCAGCAGCAAACTCATTCCACTGTACACCTACCACATCTTCTTAACCTCTCCTTTTCCCATCTGCCTTCCATTTCTTTGGAATAAGCAGGGTGCATTAGTTGTGGTCACGTGCACTGTTCTATGCACACAAATCCTGTTGTCATCTCAGAAATGAGCAAGAGAAGGTGGCTACATTCCTACGTACAGTGCAATCATAGAGAACAAACATAGCCATCCTTGAACAGGAAATCTGTTCATAGTAGCAAAAACAGACTTTGAACCCGAATTGACAATATAACACAACATAAAATGGTCACGCATGAGGGTTATAGCAAACAACCTGTAACATGTGAATTGTTTGACCTTACACTACAACATGCCTTTGTACAGGGGTATACCCAAAGACACTACATAAGCCCTAAAGTTCTGTGACCATCTACCAAGTGGAATGTGTTTTACAGTTGGCTATAGGATCGATGCCACCAAAAGTACTTAAGTATAACACGTTATGAAAAAGGACTTAAGACTCGTAATATAAACTTGCTACAAAACTAAAAACTGAGTGACAAGACATTAGATAAAATGCCAGAAACCTTTGTAGCAACATAAACTATTGCACCTTCTACTTAGGAAGTCCTGGAGAGGTATAACACAATGGTATAAAATGCTGTATATATCAACTGAAAGCGGAGCTCCGGTCTCTTTGGTGAAAATCCGCTACAAAAAGTGTATCTGCTCACTTGATAAACAGACACTTGTCTGTCCCACAATCCAGCGGTGTACTCACCCCAGCCGTTTTCTCCCTCTGCGGCTCCAGCATCTTTACTATGGGCACAGAGCTTCCGGTTGCCCACTGCGCATGCTTGAGCGATGCTCTGTAGCTGGTCCCAAAGTCTTCTAGTACCTGTCGTGTGTCCCAGAAGTCTTCAGGAGGGAGGGGGGGTGGAGAACTTTGGCAATCGGAACACAAGTGGGAGCAGTTACCTGTCAAAATCGGGTACCCAGAGCTCAAGCAGGAAGCAGTTAAAAAGGCTCCTCCAAGCAGAGGATCCTGGTAGCTGACCATGTCTGATGCTTCACCCTGCCCTGCAGATCCTGCAAACCAGGACAGCTCCAAGGTAAGCCAGAATACTCCAGAGTCACTTCTGTCTTAACCTCATTGTAAATACTGCCCAATCACAGGTAGTCTTAAACCACCCTTCCTCACGGGGACCCTTTCTGTGCTTGATTTCAGACAAGGACCCCAGAGGAAAGGAAAAAGAAAAGCAACATATGTGCTTCATGCAGCCACTGGTTTCCACCTGAATGGAAAAAACCTCTATGCCAAAAATGCATAGACAAAACGGTGGCTAAAGAATCGCAAGGTTATCTGCAAGAACTGCTCAACTCTTATAAGAAAGAGATAAAGAGCACCATGGCACCGCTACGCTCAGCTATTGAGAAGTTGGAAGCGTCAATTAATACCAGTCAAACCTGTGCTCCATCTACCAGCAGGAAATGCATCCATACAGGTAACAAGGAACAGACAGAACGTCGAACAGGAGGAGGATTCGGACGAATCCGAGCAATTTCGAATCGGAGGATGGACTTTGCTCAGACTCTGAAGAGGAAGATCCGGCCTTAGAGGGCAAAGCTATAGCAGACACGCTAGGTATTAAAGAGCAAAAAAACACAGAGCTCACACTACATGACAAGATGTACAAAGGGCTACAACCCAGGAAACCTAAAACATTCCCCATACACCAAACTCTAATGCCGCGTACACACAGTCGTTTTTTGTGATGAAAAAAAAGTCATTTTTTCTCATGAAAAAAAAAAACGTTTTTCAAACTTCATTTTAAAAAACGACATTGCCTACACACCATTGTTTTTTCAAAATGCTCTAGCAAAGCGCGGTTACGTTCAGCACGTATGGCGGCACTCTGTTCCATTCAAGCTCCCGTCATAACTTGCTTCTGAGCATGCGCGGGTTTAAAAACGTTGGTTTAAACGTAGTTTTAGCCCACACACGGTCATTTTTTATGACACAAAAAACAACGTTTTGAAAAACGACATAAAAAATTGAAGCATGTTCGAATTTTTTTTTTTTGTCGTTTTTCAGAAGACATAAAATGACGTTTCCCCACACGGTCATTTTAAATAACGTTTTTAAAAAAGTCGTTTTTTTCATCACAAAAAACGACCGGCATTAGGCCGGGTTCACACCTATGCAAATTGAGTGTGGCTTATACCGCATCCAATTCACATAACATTATAAAATACATTGATTTTAATGAGGCTGGTTCACATATGTGCGAAGCATTTGCACTGCACATTGCCCAAAAAACGTGTGCATTTTCTAGGCATTGCGGTGCGAATTCAGGCCCATTATCTTCTATGGGCACGCATCTGATTCGCATATGTGTTAATTTCTCATCAGGATTTCTCATTCTCCTCGATACACTTCTCCCCTCTCCCAGGTCTCCAAATTCGCAGCTAAAACGGAGATGATCTGCTGAACAGCTCTCTTATCTCTTTGGAAAGATAACAGCTGAAATTCGCATCGCACAAGTGTGAATCCAGCCTTAAAGATATTGTCAAAAAAGAGTGGGAAGACCCAGAGAAAAAACTCTTCATACCAGCGTCAGTCAAATGCAGATATCCGTTTGCAGAGGCAGACACCAAAACCTGGGCTAAATGCTCCAAAGTGGATGCCTCTCTAGCAAAAGTCACAAATAAATCTGACTTGGCCTTCGACGATGCGGGAACCCAAAAACTATCCCATGGACAAGAAAATAGAGGCCCTTCTAAAGTGGTTGTAAACCCATTACAACCACTTTAACCTACAAGTAAGCCTAGATTAAGGCTTACCTGTAGGTGCAATAAATATCTCCCTAACCTAAAAGATTTAGGAGATATTTGCAGAAATGGCAGGACCAAAGTCTACGTCGCATGCGTGGCAGAACCTGCGCGCATGCGTGGGAGTGATGTCATTGCGGCTCCGGCCAGTCACAGCGCTGGAGCCGCGATACCCGGAAGTCACTCCGGGAGAGATGGCGTCGGAGGAGGAGGCGAACGAGGGCCGCTGCGGGGGGTTCAATCTCCGGTAATTCATAATGAGCTAGTATGTAATGCATACTAGCTCATTGTGCCTTTGTCCTGCAGGGTGAATTTTCTTTTCCGGAGAAGGTTTACTTCCTCTTTAACCTCCCTGCCGGTATTTCAGAGTGGTGAAAATTCAGTACCATTAGCGGTAATCCCGAGCCAAACTCGGGATTGCATCACTGGATCCTGGAAGAGGTTACTTACCTTGTCCCCGGGTTCCCGCGATGTACTCCCACTGTGCGGTTGCCAGATTTTCCACCCAATGCACTGTGTGCCCTGGCGTCCGTTCCCTGCGTTCATCGCGATGCAGGGGGGCGGAACTGGCGGCAAATTCAAATAGTATAAAGCACAAACACACTGATACATTGTAATCCTATTGGATTACTTTACTAAATAAGATAAAATTTACCTGAGTTTACCCCCCCCCAGTGCTTTCTCCAGTACCCTTACCTGCAGTTTTACTGTACTTTGTGTCTGGAAACTGCAGAACGACCATGGCATCAAAAAAGCGTGCCTCTTCCCTTAAAAGCGGTATATGACCTGCTGGAAAACAGCGACAGAGATACAGAATTGCTTGCAGAATTGAGTGATAGCGATTCGTGGGGAAGTTCATCATCAGATACGGAAAACGATTTCAGCGATGATCCTGCGACTGCCCAGTGATGTGAGTGAGAAACTTATATAGCGCAACACATGCGAACTGAATCGCCTCTGGGCGCTTAGGTATCCATTCACCTAGGCCCTTAGAAGGGATGGGTTTTGATCTTTCTCCTGAAGGCCAGGTGGTTTACCTCCGCTGGTTGGTAGAGCGTTCCATAGTCTGGGTCCTTGGATCGCAAATCTTCGTTCTCCTTTGGACTTGTATCTGGTTTTGGGTATCTGAAGTAGATTTTGGTTGGTGGATCGCAGAACACGATTGGGGTTGTGAGCTTTTAGTTTTTCGCATAGATATTGGTGGGCATTTCCCAGAATATACGTATGCGTTAGACAGAGTGCCTTGAAAGTGATTCTGTCTTTTACTGGCAACCAATGAAGGGATCTCCGTGAAGGTGAGATTGATTCCCATGGTTTTTTCCCAGTCACAAGACGCGTGGCCGTATTTTGAACGACTTGCAGACGAGTGATTTGGTACTTTGGGAGTCCAAGATAGAGGGCATTTGCATAGTCGAGTCTGGAGTTGATAATTGTTCCTACCACGACTGCTATGTCGTCTTTTGGAATAAAGGGAGTGAGTCTGCATAGTAGGCGCAGCAGATGGTACGATCGGCTGACTACTGACCCTATTTGTGCATCCATTGTCAAAGTAAGGCATTTCTCTAGTCCGAGATAATGATCCTTTTTGTTGCAGATGCGGAAATATAGTTGTGTGCAGACTTGGTGCTCAATTGACTGCGGTACGGAGCGCGTAGCGCCCCCAAGATTCCCGTTTAATGAAGCACCTGGTATCAAAGTGGAGGTTAAAGATGACAACCCCTTGGCATAACTCCAACTCTTTTTGACCGATGAGTTTATTGAAAAAAATTGTTACAGAGACAAATCGGTACCAGGAGCAACAAACTGCTACACATCAGAGGTTTTCAAGGAGCAGAAAGTGGGAACCAGTTACCAAAGAGGACATCTGGAAATTTCTGGGCCTAATAATTCTTCAGGGAGTGGTGGGGAAACCCCTGCAGTGGCATTGGACAACCAACAGATTACTAGACACTCCTTTTTTTGGCACGGTCATGTCGGAGTACACATTTTCTCTGATAATGAAGTATTTGCACTTTGAAAATAATGAAGAATTTTATGAGACTTCTCATCCAGCACCAAAACTCAAAAAGATTTGGGAGGTATATCAGATTATTTGGAAAAATTTCCAACAGACCTATGTACCAGATAGAGACATCAGTATTGACGAAAGTCTAATGGCCTACAAAGGACTCTGGATACAGTATATGGCGTCAAAGAGAGCACGTTTTGACATAAAATCATTCATGCTATGTGAATCGAACACTGGTTACATATGGAATTTGGTCCTATCACCGGGAAAGGAATCAAATTCAACAAACGATTCAGTAATTATGGACTGGCAACCGCTTCAGTTCTTACTTTGATTGAGCCATTGCTGAATCAGGGCTACTGTGTAACCACGGACAATTTTTACACTTCTCCAAGACGGATGCATATGGGACGATTAGGGCTAACCGGCGTGACATGCTGCCAACCTTTAGCAATAAAAAACTCAAGGCAGGAGAAATAGTTGCCTGGCAGAAAGGCAAAATGATGGCGCGACAAAAAAAGATCTGTGCCTAATGAGTACTATTCACAACAGCTCTACTGTCGTGGTACACACAAAAAGGTGGAAAAGACATAATGAAACCAAGTCGTGATGGATTGCAACAACACAATGGAAGGTGTTGACAGAGCTGACCAGACCATGACATTTTATCCAGCGATGAGAAAACAACAAAAAAAATTACAAAAAAATCTTCAGGCATTTTCTTGAACAGTGTTTGTGGAATGCCTTCATTCTGCTAAAAAAAGAGTGACAAGCCTGTGGTTCATGTGGACTTTGTTTGGAAAGTTGCCAAACTTATATTTCTCAAGCACCAAACACCAATGACTGTAAATAGAGCTGCACGTCATGCTGCTGGCGTTGTGAACCCGAAACGCCTGACTGGTCGTCACTTTATGGACCGCATCCCACCAAAGGAAAATAAGTCTGCACTCACAAGGATGTTTGTGGTTTGCTGCTCTAAGCGTGATGACACTGGAAGGAAAATCAGAAAAGAAACCAGGTTCTATTGTCCTGATTGTGACGTTGGATTTAGTGCTGTCCCCTGTTTCGAAATTTACCATACCTGGGATGTTTACTGAAGCAATATGACTAGTAATATTGCACCCTTGTTTGGCCAAAAAAAGTCAGTATTTTTGTTATTATTATTTATAGTTCTTTATTATATTATGACTTAAGATTTTGTGTTTCAAACTTTATCATACCCGAGATGTCTACCAGACTCTGGTTTGGATAGATTTAAGTGAGTTATTCCTAAGAATTACAGACCTACAATATAAAACGCAAAATAATTGTACGGCTTTCTGCTTCTAAAATCTGACAGTTATACCGCCAGGGAGGTTAAAAAGAGCCTGGGAAGCAGGGGCTGCAATTCTGAATCCGGCAATAGCTTCCAACTGCACAGCCTGCAACTTGCTAATCTCGTTAAACCCAGCTTCAATAGCTACTAGAAGCGACAATAAAGTTAATAAAGACCATCCCCACTCGCAAGAGCAGCAGCTTTTCTAGCGGATGCCTCGGCTGAAACGGTCAGAATATCTTCAAGGGCCAAAGTGCTACTCAACTCAGCTCGAAGAGCCCTGTGAAAAAAAATCTTGGGGAGGTGACATCACTTAAAAAAAACAGGCTGTGCCCGAACTAGAAACGGTGCTGGACAGGACCCCGCAGCAAAGAGTAAGGGTTTTCTCCAAACCAAAAAGAAACAAGGGAAGACACTCTTCCGGCAATTCAGTTTACCAAGCGGAGAACAAAGAAGCGCTGGGAACAGCAAAACAAAAAAGGCAAGGGTGAATTCATCCTTAACCACTTAAGACACGGACCATTATGCAGGTTAAGGACCTTGCCCCTTTTTGCGATTCTGCACTGCGTCGTTTTAACTGACAATTGCGCTGTCGTCCGACGTGGCTCCCAAACAAAATTGGCGTCCTTTTTTTCCTACAAATAGAGCTTTCCTTTGGTGGTATTTTATCACCTCTGCGGTTTTTATTTTTTGCGCTATAAACAAAAATATAGAGACAATTTTGAAAAAAAATGCAATTTCTCTTCCGTTCATGGACGGACACAGCAGCATTGACCTTAGGGTTATATATCCTTCCTTTCAGGAGAGACTAGGCAGAAAAAACAGCACTTCAAGTGTTAAAACACTTCTCTCAGTACAGCACCTCCCAGAGGGGAAGGTCCCCCGGGTACATCCCACTCTCTTGCATCATGCAGCCTCAGTTTTTTTCTGCCTAGCGTTAGAAGAAGACATGGCCCTTCTGGAGCCCATGTGCTCTGGAGATTTTTTGCGATTTTTTTTTTCGCTTTTATTTGAATTTTTCCTGCATTTTTGGATCCTGGGATCTACAATCAACTGCCGATTAAGTGTCTATCACCTGTCAAACCCTACGAGAATTCGGTTGGCTATTGAATACCCAGAAATCGGTACTGGTAACGTCTCAGCGGCTGGAATACCTGGGGTTAGTCCTGGACTCATCAGAGGCGAGAGTTTTCCTCCCAACGGAAAAACTACAGACATTGCAGTCTGCGGTGCAGCGGTTGACGACCCAGAAATGGGCGTCGCTTCGCTTTTGCATGAGAGTGCTGGGTCTGATGGTGGCCTCCTTCGAGGCAGTGCCGTATGCCCAATTTCACAATCGAGTATTGCAAAAAGAGATTCTGTCACGTTGGGACAAGCTCCCTTCGTCCCTGGATTACCAGCTTTGGGTGAGTCGCCTGGTCAGGTCCTCCCTAGTGTGGTGGCTGACATCTCCGGCACTTCGGGCCGGAAAATCATTTCTGCCATTGGACAGTGATCACGACGGATGCCAGCCTCTCCGGCTGGGGGGGGGGTGTCTGGGGTGTCCAGTCAGCCCAGGGGCGCTGGACTCAGGAGGAGTCCCGCCTACCAATCAATGTACTGGAGCTCCGAGCGATCAAGTTGTGTCTCTCCAAGTGGTCTCTGGGTCTACAGGACCGACCGGTCAGGATCCAGTCCGACAATGCCACGGCCGTGGCGTACGTCAATCATCAGGGGGGCACGCGGAGCTCGGCTGCAGTGACGGAAGTCACGCACATCCTCCAGTGGGCCGAAAGGTACGTTCCGGCTCTGTCGGCCGTGTAAATTCCAGGGGTGCTGAACTGGCAAGCCGACTACCTAAGTCGCCAAACGCTAGACCAAGGAGAATGGTCGCTACACCAGAAGGTGTTTCAGAGTCTGTGCCAAAGATGGGGCATTCCAGACGTGGACCTTCTGACGTCCCGTCTCAATCGGAAGGTGTCACGGTTCGTGGCCAGGTCAAGGGATCCGTGGGCGGACGCGTTGGTGGCACCATGGGGTCACTATCGCTTAATCTACGCCTTCCCTCCTCTGAAGCTTCTTCCTCGCCTGCTGCACAGAGTGAAAGCCGAGGGGATACCAACAATCCTGATCGCTCCGGATTGGCCACGTCATCCCTGGTACGCGGACCTGGTGCGTTTGGTGGCAGACGTCCCCTGACGTCTACCCCTGAGAGAAGATCTTCTTTAGCAGGGTCCGATCTTTCACCCTGCTTTACAGTCGCTGGCTTTAACGGCGTGGCTGTTGAGAGCCAGGTGATGAAGGATCGGGGCCTGGTGGTCTCTACCATGTTATAAGCACGGAAGTCTACTTCACGAAAGATTTACCATCGTACGTGGAAGGCCTACATCGCCATGTGTGAAGAGATGAAATGGCACAACCGTACATACGTGATGTCCCGGATTTTGCTGTTCTTACAGCGTGTAGTAGATCAGGCCCTCGCCTTAAGTACGGTTAAGAGTCAGATTTCGGCTCTAACTGTCTACTTTCAGTGACCCTTGGCGGCGCACTCCCTGGTGTGTACGTTTGTGCAAGGGGTTCGGCATGTAGCCCCTCCTGTGCGCCCTCCACTGCCTCCATGGGACTTGAATTTAGTCCTTTCGGTGCTTCAAGAAGCTCCGTTTGAGGACATTCGGAAGATTCCTTTGTTGACCCTGTCCCAGAAGGTGGTTTTTCTGGTGGCAATTACCTCGGTCAGACGAGTATCTGAACTGGCGGCCTTGTCCTGCAAGGCTCCTTGTTCATCCATAAGGATAAGGTGGTGCTGCGGCCGCAGCCGTCATTCCTTCCAAAGGTTGTTTCGGCTTTCCACATTAATGAGGACATTGTTTTGCCATCCTTATGTCCTCGGCCGAAAAACCCGAAGGAGGCCACTTTACATTCCTTGGACGTGGTTCGGGCCCTACGGGTGTACTTGTCTGCTACGGCTCCGTTTCGGAAGTCGGATTCACTGTTCGTATTGGTGACTGGTCCTAAGAAGGGTCTGGCGGTCTCGTCGGCCACCATTTCTAGGTGGATCAGACAGGTCGTGCTCCAGGCCTATGCCCTAAAGGGGCGGGCGCCTCCCTTTCAGGTTACGGCGCATTCGACCAGGGCGATTGGTGCCTCTTGGGCTTTCCGCCATCAAGCGTCTGTTTTACAGGTGTGTAAGGCAGCGACCTGGTCGTCAATCCACACCTTCTCAAAGTTTTACAAGGTGGATGTGAGTGCTTCTTCGGATGCCGCCTTTGGCCGCAAGGTTTTACAGGTGGCAGTTTACGGTTGAAGTTCCCTTAGTTGAGGAACTCTGGTTTGTTTGGGGTGAAGCTTGGTTGGCTGTGTTTTTCCCACCCCTCAAAAAAAATTTGACACTGCTTGGGGACGTCCCTAAGGTCAATGCTGCTGTGTCCGTCCATGAACGGAAGAGAAAATAGGATTTTTGTACTCACCGTAAAATCCATTTCTCTGAGTTAATGGATGGACACAGCACCCACCCCTCCTTTGTTTGTACTGCTTGTTTACGAACTGAGGCTGCATGATGCAAGAGAGTGGGATGTACCCGGGGGACCCGCCCCCTGGGAGGTGCTGTACTGAGAGAAGTGTTTTAACACTTGAAGTGCTGTTTTTTCTGCCTAGTCTCTCCTGAAAGGAAGGATATATAACCCTAAGGTCAATGCTGCTGTGTCCGTCCATGAACTTAGAGAAATGGATTTTACGGTGAGTACAAAGATCCTATTATTTTAAACTTTTTGCTATAATAAATATCCCCAAAAAATATATATAAAAAATATATTTTTTACCTCAGTTTAGGCCGATACGTATTCTTCTACTTATTTTTGGTAAAAAAATCGCAATAAGCGTTAATTGATTGGTTTGCGCAAAAGTTATAGCGTTTACAAAATAGGGGATAGTTTTAAGGCATTTTTATTAATAATTATTTTTTTTTTTACTAGTAATGGCGGCGATCAGCGTTTTTTTTTTTTTTTTGTGACTGCAACATTATGGCGGACACATCGGACACTTTTGACACATTTTTGGGACCATTGTCATTTTCACAGCGAAAAGTGCTATAAAAATGCACTGATTACTGTGAAAATAACAATGGCAGTAAAGGGGTTAACCACTAGGGGGCCCTAAGGGAGTGATTCTTACTGTAGGGGTGTGTGACGTCACTGATCATCGTTCACTATAACAGGGAACAGACGATCAGTGACACTGCCACACAGAAGAACGGGGAAGGTGTGTTTACACACACCTCTCTCCATTCTTCAGCTCCTGTGACCCGTTCATGGGACGCCGGCGGCGATCTGGTCCCGCGGGCCTGGTCACGGATGCGCGACCCACGGCTGGGTGCTTAAAGGCGACGTCCAGGTACGTGCCTGTGCCCAGCCATGCCATTCTGCCGATGTATATAAGCGTTAGGCGGTCAGTAAGTGGTTAAGCCATGAAAACACAACAAAATACACTGGCGCTGAACAATGGTAGTATAATTATGATTAAAAATATATGTTTAAAGAAGAGCCTCTTCTCTCCTAAAAAGGGTGTATGTGAGAGAATCCATAGCTGCAAGAATATATAGTACCCGGAAGTACCAAGAGACATAAAAACACACTAAGTGTCGGTTCACACTAGGGCGACACGACTTCCAGCCCGACTTTCAGAGGCGACTCCGACACGACTTGAACATGAACCACAGGGCGATCTGGGGCGATTTACAACACAACTTGAAGTTGTCTCCAGGACAGGAGACTTTCCAGTGGCCAATAAAACAACAATCAGCTCTGGGAGAGGGAGGGGGGCAGGAGAGGTTTGCCTGAGAAATGTATGTTATCTTCCTGGAAAGTCGCTTCAGTTAAGACAGTGATCCGACTTCTGAGGCGACTTCCATTGAAATCAATGGGTACAAATCGCCTACAAGTCGGATTGAAGTAGTACGGGAACCTTTTCTGAAGTCGGATCGCCTTGAGTCGTGTGTATTAACACCGCTCCCATTCACTTCCATTGTTTTTCTCTACAGCGCGACTTGAGGCGACATGAAGTCGGATCGCAAGTCGCCCCAGTGTGAACCGGCTCTAAAAGTCCGCGCTCATGGCTCTCAGAAAATTCAATGTACACCAAAAATTAATTAGCAAAGTCCATTTATTGATGGATGCAGTCCAGACAGAAAAAGATATAATAAAATAAATGGAAATAGTCCATGTACGGTCATGAAGCACATATGCAGTTAATACAGTGTAGAGACCGGGAGACAGCCGCACGCTTCCTCCGTGTCGGGTGACGTCACACGTCTGCGACGCCATTACCGTCCGAGGGAAAAAACACTGCTAGAGCCGACAATGCCGTTGGTCAGTTGTTTGAGCACGAGAGTGTGCTGTTGCTGCTCTCTAGTGGGGAAAGATGAGATAGTCCACTCGCTCAAATGTGTTTGGTAGAAGTGTGATAATAAAAAACTTCATGGACCAATACAGGAAATATAGTCTAAAATAGATGTAATGAAAAAGGGGGGATATTTAGGGGAGCCTTGATGGCGAGTTTCGCGTTCCGTGCGTTTTTTCAAGCGCCGTCTGCGCTTGAGGATCTCCCCGTCCAGCATCGCGGTGAGTTACCAGCTGCATGGGTGACCCTGGGAACACAGCTCAGCTCAACTGAGGATCAGACCATCCACCTCTTTCACACACTGTTAGCCTGAACAAGGTACTGTTTGCTGTTTTTCTCCCATTTGAGGAACTGGTCTCTGAGCTCTGGATACCATACCCTCTGTGCTCCATGGTAGCTGTTTGTTGTACACTGTATTAACTGCATATGTGCTTCATGACCGTACATGGACAATTTCCATTTATTTTATTATATTTTTTTCTGTCTGGACTGCATCCATCAATAAATGGACTTTGCTAATTAATTTTTGGTATACATTGAATTTTCTGAGAGCCTTGAGCGCAGACTTTTAGTGTGTTTTTAAGTGGTTAAGCCACCTAACCCAAAGAACAATAAACAATGACTGTCATCAGGTAGGGGGCAGACTTGCAGCTTTCTCCAACCAATGGATGGAGGCAACGGGAAACAAATTAATCTTACACACCATAACAGAGGGCTACGCGATAGAATTTACCTTGTGTCCCCCAACCAACTACCTGGTAACCGTGCTACCAAAAGACGAAGATCGCGCAAAAGCCTTTTTAGAATCCCTGCAAAACCTACTATATCAGAAGGTGATCCGCCAAGTACCTCAAGAAGAGGAACAAAGGGGTTTCTATTGCCATATCTTTGCAAAGAAAAAAACGTCAGGCAAGCTGAGGCTCATACTGAACCTTAAGTCACTCAACAGAGGAATAAAATACAAAAAATTCAGAATAGAGTCTATTTACTCGATCAGAAACATCCTACCACGGGAGACCTTCATGGCAACCATAGACCTACAGAATGCCTACTTACATCTCCCCATAAAAGACGATCACCAAAAATTCCTGAGGATCACAATACAAGGACCAGCAACCACTTTTCACCTGCAATATACAGCTCTTTCTTTCCGCATCTCCTCTGCACCCAGAATCTTCTCAAAGATAATGGCAGAAGCGCTAAAGCATTTAAGGCAACAAGACATTGGCATAATACCATACTTGGACGATCTACTATTCTTTGCAGATTCAGTAGAAACCCTAGAGAACAACCTGCACACAAGCATGTCCCATCTGCAAAACCTGGGGTGGATAGTGAATGCAGAGAAATCACAGATGATCCCCAAGTCAAAGAGTGGTATATTTGGGCTACATATTGGACTCCAGGCTACCAAAACCTTCCTAACGGAAGAAAAGAACGAAAAATCACATAGGTAGTAACCTCTCTAAGAGAGACCAACGCCATAATAATCGGACAGGGAATGACAGTGCTAGGTCTGATGACATCTTCATTTCCAGCTATCACATGGGCACAGATTCATATGAGACCCCTACAGAATGACATTCTATCCCAGTGGGATGGCAACCACTCATCCCTGGACAAGTCCATTCCGGTTCCGACCACAGTCAAACACTCCAATGGTGGCTCAATCCACTTCAATACATCAAAGGACGCAAATGGGCTCAATCCGACCCAGTCAGGATCACGACCAATGCCAGCGCACTAGGCTGGGGGACACACATGAACGGTATCTGCACACAGGGAAAATGGAGTTCCAGATGGGCCCAAGCCTCCTCAAACATGAGGGAGCTAAAAGCTGTGGAGGAAGCATTGAAAGCATTCAAACCAGCAATACAGGGGAGAGACATAAAAATCGAACAACCCCACAACAGTGGAATACCTAAACAGACAAGAAGGGATACAGTCACAAAACTTGATGAGCCTAACAGAAACAATCCTGCTATACACAGAATCCAACATAAGGTCTATAGCAGCCATCCACCTAAAAGGAACAGACAATACTCTAGCAGACTCCCTGAGCCACAAGACCATAAAACAGACGAGTGGTCATTAAACCAAATGACCTTTACACATCACCCAAACTTGGGGGGTGCCCGAAGTAGATCTGTTCGCCTCCAAAGCAAACACAAAATCTCTTACATTCTCACTAGATCCCACGGATGGCAACAGTGGAGTAGATGCCTTCAGTCAGACCTGGGGATGGCAACTGTGTTATGCATTCCCTCCTACTGCCTTAAATACCAAGAGTGATTCAGAAAATAAAGGCAGAAAGAGCAACGATGATACTTATAGCACCACACTGACCCCAAAGGGAATGGTTCAGCCACTTAAAAAACCTCAGCATCCAGCCTCAACTGACACTGACAGACCGGCCAGATCTCCTATCACAGGGCCCAGTCAACCATCTGAACCACAGAGTCCTGAAGCTTTCGGCTTGGTTACTGAAAGGGTAAGAATTCAGGACAGTCAAGGGCTGTCAAACAAGGTGATCAATACCATCCTAGACTGTAGAAACCCCGTGACCAGGGCAATCTACAAGAAAGTAAGTAAAACGTTTGTCTCCTGGAACAAAAAAAAACTAACCCCCAGCAGAGGAATAATTCCAACAATCCAGCATTTTTTGCAGGATGGAGCGGACTAAAATATCTCCCAGCCACGCTGAAGGTACAAGTGGCAGGGCTTTCCTCGTTCATGGATATCAAACTTGCAGAAGATCCACAGATGAAGCGATTCCTGATGTCACTTAGAACTAGACCTACCAAAATGAACAGGACCCCAACTTGGGACATGTCCACGGTGCTTAGAGGGTTTCTCTCCCCTCCATTCGAACTGACAGAGGACAGCTCAGACAAAAATCTCACTCTAAAAAAAGGACATCTTGTGGCCCTAGTATCCGCTAGAAGAGTAAGCGAAATCCAAGCCCTGTCCATGATGGAACCATACTGCCTAATACACTTAGACAAAATAATTCTCTCACCAGACCCGGCCTTCCTACCCAAGGTCTCTTCAACATTCCATAGAACCCAAAAAATAATCATCCCTTCGCTTCCAAAAACTATGGACAATAAGAAAAGACATTTACAGCAAACTCGATGTAAGAAACACGCTCATTACATACCTCGAGAGAACGAAGGATGGGTGACAAATGACCTCTCTCTCTTTGTCTTCTATGCAAGAGTTAACAAAGGGAAACAAGCATTCAAAAATACAGTCAGCAGATGGATAAGAATGGCTATACAGATGACCTATGAGACACAAGATCTCACTCCTCCAGGGGGGATCAGAGCACACACAATCAGAGCTTGGGCAACCTCGGTCGCAGATAAAGCAGGGGCGACTCCGGAGCAGATCTGCAGGGCAGTGACATGGTTGAGCTTCAGTACCTTCGTAAGGCACTATCGTATAGACCAGCTGTCCGACCAAGACCAGGCATTTGGTCACAAGGTGCTCCAGTCTCTACCCCCACCCTATAAGTATTGCTTGATACATTCTCTCGGATGCTGCCCTGGAAGATGATTTGAGAAAACAGAGTTAGGTACCTGGTAACTTTGTCTAAGAAGTCTTCCAGGGCAGCACTAGTTCCCACCCTTAAACGACAAATACCAGATACAGAGGGGGAGCTTTAAGCTTACTGTGATTTCCTTCGATACTTTAATACAACTGAGGCACACAGGTAAGACTGAAATTTAAAATGGTAGGCTAATGTGTTTCAAAGAGGAGGAGCCTATCTCTCGGATGCTGCCCTGGAAGACTTCTTAGAAAAAGAGTTACCAGGTACCTAACTCTGGACTGTACTAGAACGCTGTAAAGCGCATCAAAATGCACTGGAACACATCAAAAACGTCTTAGACCCTATTATAGTGAGATGAAAAAAAGCTCCGGAATGCATCCGGAACCGCATCAAAAACACACATGCAGAAACGCATCCGGAACGGATCGGGAGTGCGTTTTTGTGGTGTTAACCAGCCTCTACGGTGTGAGCTGGCCCTTTAAAGTAGTTGTAAACCCCCCCCACAAGCTATACTATATATGAAGGAAATAGCTCTAGATCAGGGCTCAAAATTTCAAGTCCTGAGCTACTAGCCAGGCCTCAAGGCATACTCGCCACCAGTTGCCCCGCCCAACCCCTAACATGTCCCGCCCCCTAATCCCGCCCCTAGACACGCCCTCATAAATCTCATGAAATTACACTTAAATGTTTTATGTAGAATTAAGTTATACAAATAAATATTAACAACAACTTTATCCGTGCCCAAAAATGCAGCCTGCCCATGTCTACCAATGCAGCAAAATGTCCCCATTTTCCAGCCAGAGTCCCCTCACAATTGTAGCCAGAGTCCCCCCCCCCCACATTTCAGCCAGAGCCCCCCCACATTGCAGCCAGAGTCCCCCCCCCACATTGCAGCCAGATTCCCCCCCCCACATTGCAGCCAGAGTCCCCCCCACATTTCAGCCAGAGTCCCCCCCCACACACATTGCAGCCAGAGTTCTCCCCCCCCACACACATTGCAGCCAGAGTTCTCCCCCCCCACATTGCAGCCAGAGTTCTCCCCCCCCCCCACATTGCAGCCAGAGTTCTCCTTCTCCCCCACATTGCAGCCAGAGTTCCCCCCCACACACACATTGCAGCCAGAGTTCTCCCCCAACCCCCCCCCCCCCCCCCCTCTTGTCCGGGAAACTTTTTTTTTTTCTAACTTCATATGCAAACTCATTAGCAAGCTGGTTTTCTAGAGGCAAAATAGGGAGGTTTTCTGCTGCATTTCATTGCAAATGGTATCTTCTGTTGCAGCACTAAAGAGATCTAGACCATCTGGCGAACGGAGATCTTTATTTTCAGTCTGTAAGTTGGGGACAGCAAGTATACTAGGAGAAAGCTGGAGACCATCAGACTCCGTAGAAAACTCAATGGGTGGACTTTTATGGTCTTCAACACCATCATTTGTGAACACAACAACATTTACAGTGTTCTGTCCCTTCATGGTAGCACAAACACTAATTTCATTATCATCAGAGGCATTAAGCACTGTTTCACAGTCAGTACTGTTTTGTGGTTGCTGCTTTGTGTCTAAGCCATGAATCTGGCTTTGTGTGCTTTTAGAGTTATCAAGAGACATACTTGTAGGGCTATTGCAAGGAGATGAGCACATGCTCACATTAGAACCGTTAGTACAGCTACTATTAAGGGTAACATCTGCTAAAATTGACTCCTCTCCACAGTGCACAGTGGTGGTACTGCAAACATTTTCTGGCTGGTCTTTGCGGTCAGCCAGCTGGTCTTCGGCCATGTTGGTACCTTCCGTCACCATGACGGAAAGCTCTGAGGTTAGATGTTTGATCCCTCCATTGGAACAGGGTGTCTTAGGTTTCAGGCGGGGTGATCGGTCTTTGAGGTGAGCCTCAATATCAATGATCGTCTTGGTGACATTGTCTAATGTTGAGTTAACCAAACAGACGGTGGGAAGGTGGATTGAGGATCTGATTCCACATAGCATCCAGAAGCCTTGGTGAAACAGTTTCATCTTAATTTTTTTCAAACTCGTCTAAGACTTTGTCCAAGTTGCATGACTCTTCCTCAAAATAGTTCTTCATTTGTTAAGAACTGTTCAGGCTTAGGTCCGTACCAGGGGGCTCCTCATGCCGGGTGGGCGGCACAGGCTCCCTCCGCTCTCTCCGGCCTGCCGACATGGCTCACTCAGTACAGTCCATGCTGCAAAGGAGGGAAGGCCACCGGCCACCTGTTCTCCCCGCCGTCCGGTTACTGCCTGCTGCGCGGCCCGGTTCCGTATACCCCCAGCTTTGCTGTCACTGCCATGTCCGGCCCGACGAGAGGAGAGGCGGGGGAACGAGTGAGGACGCGCATGGGGAACACAGCTATTAAATTTAAAGCTGTAATGTTGCCCATGGTTTGAACGCCGCGGCGGCTCTGCTCTCCTTGCTCCCCCCCCCCCCTGCTCCTCGCCAGCCCTCAAAATTTACTCGCAAAATGCGAGCAGGCGAGTTAAATTTTGAGGGCTGCTCTAGGTGATACACAGATGAAACAAATCCTCCTACAATGCTGTTTTCCATGCATGTCCCCCTCGGATCTTCCAAGTGCACTTCGCACTGTGGATTTGCCTTTAGTAAATAACCCCCAATGTCCACAGAAGCAATCAATCAGGTTCCAAAGAGCTGACCAAGGGTGTCAGGGACAAAATTGTAGACCTGCACAAGCAGCTTGGTGAGAGGGTGACAACAGTTGTTGCGAATATTGGAGGAAACACAAAATAACTGTCAATCTCCCTCAGGCTGGGGCTCCATGCAAGATCTCACCTTGTGGAGTTTCGCTGATTCTGAGAACCGTGAGGAATCAGCCCAGAACTACATAGGAGAATCTTATCAATGATCTCAAGGCAGCTGGGAGCAGTCGCCAAGAAAACAATTGGTAGCACACTAGGCCATGAGTCCTAGTTCATAATGCAGCAATTTGACATGTCAGATCGCATGCCAGATCAACAATGGCACCGTCCGAACTGGTGCAAGGCCGTACCTATTCCCAAAAGTAGTTTCTTTACTGCTTTTGGCGACTTCAGGGTGTGTATTCAATAGACATCTGTACTGATGTCTCTGAAATCGCCAATGAAGTTGGTACTGACATGCGGGTATGAAATCGTGTGAGTTTAGCTGAACTTGCATGATTTCATTTCCACTGTCATTGTAAACCAGGGCTGAAGGACTGAAATCCTGCAGTGACTGCAAAGTCCCACTGCTCAAGAAAGAACATGTACAGGCCCATCTGAAGTTTGCTAATGAACATCTGAATGATTCAGAGAAGAACTGGGTGCAAGTGTTGTGAACAGATGAGACCAAAATTTAGCTGTTTGGCATCAATTCAACTCACCGTTTTTGGAGGAGGAGGAATGCTGCCTATGACCCTAAGAATACCATCACCGCTCCTTCCCATTTAAAACAATGGAAAACCGCGGTATTAACACTTTTTCGGTTAATACCGCACCGCTAGCGGCCGAATCCCGCGGCAATTCCGACGGTATAGCGCCGCTATTTTTAGCGGCGCTATACCGCCACCACACCTCCACTGCCCCGTGTGAAAGGGGCCTAACGAACATGTCATACTTACCTGCTTTTTTCAGTGGTTTTGCACAGAGCATCCATGATTCTCCTCTTCTCGGGTCCCACACTGGCACTCCTGCAAGCAGCTTGCAATGGGGTTATCCAGGCAAGCGCACTCCAGAGCCACTGCTCTGCATGTCCATTCAGACAAGGACCCCCAGCTCAGCCCCGCCTCCTATCTCCCCTCGTTGCCTTAGTGGAGGTTGTTGACAGCAGCAGGAGCTAATAGGAAAGGGAGAGTCAGGTAAGTTTTAGGACGGGCTGCTGCACACATAGAATGCATGAAGTAAAAAAACATCAGCCTTTAGAACCACCTTAAAGCGAAGCTGCTGAACCACCTTAAAGTGAAGCTGCTGACCTTTAATATTAGGACACCTACCTGTCCATTAATCCAGTGGTGTCTTCACCCGAGCTGATTTTTCAATTGGTTCTCGGGTGCTGCCGGGGCCGTCTCGGCTAAGGGAAACCGGCAGTGAAGCCTTGGGGCTTCACAGTTGGTTCCCTACTGTACATGTGCGAAGCACGTTTCACTTTATCAATGGCTCGGCAGCAGAGGAAGGGGCCAAAGCTCCAACTGAGTTTGCCACAGCGAAGTCAGCTGGAAGTTGGAATGGGTACCTGGTTTTGACAAAAACTGAAAGGTGCCAAATGTGGCAGGGGAGGGGGGAGAGATAAACGAGCAGAGCTTCCCCTTTTGGGTGGAGTTCCACTTTAATACTGTGGTAAAGGATAAAACTCACTACAGTTAGGCCCCTTTCACACTCGGGCAGGGGCAGCGGTAAAGCGCCGCTATTTTTAGCTGAGCTTTACCGTCAATTTTACGGCGCTATTCGGCCGCTAGCGGGGCACTTTCCCCCCAAGTGGCCGAGAAATGGTTAAAACCACCGCAGAGCGCCTCTGCAGAGGTGCTTTGCCAGCGGTATAGCCGCGGTGCCCATTGATTTCAATGGGCAGGAGTATACACACTGCTCCAAAGATGCTGCTAGCAGGACTTTTTTTACCTTTCTGCTAGCGCACTGCCCTCAGGGAATGTGCTGAAAATGGAGCGAGTACAAAGAAGGGCAACAAAACTAATAAAGTGACTGGAGGATATTAGTTTGGAGGAAAGGTTGCGAGCACTGAACTTATTCTCTATGGAGAAGAGACGCTTGAGAGGGGATATGATTTCAATTTACAAATACCATACTGGTGACCCCACAATATGGATAAAACTTTTCTGCAGAAGGGAGTTTAATAAGACACTCATTAAAATTTGAAAAAAAGAGGTTTAACCTTAAACTGCGTAGTGGGTTCTTTACAAGGATGTGGAATTCCCTTCCGCAGACGGTGGTTTCAGCGGGGAGCTTCGGTAGTTTCAACAAACTATTAGATAAGCACCTGAACGACCACAACATACAGGGATATACAATGTATTACTGGCATACTCACACACATCGGTTGGACTTTTTTCAACCTCCTACTATGTAACTAAAGACATGCATTTATTTATTTTTTAAAGCAATGCATAGGCAGTGCGAAACATTTCTGCAGATTCACTTAAGATAAATGCTGTGCAGGAGAACCCTAGTCCCAATTGCTATGCTGTGATTTGAATAGCACAGCAATATTGCAAACAAAATGTATCTTAATTGTACTGTATGGGACATGGCTTGCTTTCATAGACCAGGGGTTAATGAAGGCTACCTTCAGGTGATTTTAGACATGGGCAAAAACCTTCCAAGGGCAGCCCCTAGTGCACGCTCATATTACCCCACCCACTTTATGAGACTCCAGTTTTTTGCTAGTGTCCTTAGGTGACGGACCTTGTCTCCTTTGGAGAAGTTATTTTTTTTCCAACCATTGATTTTTTCTTCTGATACTTCTATCAAAATCTGATTGCCTATTGCCCTAAATTCTGGACTATCTAACAGTGTCTAGATCAGTAAGCCTTAGGGACCTACTTTAGGGCCTTCCAATAATGTTAGCTTTGGACACTGGATCCTACATTAGACACTTACCTTGATATGAAGTGCATCATGTGTAGTTACTCGTAGAGTGCTATGCAGGTCCAGGGTCATGGTCCATTTTTATGGTTCCCAGACCTTAAAGACCCTTTCAGATACATAGGCAGAGGAATGGGGAGTTATTTCATGATTGTGTTGCTCCCTGTTGTAATGGTCTCTGATGTTTTTGACACCATGTGTAATTTTTACCTAATTTTCAATTTAGCAACGGCACCCCTCTCATCCATACAAAATCACAACATGCCGCCTGGCTGACACACTTCCTGGCAAAAAAGCACATAGTACGTTTAGCTGTTTTTCCTGCTGCCTTTTTTTACAGAGACACAACCCCGGGAACACGGTCACTGCCAGGGTTATAGTGACTCCTGCATTCCAGACACATAAAACACTATTTCTTTTTGCATCCCATTCCATAAGTACCTCACTGGGGATCCCCTCACCTAAGCAATGGTGAATCATGAATCACAGGCACAAAAGAGCTGGGACACAAGGGCCAAATAACATGTTCTTCTGATGACCTACAGCAAACTTAGCTATCGCCCTGAGTGGTGTTCTGTTTCCTATTATGTCCTATTATGACACCACTCCCCTCTTCTGACTCTAGATCCTTGTGACAATCTTTCTTTTCAGTTCTAGGGACAACTACTCACATCCACATCCTATGTATATACAATACACTACACATATGACTCTAGATCAGGGGTCTCAAACTCAAATTACCTGAGGGCCACAAGACAAGTTTTCATATGCCATGGGGGGCCGCATGCAAATTTTCAAACTTCAAAAACAACAGTACTGGTGTCAGCGAACACATTATTAACCCCCAGCACTGGTGTCAGCGAGCGCATTATTACCACCAGCACTGGTGTCAGACAGGGTTTGACAAATTTGCTTGGAATCTAGGAGCCAGCTGAAAAAGTTAGGAGCCAGAAAACGCAGCCTGTCCCGATGAGCTTGCACGCAGAAGCGAACACATACGCGAGCAGCGCCCACATATGTAAACGGTGTTCAAACCACACATGTGAGGTATCGCCGCCATTGGTAGAGCGAGAGCAATAATTCTAGCCCTAGACCTCCTCTGTAACTTAAAACATGCAACCTGTAGATTTTTTTAAACGTCGCCTATGAAGATTTTAAAGGGTAAAAAAGTTTGTCGGCATTCCACAAGCGGACGCAATTTTGAAGCGTGACATGTTGGGTATGAATTTACTCGGCGTAACATTATCTTTCATAATATTAAAAAAAATGGGGATAACTTTACTGTTGTCTTATTTTTTAATTAAAAAAAGTGTAATTTTTTCCCCAAAAAGTGCGCTTGTAAGACCGCTGCGCAAATACGGCGTAACAGAAAGTATTGCAACGATCGCCATTTTATTCTCTAGGGTGTTAGGATAAAAAATATATATAATGTTTGGGGGTTCTAATTAGAGGGAAGAAGATGGCAGTGAAAATAGTGTAAAATGACATTAGAATTGCTGTTTATATTGTAATGCTTAACTTGTAATACCAACGGCCACCACCAGATGGCGCCAGCTCACATCTGGTGGTAATAACTTGTAATACCAACGGCTCACCACCAGATGGCGCCAGCTCACAAAAGCTCCCCCCACTTCCACCCTGCCTGCGGGCCATTTATAACTGGTCCGCGGGCTGCAAATGGCCCACGGGCCGGTACTTTGAGACCACTGCTCTAGATCCTTCTCAGGCATGCCCCAATGCGGCCTATCTGACAAAAGCAGCTTTTTCTGCCACTATATCTGAATTCTTCGGAAAGCTTTCTGCACTCCTAGAACCTTTCGTTTTTTAGGGGTCAGAAAAGCTATGCTTCCTATCACCTTCCTTACTCTGTTCATGAATCAGAGATGGGTCTCCAAACCTGTTGGAGAATTAAATGGAGGAAAACGATGGGGATGCACAAATTGTAGCAGAAGCTGCAGATTATTGTTTTTGTATCCCCCTCCCCCCTGCATTTTAATAAGCCACAAATCATTGGCACAAATCATAATTTTGTCGTCTCAGCAAATGCTTTCCACAGTTGACACTGATTAATGCAGTGTGAACTAGTTGTTGCCTAGCAGCAACTGATATTCTGCAGCCAAAACAAGCCCCTATGGGCTCTAAGAGGCTGGAAAACTCAAAAAACAAATCAAGACCCTCTCTGCGCTATAGTGCGTTAGCAATGATAACACAGGAAGGATTTTTTTCCCCTGCTGTAGTAAATTGGATCATGCTCTGCTGGGGTTTTTTGCCTTCCTCTGGATCAACTGTGGGTATGGAGTTGGATGTATGGGATTGTACTATGTTTTTTTTTTTTTGTGGTTGAACTGGATGGACTTGTGTCTTTTTTCAACCTGACTAACTATGTAACAGTGGGGTTGATTTACTAAAACCGGAAAGTGCAAAATCTGGTGCAGCTGTGCATGGTAGCCAATCAACTTCAAATGTTCAGCTTGTTCAATTAGGCCCTTTCACACATGCAGAACGTATGTCCGCTTTTTCATCCATCCGTTTACGGATGAAAAAGGGACATACATTGATCCCTATGAGATTGCGGGTGTCAGCGAATGAACATCCGCTAACACCCGATCTCATCCGGGTCCGCAATCCTCCGATTCTGCAGACAGAGGAAAACCCTATTTTTCCATCCGTCTGCGGATCAGATTGGGTGAACATGAACAGACGGTCCGTGTTCATCCGAACCCCCATAGGGGAGAGCGGAGATCTGACAGGGCCTGCACAGTGTACGGGGACCGCCCTGTCATCCACCGGCTCAGCGGGAATAAATGGAGCGATCCCCGCTGAGCAAGCGGAGGTTAACGGGGCGGATCATCACGAATCCGTCCGGTGTGAAAGGGCCCTTAAGTTTTGACAAAAAAAAGCCTGGAAGCTGATTGGCTTCTATGCAGAACTGCACCGGATTCTGCACTCTCCAGTTTTAGAAAATCAACCCCAGTGTATTTATATCCTGTTATAATAAAGCTGCTGTGCTACAAATACCCCAAGCAACATGAAACAATTATATTTTAGATTTTCCAATTTCTGCAAACATAAGCCCACCTGTCAGTGCACTAATGAATAGATGCCTCAAAACAATCAATACGTGTGTCAATGTATCAAAAGTAACAAACGACAATATCCCACCATTTGCACATCCAGCACAGATTTTTAAGAGGTTGCAAAACAAAAGTGCACAAAAAAAATAAAAAGATAAGTGCATATGCATACACTGAGTGTGATGTGTTTGTAACCGGCGCAAAAAAACGTAAATGTATCAAATATATATGTTTGCTGCAGTTAAATGTTTCCCACCAAGGTTGTGGGATAGTGGATTACAGGAAAGAAAGGTTATAACTGTGTGTTGCTGTGTATTATAACACTTCTATTTCAGCAGTGAATATTACTAAAGTGCCGCAAAATAAGGTATGAAATATTGCACCCACAAATTCCAGTGGCAGGAGGCCAGCACAGAGCCTTTCCAGCAGTGTATATGGGGCTGATATGTCATCGTGCGCTCCCCTGTAGTTAGCACGTGGTCCAAGCCTCGCTATCGTTCGGGTGCAGGCAGGAAGGGATGTTATCGTTACCCAGGAGCCTCTACGCATTTCGCAATCAATGTTACATCTTCAGGAAGCTCCTGACACTGCTGGAATCAAGTCGACGCATGCTTGGAAGCATTGAACTTTTTTTTTTTCAGCACGTCGTGTGTTTTACGTCACCGCGTTCTGACCCAATCGTTTTTTGAACTGATGGTGTGTACACACATCAGACCATCAGGCCACTCGAGCGGTGGACCGTCGGACCATTCTCATCGGATGAACCGGTCGTGTGTACAGGGCCTTAGGGTTGTTTCTGAATGGCCAGACCTTTCTTGTAAAGAGCCTTTTTTTGTATTGAGACCAATGCTTTCTTTCTACCTCCTCTATTCTGCTCCAAAACATGCCATAGAAATTTCCCTACACTGCTTGGATGCTGTCAGGTTCCACCTGGCAGTCACAACTTCTGTTTGCGAAAACATAGAGAACACCATTGCCAGGTGGATCAGGCAACTTATTTCCAGGGCCTATGTCCTTTAGGAAAGGCTTCCTCCTTTCCCTGTTGTGCCCCATTCGACCAGGTCTGTTCATGTCTCTTGGGCAATCAAGCGTCTGTATCCTAGATTTGCAAGGCCGCTATCTGGTCCTTTGTTCATATATTCTACAGGTTTTTCCAGTGGATGTTCAGGCTTTGGCTCATGCAAGCTCTTGGCTTACAATTGACAGCAGGCAGTGGGCAATCTGTCTATTGGCTAATTATTCACCCACTGTCTACTGTCAATCACAAGGGGAACAGACTCGGTAACTAGTGTCTTCAAATCCCCATCAGACTCCAGCCCCCAATAAAACAGGAAGAAGTTCTGGACAGCCGCACTCCAAAAAAGTTTTTGCCTTTTATTAACCCCCTTAGCGGTAAACCCGAGCGTGACTCGGGGTGGATTTTTAATGCTAAGAACGGTATCCCTGAGTCACAGAGTGCAGAGTGTTCAGCGGCGCGGCTTACTTGCTCGCAGCATCCACAGACAAGTTACTTACCTTGTCCCTGGATCCAGCGATGCATCCGCGCTGTGTGAGCGAGCGGGTCCTCGCTCGATTCACACAGTGCCCATGTGCCGCCGATCTCCGTTCCCTGCGACGTTACGACGAACGGGGGCGGAGAATGGCGCCAAATTCAAAAACGTAAACAAACACTATACATACAGTATACTGTAATCTTATAGATTACAGTACTGTATGTAAAAAATACACCCCCCCCTTGTCCCTAGTGGTCTGCCCTGTGTCCTGCATGTACATTTATATAATAAAAACTGTTCTTTCTCCCTGCAAACTGTAGATTGTCCAAAAGTGTCCCTTTATGTCAAAAATGGTTTTAGATCAGCTAGAAAACAGCGATAATAAATTATAATCACTTGCAGAATTGTGCGATAGCGATTTGTGGGGAAAGACGTCATAAAAAAATAAAAGTAATGACAGCGACAATTCTGCAACTGAGCAAATTTCAGTGATTTTGAGTTGATTACATTATTGAATAATTGTTATTATAATTATATTATTATTTGTTATAATTATTTATAATTATTTATTATATTATAATTTATAATTTTGTTTTTAAAAAAAAATCATACCCGGGATGCCTACAAGACTCTTGTTTGGTCAGATTTAAGTGAGTTATTCCTAAAAATTACAGACCTACAGTATAAAACGCCAAATTTCCTTGCAAAATAATTGTACCGCTTTTGGTACGTAATTCCAGACAGAATCATACCGCTAGGGAGGTTAAAAAAATGTAATCAAAAATACATGCCACAGCAGAACAGACAGAAGAGTTGACGCATTTCACACTAACAAACAGTGCTTAGTCATAGCTAATAACCACAGAAATGAACTTTGTATAAATACTTTTTTATTGTAGACCATGTGACCAGAGAATTTGCTTAATTAATTGATCGACCAATTAAACTTGATTGATCACCTGAAATCTCAACATATTCATTGAACACAATCCAACCTTAAATAACAGCTGTGATTATATAATGTTCCCATAATTAATATCTATGTGCAAGTTTATATATGAAAACAATAATTGATAAATACATGAAGCTCATAAATAAAATGTGGTTATATGTATAAACGTATATGTGTGTCCATACACTCGTGTATATATTTATTTAGATATGTGAAAGAGGAATGTAATAAATATTTGTGAATGAATAGATACATAAATGAATTAGGTCTATTACTGATTAAAATTTCTTGTTCAATTAATCGTTTTATTTTTTATTTTTATCGATTAATTGACTAATTTCGATTAATTATAACGCACATACAGATCCAACTACTTTTAGCTTATCTCCTTGCAACTCTGCATTAGTCAGTGGTAAATGTGGTATACACTATATACAATCACCCAAAACTAGTTAGTTTCCACAATCCATGACTTAACTTCACAGTTCACACAAATATGTTTTAAATTCAAACTGTAGCACTGACATAAGTAATTTTTTCTTATTAATCTTTAAGAAAAACGTAGAAAGTTAGTTTAACTTTAATTTGAAAACTTATCTAGTATATTGACTGTCAGTCACTTTATAGTAGGCAAGTAGGCATCACTTTAGCCAGACATGATCGCATTTTATTGACAATATACCCTGAAGAACTGAACAGTCTTTCGCACGGAACAGATGCTGTCGATACACAAATAATTGTCTGCACAAACTTGCTTAGGACAGGAAAACGATGGTTATTTTTGCCCCCTTCCCCTGATGGAGCCTGATGCATCCTCCTGCTCCACAGATGCAAAGGTAAATCAATCCAATGGGTGCAGTTTGCTCGCATCCAGCAGGGTAAGTCTCACTGTCCGGTGACGTCAAGAATCTTGATCGATCAAAAGAATTTTGATCGATCAAAAAAATGTAAGATTAATCGAGGAATTAATCTTTAATTTCCCCAGCCCTAAAATGAATGAATAACTAAATAAATAAAGTGGTTGAATAAGTTTATAAATGAATGATTAAGGTCATTTAGTGTAACCATACCTATTAATTTAACCAATATAAGTGAGTGAATGTTGTGCGTTCTTAGCACATCTAAATGTGAAAACACTGGTAAATATATATATATATATATATATATATATATATATATATATATATATATATATATTTATTTATATTCATATTTAGAACACATGCTCCCACACACACGAATGTGACAGTGGGTTTGTTTATACCACCATTATCAATGAACACATGCTTAATTATAGGTCTCTTTACACAGACATATGTGGCTTGACAATACCTAGCAGTATATTAATTAATGGACATAGCTATGAATACCAGTACTTTTGTTTATGTTTATTTTTACATATATTCAAATTTCAGTATACCAGTATGACTGGGGCTAACATTATTACTATAATTATTATCACTACTATACTGTATATATATCGGTTTAACATATATATCGTATATTGTTGAAACCACATGACTTAATAAGAACTCACATTTGCTAAGTTATATACTGTATCTGATGATAACACAGGTGAGTGAGTGAGAGACTTGTAAAGCGCAACACATGCGAACTGAATCGCCTCTGGGCGCTGTAGTAATTTCATGGATAAGGAACCCCTTGACCTCAGAAGAGATGGGTTTTAGTCTTTCTCCTGAAGGCCAAGTGGTCCGACTCCAGTCAGATGGTGGTTGGTAGTGCATTCCACAGGCGAGGTCCCTGGACTGCAAATCTTCAATCTCCTTTGGACTTGTATCTGGCTTTGGGTATCTGGAGTAGGTTTTGATTGGTGGATCGCAGAATGCGATTGGGGTTATGGGCTTTTATTTTTTCGCATAGATATTGGGGGGCGTTGCCTTGAATACACTTAAGTATTAGACAGAGTGCCTTGAAAGTTATTCTGTCTTTTACTGGCAACCAATGAAGGGATCTCAGTGAAGGTGAGATTGATTCCCATGTTTTTTTTCCAGTCACTAGTCGAGCGGCCGTATTCTGAACGACTTGCAGACGAGTGATTTGGTATTTGGGGAGTCCGAGATAGAGGGCATTTGCGTAGTCGAGTCTGGAATTGATGATTGTTCCCACCACGACTGCAATGTCCTCTTTCGGGATAAAGGGCGTGAGTCTGCGTAGTAGGCGCAGCAGATGGTGGGATCCGCTGACTACTGACCCTATTTGTGCATGCATTGTCATGTAGGTATCGAAAATGACTCCGAGACTTTTGACTTTGGTGCTAGGGGTGATAGTTTTACCCAGAATGGGTGGGGGATCCAGGTTGACGCGGGGTGATTTTTTCGGTTTGCGTGAAACAGGAGAAGTTCTGTTTTTGAACCGTTCAGTTTAAGATAACTGTTTGTCGTCCAGTTATCTATTAGAGTGAGGCATTTCTCTAGTCCAAGAGAATGACCCTTTTTGTTGCAGATGCGGAAATACAGTTGTGTGTCGTCTGCATAGGAGTGGTAAAGTAACTTCTGGTTACTGATGATTTCAAAGAGAGGGCGAAGATAGATATTAAACAATACGGGCGATGAGGGAGATCCCTGAGGGACTCCGCATGATACCGTACGTTTTTCAGAAGTGAAAGGCCCCAGTTTCACTATTTGTGATCGGTTTTCCAAGAAGGAGGAGAACCAGGGTAAAACACCTTCAGCGATCAGATAACACCGTTATCCGATCCTGCCCCCCCCCCCCCCCACGGGGATTGATAGGTGCATGCAATCCACACCCATCCACCTCAGAGCCTTATTGTATGTATAATCTGCTGGGACTTGTAGTTCTCCAATCTCCATCTTCTCCATGAGCCCCAGGAGAAGATGTAGAACTACAAGTCCCAGCATTTGTGGTACACTTATTGCATTCTTTAACAGTTGACTTAAACATTAACGTTTTCTATATTTTATCTAGCAGGAATGACCCATTTAGAGTCCTTCATTACTAACAATGTAATTTTTCAGTTTATTTGTGCCGATCTGTAAGGCTGCGCTATATACCATGATCTGTGATGCTTGGGCTATATACTCTGTCTGTCCTGTGATGCTGGGGCTATACACTCTGTCCTGTGATGCTGGGCTGCATACTCCTGAAACTATGGGTGGAAGGAAGTGGAATACAGGAGACAAAGTAGGTGGATTATATAAGGGGTGTGGTTTATGAAAAGTGGGAAGGGCCAATTGTGGAGGGGCAGGGTCTTGCGCCCCCCCATCCTAAAACTTCACCAGTCGCCACTGACTGAAAGTGCACTTGGAAGTGCAGTCACTGTAGATCCGTGGTGGACATAAAAAACAGCATTTTAGCTTGCACATGGATAATAAAATCAGCAGAGCTTCCCCTCATTTCCGATCTACCCCTCAGATCTACAGTGACTGCACTTCCAAGTGCAATTTCAGTGCAATTTCAAGTGCACTTCGCACTTGTAGTGCAAAGTGGATTTGCCTTTTGTAAATAACCCCCTGTGTGCTGCCTTTACTGGGTATCTAGTTTTCATTCCCTGCTTAGAAAAAAAAACTACACTACATTGTCAAAAGCATTGGGACGCATGCCTTTACACGCGCATGAACTTTAATGGCATCCCAGTCTGTAGGGTTCAATATTGAGTTGGCCCACCCTTTGCAGCTATAACAGCTTGAATGTTTGATCTTTTTTCCAGAAGCGCATTTGTGAGGTCAGGCACTGATGTTGGAAGAGAAGGCCTGGCTAGCAGTCTCCGCTCTAATTCATCCTAAAGGTGTTCTATCAGGTTGCGCTGGCTGTGCAGGCCAGTCAAGTTCCTCCACCCCAAACTCCTTCTTCCATGTCTTTATTGACCTTGCTTTGTGCACTGGTGTGCAGTCATGTTGGAACCTAAAGGGGCCATCACCAAACTGTTCCCACAAAGTTAGCAGCATAAAATTGTACAAAATGTCTTTGTATGCTGATGCCTTAAGAGTTCATGTCACTGGAACTAAGGGACCAAGCCCAACCCCTGAAAAACAACCCCCCACCATAATCCCCCCTCCACCAAATGATTTGGGGGGGGGGGCAATACTTTTGGCAATATAGTGTGGATGAGTTAGTTTTCCGGTGGAGGAATTGACTGTCCTGACCTGAATCCAAGGATAAATTAGAGTTGAGACTGTGAGCCAGGCCTTCTCATCCAACATCAGTGCCTGACCTCACAAATTCGCTTCGGGAAGAATGGTCAAACATTCCCATAGACACACTCCTAAACCTTGTGGACAGCCTTCCCAGAAGAGTTGAAGCTGTTATAACTGCAAAGGGTGGGCCAACTCAATATTAAACCCTATGGACTAAGACTGGGATGTCATTAAAGTTAATGGGCCAGATTCACAAAGAGATACGACGGTGTATCTCTGACTTACACTGGTCGTATCTATGCGCCTGATTCATAGAATCAGTTACGCATAGATATGGCTAAGATCCGACAGGTGTAACTGTGTTACACCGTCGGATCTTATTTTCGAATTTGAAAATGGCGCGGGGGGCGTTCCCGCTGATTTACGCTGAATAATATGTAAATCAGCGAGTTACGCGAATTCACGAACGTACGCGGACCCGAAGCAGTTTGTTACGACGTTTCCGTAGCGGTTTTCCCGGCGTATACTTACCCCTGCTTCTATGAGGCGCAGCCAATGTTAAGTATAGCCGTCGTTCCCGCGTCGATTTTGAATTTTTTTACGTCGTTTGCGTACGCCGATTCAGAAACCCGCGCGTCGCAAGTTACGCTCATGTCGAAACCACTGACGTCCTAGTGACGTCAGTGGGAGAAATGCACGCCGGGAAATTTCGCAGACGGCGCATGCTCATTTAAATCGGCGCAGGAATTTGAATTCCGCCGGGGGTTTTACGATCCGCCGCCGCCGCAAGTTTGGAGGTAAGTGGTTTGTGAATTACCCACTTGCCTCTTAAACTTGCGGCAGCGTATGTTAAATCAGATAGATCGCGCGGATCTAAAGATCCGCTGATCTACCTGAATCTAGCCCAATGTGCGTGTAAAGGCAGGTGTCCCAATACATTTGACAATATAGTGTAGATCCCCCGTCACTGAACACAGCTCTGTTTTGTTTACATTCACAGAGCTGTGTTCACTGAAGCTCAGAGCTGATTACTGGCCGTCAATCACTGGCCAGCACTTGGTGATCGGCATGTGTTGTGATGAATCACAGTAAATCTAGGCAGCTGCACGTGCCCCCTGCCCGGAAACATTTAGAATTATGTATATAGACGTGATTCTGTGCAGCCGGACGGCACTGGTGCAGTAAACGTACCATGCACCTTTGGCAAATGGTTAAAGTTGCACTTCTGTTTGTCAAAAAGCAATATTTTTGTGTGGTTATGAAACATGGTTTTATTTATAAAGACGTTATTTATTACAATGGCTAAATCTGTGTCTGTGATGGATGGTCATACCTTATTACCATAAATAATAAAGTGTTATTACAGTTTTTACTCCTAGAGTGTATATATATATATATATATATGTGTCCCCCTCTTTTTTTGGCTGCTTGTTCTGAGCTGCATGCATTGTTGAGCCTTATCGATGAGTCATCAGCTGTCAGTGGATTTCCCCGCTGACAGCTAAATGTAAAAAAAAGATTTGTTGTCTAAAAAAATTCAAGATAAAAAACAGCTTAGGGTGCCCCCCCCCCCCCAAAACCATACCAGACCCTTCAGTCTGGTAGGGATTCATAGAGGAAATCCCATGCCAAAAAAAAAACGGTGTGGGGTCTCCCCAAAATCCATACCAGCTCCTTATCCGATCACACAGCCTGGCAGGCCAGGAAAGGGGGGAACGAATGAGCCCCCCCCTCCTGAACCATACTAGGCCACATACTCTCAACGTGGGGGGTGGTCCCCATGTTGATGAGGACAAGGGTCTCTTCCCCACAACACTGGGGCCCCCAGATCCCGGCCCACCCCCCCCCCCCCATGTGAATGAAGTAGTGTAGTGTGACAAAAGAACAAGACACAGTTTTTGACAAGTCCTTTATTAAAAATGTCTTCTTCCTCTGGTCTTCTTCCTCTGTCGCTGACCCACTGAAAATAACAAAACAATCAGCGGTTTGCTGATATCAACATTGTGGATCAAGTGGTCCATAGTGGCGGTGGGGTAATGGTATGGGCAGGCGTATGCTATGGATAACGAACACGAGGCCTCGTACACACGACAGAGGAACTCGTCATAAATGAAACATCGTTTTCCTCGACGAGTTCCTTGTTAGGCTTGTCGAGAATCTTGAAAAGCTTTCTTTGCGTACACACTGTCAAGACCAAATCTTGTTGTTCATAAACGCGGTGACGTTAAACACGTACGACGGCAGGGGAAGTTCGATTCCACTGGCACAACCCTTGGGGCTGCTTTTGCTAATCTCATGTTACTGCGTGTTAAGTAAAAGTTTGGTAAGAGACGATTTTCACTTTTCAGACTGTTACAGTGTGACGAATGTGCTATCTCCATTACAAACGCTACTTTTACCGAAGGTGCGCTCCCGTCTCATACTTTATTCTGAGCATGCGTGGGTTTCTAAGCATACAAACGAACGTGTTTCTCGACGAAAACCAGCCCGACGAGGAACACGACGAGGAAATTGAGACTTCTGACGAAGAAAAAGAGAACTTGTTCTCTTTTTTTCTCATCGAGTTCCTCGACAGTTTTCTCGGTGAAAAGCATACACACGACCGTTTTCCTCGGCAAAAAAGCTCTGCCACCGAGTTTCTTGATGGATTCTGTCGAGGAAAACGGTTGTGTGTACAAGGCCTGAGGCCCATTGTTGTGCCATTCACCCACAACCATCACCTCATGTTGCAGCAGAATAATGCGCGGCCCCATGTTGCAAGGATCTGTACACAATTGCTGGAAGCTGAAAACATTCCAGTTATTGCATGGCCAGTATACTCACTGGACATGTCACCCATTGAGCATGTTTGGGATGCTCTAGATCAGCGTATACGACAGCGTGTTCCAGTTCCAGTGTGAACCAGGGCTTAGACAGATTTGTGAACAATATTTGAGAGAAATTGGCCTTTTAGGTACTTAGAAAAAGTTGTCGATTTTTGCCTTCAGCTCATGATAAATAGGGGCAAACACAAGTGCTCAGTGCTTATTTTTCTTAGTGTATATAGAAGACCGGAGCAATCTGGCTAATAATAGCCTTATAATATCAGCCATAACTTGCCCTGCTGTAGTTGGAATATAGGGTTTTATAAGACAAAGTGGAGGTGAAATTTCTGCAAACTCTGGGTTATATTGACAGCCTCAAATATGTACCCTATGCAGTAAGGCCAATCATCTGTGAAGCCTCGTACACACGACCGAGGAACTCGATGGGCGAAAACACATCGTTTTCCTCGTCGAGTTCCTTGTTAGGCTGTCGAGGAACTCGACAAGGCAAGTTTCTCCATTCCCGTCGAGGAAAAAGAAGACATGCTCTCTTTTTGGCTCGACGGGATCCTCGACAGTTTCCTCGTCGAAAAATGTACACACGACCGGTTCCTCGTCCAAAAAAAAATCCCAGCAAGTTTCTTGCTGGTTTTTGCCGAGAAACTTGGTCGTGTGTACGAGGCCTGAGGCAGTCTTATCTATGCAGCAGCTAATAGAAGTAATTCATTATTGGATTCTGTGAGCATATAGTAGAATGGGAAAACAAAATCTCTTTAAACTTTCTTTTTCATTTTGGATAGAGTGGGGGTGGGGTTATTATCCCTATCATGCTTTGTTTGCCATCTGTGTCCCATTGGGGAGATTTCACTTCCTGTCCCATAGCTGAAACAGGAAGTGAGAGGAAATCTCTGCAAAGTGAGGGAATCCATGGTTGTCCATATTGGAAAATTATTACTGTTCCCGCAATTTTTTATTATTTTTTTAAATTACACTTTCAATGATAACATAAACATGACAAATAGAGAGGATGAATCTCCCTAATGGGGACACAGATAGCAAAAAAATAAATAAAACATTTGACAGGTGTTCTTATCCCTCTCCACTCTGTTTTGCCTTTAGTTATACTTTGGCCTTTGAAGCTTTAGTATCCTTGTCCTGCATTTCCCTTTCTGCCAGAAAAATAGCATCATTATGATCATAGTAAGTAATCACCTTGAATAGTAGAGGAAGTTGTCTTCTGCCTGACTTGCTCACTAAACCGTTCTCTGTGCTTCCTGTCAGAGGCGGTGCCTAGCTCTCTGCTGTCCTAGAAGGTGATAGACTACCATGCAGGTGCTAGAGCTTACATAATTGTATGATCCCTCAGCCAACAATTTGGTTCAGGGAGTAGTAGATGCTGACCTGTCAGGAGGAGTTCAGTCTTTATATACATACCTGTGTCTCTTATGCATTTACCATTAGAAATCTTGCATTTGATGGTACAGTAGCATTCCTATGCCACTCTTCCTGCAAAAACACTGGTGCCCCCATGGACCAGTTTACCTAAAAAACATCCCCATGGACTCATTCAACTGTCAATACGCTACAATAACCTCATTTCCTTTTACCATTTCTTGTTAACACTGATTTCTGGAGAAACATACACAAGAGGGCCCAAATGCCTAGTACATAACCACCAAAACCATTTATTAGAAATGCACAACAGTGTTATACGCACAAAAAAATTATAAAATCAAGCTTATCAAGTACAAAGCTCCAGCAGGTGAGACAGGTGTTGTAACGATATTGCGCAGTGGACACGCGACTAGCTGTTGTGTAAGAACCATACAGCAGCCATGTTGTTTGAAAACAGTATGAGCAGTGGAAATGAACTCCCTCCCTCCCTCCCTTAGGCCCCGTACACACGATAGAATCCATCCGCAGATAAATCCCAGCAAATGGGTTTCTGCGGATAGATCCTATGGTGTGTACACGCCAGCGGATCTGTTTCCGCGGAGAAATCTCCTCTGGGATGGATTCCAGCAGATCGGATATTTGCTGTGATGCACAACAAATCCATCTGCTGGAATCCATTCCAACGGATGGATCCGCTCGTCTGTACAGACTTACCGGATCCATTCGTCCAAAGGGATTCCCCGCACGCGTCGTAATGATTTGACGCGTGCGGGGAATATATGACAGCGTCGCGCCCGTCGCCGCGTCATAATCGCGGCGACGGCGCGACACGTCATCGCCAGAGGATTTCCGCGCGGATTTCAATGCGATGGTGTGTACACTCCATCGCATAGAAATCTGCGGAAATCTTTGAGAGGATTTATCCGTGGAAACGGTCCGCTGGACCGTATCTGCGGATAAATCCTCTCGTGTGTACGGGGCCTTATTCTCAGGAATTCATAGGCATTCTACTTCAAAAGAGTTGTTATCTCCTCCTAGAAAGAGCCAACTAGGTTTCTTAATGTCTCCTGGCAGAGTTCCTGGCCTGTCATAAAACTGTCGTCCTCTCACCTCAGAGAATCCACAGACCCCGGTCGTAAATGCCTTAGACTCATAAACGCTGAAGACTGAGGAATAAGTATGAACGTTACACACGTTTCATAACTTCCGGCTAACTCATAGCACAGCCAAACAATGGACATATTTAGTTTCCTCAGATAATTTGTAACGTTTCAAGCCCAGACATGAATATGATCAATCATACAGAAGGCCCCTGGCCCCATTTATTCGTCCCAGGTAGGATAACCATGGTAGACTTGTCACGTTTGGACTTTTCTTAAAGCAGATATCACACTGGACAATAAAACTGATATTAGTAGTCTGTAAACATTAGAGCTGCAGAGATATGAATATGTATCACAAAGCGTACCTGGGTTATGGGCGTGAATGTGGACCCCTCCCAGTAACCAGCCCCTAAATCAGATGACCAGACAATTGGTCACTGGTCGTGTCAACGCCCCTTTTTGATCTGACAGAAAAGAGGAGATGCCAAGTCAAGGGCAGTTCTCCTTTTACCATCCAAGCAAGAGCATCTGCCAAGTTTGAGAACCGATTACCCAGTTCATCGATCGAACTCTGATCAACCTTGGACATTAATTGCAAGTATTCTTCTTCTTCAATTCTACCTTATTACTTTGTGGCTGTATATTGTCATTATCTCTTTAAAACATATTTTTCGGTAACACTTTATTGCACCAAGTTTGCCCCTTTCGTAATAAACATTTTATGTTGAAAAGTGTTAACCTTGTCTCTAAAACTCTTAATGCAAGCTATGAACGAACCTCTGCCTTTTGAAGAGCGCTACTGTTGTAGAGTAAGGCCTCTGAGCAGACCAGCCTGTGGTGACTGTGTGTGCTGCAGACGCTTATTCTAAAATCCTAATTGGTATTGCTAATTGACGGGAGTACCAACGCTTCCTTATCAATGTTGGTGGTGGCAGTTAAAGGGTTAATTGTGTCATTAGCCCAGTGACAATCGCTCTCAGGCTACTAGCACTTAGATTGTGGTCCCGCAAGCTGGAAAATCTTTGTGCTGAGAGTGGCATTGTTACGTAAGTGACAGCGTGGTGTGAGGTCGGCCGGTCCATCGTCGCAAGTTGGCGCGGAGGGCAGGGATCTGACACTCGCGTTCGTCACAGGTGTCTACATCTGATGTCACACGGTGGAAAATGTTACGTGTTTCGGGGACGGACCCCCCTTTCTCAGAGCTCTGTACGTTTTTCTACTGTGTGGCATCAGATGTAGATACCTGTCTCACCTGCTGGAGCTATGTACTTGATAAGCTTGATTTTATCCTTTTTTGTGAGTTATACCACTGTTGTGCTTTTTTAGTAAATGGTTTTGGTGGTAATGCACTAGGCGTTTGCGCCCTCTTGTGTATGTTTTAACAGTATCTTAAAGATCGCAGAGTCTGAGGTGGGCTGCATCCTTGAAACCATTGCCTGCCATAGTCCTTATGGGAAGGTCTTTGGATTGAGTTCTGGATGGTTCTTCATGTGCCTACTGATTTCTGAAGAAAGGCCACTAACCATGTGCAATTATGTCAATTTCTATCAGCTTTCAAAGGTCCAAAAAAGAAAGACATTTATGCACTGGATCCGGAGGAGTTTTCTATTAAGATATAAATAAAAAAAAAAAAATGGTACAAGGGCAAAACTCAACACAACAGGGGAAGGGTTTAATAAAATTAATTTTATTGCATTTTGTGCTGACAGGAGTCTCAAAACAAATGAAATCGGCACATTAAAGCTGTATGAGTAAGTAAGGTAGCATTCAACCACAATGAGAACCACACCGCAAAAAACTACACAAAACATGAAACTATTTTCTTTAGGATACATAAATAAAAAGCAGCCAGTATGTGTAGCAGTGTTTCATTTGGTTTGGAACAGGAATATCTGTACACGGGTTAAATCTATAGTCGTAGTTATAAACTAAAGGTTAAAGCATTTTCTTTACTAGCTATCTAGGGAAATAGCACACTTGCTAGGTTACTGGGACTTACATAAAACATAGAGTGCATCAGGGACTTGTCAATCACATTGGTCGTGTGGATTCTCAAAACACATATATAAATATCCAATATGCGTGCATGTGTGTGTCTGTGTAAATATATATATATATATATAGCACAAAGTGAGTCAAATCAAAACTTCAAGCTTTTGGGAGTCCTTTACCTCTACTGAAATTAGGCTGTGTCTACCAGGTTACTCTGGCTTTCATAGTGCAACTTGTTGAAATACCCTAATAAATTTCCCACCTGCCCATATCTAAGCTGCCATGAGAGTGTCAAGTTCCTTATTCCCTCACATATATATATATATATATATATATATATATATATATATATATATATATATATATATATATATATATATATATAAAATTTAGAGAGAGAGCAAGAGAAAATTTTAGCAGCATAGGATTACTGGAAGAATTTTGAGCAGATGTCCTGCTTAGTTTTGTAAAGCATTAGTTCTCTGACTCAGAACTAGGGTCTGAGCAGTGCCCAAATCTTGTCTTTATTCCTAGAGATGTAATAACTGGTACCAAAATAACATTTTCTCAAAGGTCCCTGATATGTCTGCATAGAAGCAAAAAAGTGTGTGCCCAGATTCTGCCTCACAGAAATACCATCTATTAGCAAATTTGTCCATTTATTCTGGTCTCTTGGTAGCTTTCTTCTCCAACACATCACTAGTCACCAAGAAACTTTTTCACATTACGATTTAGGTTCTGGAAAATCTAGCAAGAGTTAACACTGGATGCGGACCTTTGCGGTGTTATCTTTTAGGCTACAGTAAAGTTAGGTAGCCTGCCAGAGTTGTAGTTATATCAAATTATTATGATGAGGGATCCAGTGGGTTTGAATGGAGAGCTTTGAATCTGCTTAGTAAATGTTATCTAAATCCAAACTGTCCTGTGCTAAAAATCAGCACTGGGGGGGGGGGGGGCGACAGCGAAAAGATATATAATTAATGTCTTGTGTAAATGTTATCAATTGATCCCCAGCGGTAAAAGATCAGCACTACAGGAAGGACTCCTGTTTTCTTTGAGGAAGCAGTGATCTCTCTGCTTCCACATCCCCGCTGAGTCAAGCCTCGTACACACGACCGGTTTTCCCGGCAGGAAAACTGCCAGGAGAGCTTTTGGCCGGGAATCCCGCCCCTGTGTATGCTCCCTAGCAGTTTTCCCATCAGGAAAACAGCCGGGAATCCCGACGGGAAAATAGAGAACCCTGCTCTCTATTTTCTCGTCGGGTTTCCCGGCAGAGTGTTTCCTGCCGAGAAAACCGGTCGTCCTTATGCTTACCTGTCCGAAGGTAAATCCGCGCATGCTCGATAAGCCTTCGATGCAGTGTGGGGTGTAGCAAGATGGCGGCGACGGCATTGAATGTGACGAGTGCCGGCTCATCGTAGTTGATGATGTCACTGCGTTCTTGCCATTCAAAAGAACGGCGGTTCTTTTGAATGGCCGTCTGTATGCACGGCTTTGCAAGAAAAGCTTGCCAGGAATCCCATCAGGAAAAACAATATTTTTTTCCTGACAGGATTCCCGACCGTGTGTACAGGGCTTTAGAACTAAGCTTCTACAGAGACAGAAGGGTTTTCACGGGCAGACGTTTTTGTCATTTTTTCTTTTTGCTGCTGGGGATCAATTGAAATCAATTACAGAAGACATTTGCCATATACCTTTTCATTGTGCCCTCAATGTACCTGGATTGTGTGGCAAGGAAAGTCCATCTGAACTTTGTGAGAAAGTCATTCCCTTCCTTGCCCTGCCAGTCACCTCACTCTGCTTTAGTCCTACATACAGTATGTCTACACCAGGTTAAAATTGCAAGTTTTCTTCTCAGTTCTTTTGAATGACAAATAAAAGATAGATGACAGACTTGCATCAGCTTCTCAACTCAATCTGGAAGTGGTTCTTTTTCCAAAAAAAGATCTTAAGAAAATTCAGTTCATCTGTAAATGTTATAATTTTCATCCTATTCTACAAGTTATAAACAAAGACCCCACTAGATTATACTTACATGCCAATACTTTGTTGCCATTAGCTGTCTGTGGACATCATTTGGAGCAAAAAGAGAACCAGTTTTTCCACTCTTAGAGGCACTTTAAGTAGCAAAAACCCAAGGATTCTTCCCAGCTAGACCAACATTATGTCATTGTCAATATCAAATAGGCAAAGCACAGCTGCCTAAACCTTGCCGCCTTTAATTTAGTAAGTCGGTATGCTGTTATGAGTGAGGTACGTCTTTGCACATATAACAGCATGAGTATAAAAAAGAAAAAAACTCTAGTTGGAAATCACAATCATGCAAAGCTGGTGAATTCCTTACTTCACACACAGTCACATGGATTGTTTGACACTAGACTCACTACATTGGTGGCTCAAACTCAGAATGAAGAGGGGAACCTCATTTCAAGTGTATCTGCTTTTCAAACAGCAAATAAAATATCTGAGTTGGATCAGAGGATGGCATCATGCAGTTGTTCTTTATGCTGGGCCCATGTGGTTAGTGTGTATAACAGTATCTCACAAGGTTGAGGACAGAATACGTTTATAGCAAACACCACACTTTTCATTTTTAAACATGAAACCACCAGAATCAAAAATAAAACACTATATAAGCATACAAATTATATATATATATATATATATATATATATATATATATATATATATATATATATATATATATATATATATATACATATATATATATAGACTTTGCAATAATATATTTGTTATCATTTATACAAGGTATTGAGGAGCTTGGGCTATTAAACAGTTATAAAAATATTTAGACTGAATGTGCTACACTTGATAAATTTTACTGTATTACATGCTCACTCTATCGTTAAATTCACTTCATTTTAAACAGCAGACCTCTGCAGTCTGAGTTATTTTCTATATGTTAACATTTATATATATATATATATATATATATATATATATATATATATATATATATATATATATATATATATATATATATATATATATATATATATTTATTTATTTATTAAAAAAAAATTATATACACGTGGCGCTTGGTGTCAAACACACAACACCACATATAGCTGAAAATCACAGCTCTATTGACATGGCACTATAAATGATTTCTCACACCTCAACTGCATTTTATTGGCGTGCTCATTTAAGATTATAGAGCCTACTAAAAGAAAGTGGGGCTCACCCAAAGGAACCATTTGTGAGAATACGGAAAAAAAAAAAAAGAAAAAAGGACTTGAATTGAAACACAAAGGAGCAGTTTGACCAATTCTGGAAGACCGGCTCCTCGAAAGAAGAAGAATCTTTCAAGATCAAAAAATCCTAACAAAAGGGTGAGGCTTCAAGAGTGCAAGGACAATACCAGCCTTATATCACTTTAATAGATTTCCATCTAACAAAATCACAGATCAATTCATAACGTCAGAAATCTTTCCAGATCTGTCATCGGGATATAAGTTCATGTATGTGCGGAGGGGAAGGCCAAAAAGCAAGCCCAAATCACAGCTGAAATAATGATGACTGGGGTAGCATGAGATGAATGAGACAGCTTTTTTTTTTCCAGTATCCTAGGCCATGCAGGGTGAAATAGTGGGATTAGCTCACAGTCTCTGAAAGGTGCAGTAGTTTCCCTGCCACTGATCTAGAATAACACAAACTGTTGGCTCAGTTTGCTTGTCTAGAACGTTGGTATAATCACTGTGCACCGTTCCTCTGGCACAGTTCATCCAAGGCAAGCCTATAAAGAAAAGGGTTGAAAATAAAAGGCAGATACAATTGTTTTTTTTGTTGTTTTTGCATCAGATTATTATTATTGCAACATACTCCTCGGCATCAGACAATATGTTAAGACAGCCCTTTCTCGATTTCCTGCACAGCTGGGTGGTCTTCCGTACAGCTCTGAATGCTGCTTTCAAACATCAACATTCCTGCCATTGCCATTCTTTTAGGGTACGTGCAGTCTGAATGAAGAGAAAACTTTTTTTCATGTAACCATTGTTTCTGCTGTTCCCCCAATTCCGACAAATCAAATCGCTGAAGCCGAGGAGAGAATGGTGGTGTTCAAGAAAAGGGCATAGAGAGAGGAACATTTGGAACGATAAAGCATGCTGGTGAATACCCCCCTCTCTCCCTTATCTTGCCACACCAATGCCTTAATCAACGAGATTGGTCTTTATCACCTTATGGTGAAGATGAAGGGGAATCTCCTGATTTCTGCCAGTACAACCCATGTGTTCTCCAAGTCTGTGTCAGGGAGAGATTGGTGGAACAGTGGATCACAGGATGCACAAAAGGGCCAGTATCGATAGCGTCTTAAGCAGTGCGGCTCAGTTTAAGAAAGGTACATAGACTTTATGTAAAGATTCATATATAAACTTCATCAGTGGCACTCTGATGAAGGTATGAGGAACAGTTGCACTTGTGCTGGAATGGAAGATCTGGTGCTGCAGTTCACATGTAAGGAGGGCATTAGAGGGGAATGGTGGAAGCAAGTGAAGTTTCTGAGCACTGACCATATGCCTCCCCACCACCTCTCCTGGTTTCTGTACCACCTCTTGAATTTGGAGAGAGGTTCGAAGGCTCCTGTGTAGTGCAGCAAAAACTTCATCTGGGTTCTTGTCTTCATGAATAAATGGTAATAACTTCTCGTCCTCCCCCACGAACTAACATAACTCGGTCCAAATGTTCTGTGAGGACCTCTAAAAATTCCATATCTGTGGAAAACAGCAGCTCAGGAGCATAACAACGTAAATGAAAATTCTGAAAAAAAAACTGTTGGTAACATATGTTAACAGACTGGAGGTAAATGTATTCTGAATTTCCTAACATTTTTCTATTGTAGTTTGCAACAAGAATTAAGCAGGCTGAAGCCTCGTACACACGACCGAGGAACTCAACGGGAGAAACATATCGTTTTCCTCGTCAAGTTCCTTGTTAGGCTGTCGAGGAACTCGACAAGCCAATTTTCTCCATTCCCGTCAAGGAAATAGAGAACATGCTCTCTTTTTGGCTTGTCCAGTTTCTCGACAGTTTCCTCGACGAAAATGTACACACGACTGGTTTCCTCTGCAAAAAAATATCTCCCAGCAAGTTTCTTGGTTTTTGCCAAGAAACTCGGTCGTGTGTACGAGGCTTGAGTGTCTTGATGAACTTGGAAGGATGTTTTATATTTAATTTTCAAATCTAGCCAGTGATAAATACCTACAGACTGAAATTACTAGTGGCTGCCGCAATAGTAGACTAAAGCCTCGTACACACGTATGGGTTTCCCAGCAAACTTTTTACCGCCGGGAAACCCGAGGGTAAAAACCGAGAACCTGCTCGGTTTTTATTTTGTCCCCTACACGCCCGGGTTTCCCGGCAGGAAAATTGCCATAAGAGCTTTGGTCGGGAATCCCGTCAGTGTGTATGCTCCATTGCTCCATCGCAGTGTTTCTCATGGCAGTTTTCCCGACGGGAAAACCGGCCGCGTGTACGAGGCTTTCCCTTTCACTACAACAATTTCAAGTCAAGGTGTTTTCAGGGTAGCCAGGAGATATACTGTAATGTTTCCATTGTGTGCCAAGGCTTCCTACAGTCTTCTTGGTTGCTGTTACATGGCTTTAACAACTATAATGGGTCCAAAATACATCTTTGAAGGACTTGAAGGTACTATTGGCAAGAATTCAGATTGACACTGGAATAAAGAAAAGATATTCTTACTTTTATGCACTAGTAAAGTAGGATCTGGGAAGTGAAGGAGATTTCTCCTGTAGCTTTCTTCTTAACCCCAACCTGTTTTACCTCCTTCCCATTACCCTTTTGTTCCCACCTTTTGTTTTCACTACTCACTGCACTACTGCAACACCCACTCTCCACTACCCCTCATCTAACTGACAAAACTACACCTCAAAGTATTTCCCTACTTAATACAAAAACGTAAATGGCCACCACTGTTGGATGAAACTATCCTACCTCTCATACCTAATAAATGCCGAAACACTTTTAAAGCAAAGTACACAATATTAAAGTGCTCATTACTTCACACATATATGCATTGATACCTTGTCCATCCTATCATATCTACCGTATATCAGTGTATATATACAGTGCCTTAAAAAAGTATTCATACCCCTTGATATTTTACACATTTTATCATGGTACAACCAAAAACGTAATTGTATTTTATTGGGATTTCATGTAATAGACCAACACAAAGTGGCACATAATTGTGAAGTGGAAGGAAAATGATAAATGGTTTTCAAAATTCTTTTCAAATAAGGCGCTCTGCGGCTCCTCCAGAGTTACCATGAGCTGCTTCCCTGGGGTTTCATAGTAAAGGGGGTTTAATACAAATGCACTCCACACTTTTCAGATATTTATTTGTAAAAAAAATTGGGAAACCATTTATCATTTTCATTTCACTTCACAATTATGTGTTACTTGGGGTGGTCTATTACATAAAATCCCAATAAAATATATTTACGTTTTTGGTTGTAACATGACAACATGTGGAAAATTTCAAGGGGTATGAAATCTTTTTAAGCCTAGGTTCACATTGGAGCGATTTGTCATGCGATTTGAGAGATCAAATCGCATGACAAGTCGCAGCCTATTGGCGGCAATGGCACTGTTCCAATCGGTGCGACACCGATTTTGCGGCGCCGCACCGATTTGCAAAAGTAGTTCCTGCACTACTTTTGCCGATTTCAGGTGCGATTTCTATAGACATCTGTGTATGAAGCCACACAAATGTCTATCAAGTAGCACCTGAAATCGCGCTGACCTTGCTACTTTGAAATCAAGCTACTTCAAGTAAAGTAGCACGATTTCAAAGTAGCATCAGTGTGAACCAGGGCTTAAGGCACTGTATAATCTCAACACCTTGTCCTAAGAGCTCGCTTCAAAATGTGGCATTGCACACTTTTTTAAAGCGCTCTGAATATCAATCAAAGCACTTGTCAGTAAATAAAATGGTAAGCTTACAGTCCTGTTTAGACATTGGGGTTGATTTACTAAAGGAAAACAGACTGTGTACTTTGCAAGCTCCAGAGCTTAGTAAATGAGCAGGAGCTCAGCTAACTTCCATCATCCAATCATATGCAAAGAAATAATTGTTTTCTTATTTTTTTTCCCTTTCCTTGCCCGTGATTGTGTACTCTTTGCAAAGTACAACTTTACCTCATTTACTACGTTCTGGAGTAACTGCACCTCCAGAGGGCAACTACAAATTGCAAAGTGCACAGTTTGTTTGCCTTTAATAAATGAACCCCATTGTGTTTGCTTTGCTTAAAAAATTATACCCCATGTCGCTTTCTTGGTGCTTCAAAGCATCTTCAAAGCCTCCATAGAGGTATATGACAAAGCTTTTTTGAAGCACATGCAGGTTTTGAGAGGCTTTTATTTATTTTTAGCTTCACTTTGTTTTCTAGGTACTGCAGGTATGAGATATCCCTGGATGCTTTCGTAAACCAACAAGTGAACCAGAAAGATGTCATCAGCAGTCACTTACGGTTCATATGTATATATTCTGGAAGAGTCTGGTGTAGACGTCCTATCTGGAGTGCAGCATGGAGCGACAGGAAGATGAGCGGTGTCTGGACTGGAGCGGATCAACTAGCAGACAGCACACATGGTGTGCAACATGGGAACGCTATAGCTGAACGTGAGCAGGGACCGGAGAGGGAGGACTGAGTGGCAGAGGGTCAGCAGATCTTGGGGTACTACTGAGCAGGGGATCCGCTGAACAAGCGTATTATTAATTCGAGGATCTGCTGAACAGGGGTACTAATGAGCTGAGGATCTGTTGAGTGGGGGGTACCACTGAGTTGGAGTTCTACTGTGCTCCTTTAAACAAATCTAAAATCAACACACACAGGGCACTTGCCAAGCTTCACTCAAAGCATTACCGAAGCATCAAAAACACATCAAAAAAGCATTTTTGAAGAAGTAGGTGCTTTAACCGCTTGTCGCGCACCGGACGCCAAATGACGGCTGGGTGGTGCAGCTCTTGTTCTGGCGTAGGATGTCCTCAGCCCTCTAGGGGGCGCACGCTGCAATGTCCGCCGGGCACCCGCGATTGCCAGGTAACAGAGCAGGACTGTTGATCCATGTGTGTAAACACACAGATCCACGTCCTGTCAGGCCTCGTGCACACGACCGAGTTTCTCGGCAAAAACCAGCAAGAACCTTGCTGGGAGATATTTTTTTGCAGAGGAAACCGGTCGTGTGTACATTTTCGTCGAGGAAACTGTCGAGAAACTCGACTAGCCAAAAAGAGAGCAAGTTCTCTATTTCCTTGACGGGAATGGAGAAAATTGGCTTGTCGAGTTCCTCGACAGCCTAACAAGGAACTTGACGAGCAAAACGATGTGTTTCGCCCGTCGAGTTCCTCGGTCGTGTGTACGAGGCTTCAGGTGAGAGGAGACTGATGGTGTGTTCCCAGTACAGAGTAACACCGATTGATCTCCTCCCTTTGTGAGTCCCCTCCCCCTACAGTTAGAATCACTCCCTAGGTAACACAATTAACCCCTTGATCGCCCCCTATTGTTAATCCCTTCTTTGCCAGTCACATTTACACAGTTATCAGTGCATTTTTATAGCACTGATCGCTGTATAAATGTGAGTGGTCCTAAAATAGTGTCTGATTTGTCCGCCGCAATATCGCATTCATGATAAAAATCGCAGCTCGCAGCCATTACTAGTATAAAAAAATAAAAATGCCATAATTCTATCCCCTATATGTTGTAGACGCTATAACTTTTGCACAAACCAATCAATATACGCTTATTGTGATTTTTTTTTACCAAAAATATGTAGAAGAATACATATCAGCATAAGAGCCGGTTCACACAGGGGCGACCTGCCTGACAAGTCGCAGTCCGCTCTATTCAATGGAATCGTTCTAATAGGAGCGACGTAAGTCGCTCCGACTTAGAAAAAGGTTCCTGTATGACTTTGGGGGCGACTCGGGGCAACTTGCATTGACTTCAATACAGTTGCCTCTCAAGTTGCCTTGAGATGCAAGGCTTTCTCCCTGGTGTGGAGTGTCGTGCTCGCCCCCCTCTCTTGGACTACAGAAGAGTCAGGATGCTCTCTACGTTGCAGATAGAGACAGGAGCTGTGTGTTAGTGGGTGTCCTGACTCTCCTGTAGTCCAAGGGAGGGGGCGAGCACGACACTCCACACCAGGGAGAAAGCCTTGCATTACTGTGTGGAGTTACAGACAGAAGAACAGGAAGTGAGGATTTCTCAGAAGAAATAAGGACATTTAAAAGCAAAATGGAAGGATGAGGTAAGTGAAGGAGGACTGCACTAAGGTAAAGGAAGCTATTTAGGAAAAAAAATTACCTTTACAACCCCTTTAACCTCCCTGGCGGTATGATTCTGTCTGGAATTACGTACCAAAAGCGGTACCATTATTTTGCAAGGAAATTTGGCGTTTTATACTGTAGGCCTGTAATTTTTAGGAATAACTCACTTAAATCTGACCAAACAAGAATCTAATAGGCATCCCGGGTATGACATTTTTTTAAAAACAAAATTATAAATGATAATATAATAAATAATTATAAATAATTATAACAAATAATAATATAATTCTAATAAAAAATATTCAATAATGTAATCAAATCAAAATCACTGAAATTTTCTCAGTTGCAAAATTGTCGCTGTCATTATTTTTTTTTTTTATGACGATGTTCCCCACAAATCGCTATCGCACAATTCTGCAAGTGATTATAATTTATTATCGCTGTTTTTTAGCTGATCTAAACCCATTTTTGACATAAAGGGACACTTTTGGTTGCTATGGACAATCTACAGTTTGCAGGGAGAAAGAAAGGTTTTTATTATATAAAAGAACATGTAGGGCACTGGGCAGACCACTAGGGACAAGGGGTGTGTGTTTTTTTTACATACAGTACTGTAATCTATAAGATTACAGTATACTGTATGTAATGTGTTTGTTTACCTTTTTGAATTAGGCGCCGATCTCCGCTCCCGTGCGTCGTAACGTCGCAGGGAACGGAGATCGGCGGCACAGGAGGACGCTGTGTGAATCGAGCGAGGTCCCGCTCGCTCACACAGCGCGGTGACATCGCTGGATCCAGGACAAGGTAAGCCAGCGCACGCTGCAGGCTCTGCATATCTACCCCGAGCGTGACTCGGGGATACCGATTATAGCAGAAAAAATCAACCCCGAGTCACGCTCGGGGATACCGCCAGGGGGGTTAAAGAGCTTCTAGGGTGCCTTTAAAGCTTGCTGTGAGAAACGTATGTACTAGCACTCGTGATGCCGGAGGTTATATGCCTAATTTGTTTGCTTGTTTTCTGTACACATTTAATAAACAGCAGAAGTACACCAAAGAACTCTGACATCTTCTCACCCTGCCTTGGAACTTAGATAGGTTAAAAAAAGGATACAGTTTTCATCTCCTTTCCTATTGCGAGGTGGGCCTGGCATATTGAGAAGAACGAGTTTTGCATCATGAGATTTTTTGACTATGACTTCATTCAGTTTCACCGCTGTGTGCATCCTTCGAACATTTGATTGGTTCCTGTAAAAAAAAAAAAAAAAAAACTTGCTGTAAAATACAAAAAAAAAATGGAATTTAAAGACAATCTAAGTGCCCTGTAACAGAATTTAATAAGGATTTTAACTGAAAATTTAGGGGAAAAGGACTTACAAGTTCTCCCACTCACTTTGTTTGCAAAAAGGAAATAAAAAATAAAAAAATAAAAAGAAGAACAATCGTTAGCCACAAAAGAAAACTACAATGACTCTTGTTACCTATTCAATGTACCAAGTTTTTCTTTCAAAAATGTATAGTAAATCAGCATGCCAGTAAACAAGGTAAGATTAAAGTGTAAGGACAAAATGAAAACAAAAATCACATTTATTCACATTAACTCACATATAAATCCCTTTAAATAAAGAAAACACCTGTTGATCTAACAGATATCCAATGTGCTCTATAGGCCGGCCATACACAGTTTAAATCTTAGCTGGTTCAGCAGGAACCATTAATGGCCAAGCTGAATGTACCAAGCTGATCGATCAATTTAGGGTACAACCAGCCTGCCGGGTTCTCTTGTAATTATATAATCACTGACTTCTCCCGACAGGGACAGTTGCAGGAAAGAAATTTGCATTGTGCATGGCATGCCTTAGTCCCTGCCTGCTGGATTACAGGACTCCACCTATCCCCTGACATTGATTTCTTTACCAGCAAATTATTGCTGCTGTCTTGACTTTCAAGAGCCTGCTCACACATGTGTGTATTATTTTATTGTAATATATTTTAATAATAGCAAGGCAGGAACTGAAATGATTCTAAAGGCTGAACGTCTTTCTGTTTCCATGCACTCTATGCATGAAGATAAAAAACCTTCAGTATTCAGCTCCCCCCCCCCCCCCCCCCCATACATACACAAGCCCAGCGATGTGCACGAGAGCAGCTGCTCTCCAAGGTCTCTGCCTCCTCATTGGCTTTGAGACAATGGCTCCCGCTGCTGTCAATGCCAGTGAGGAGGGATCCAGGACGACACACAGGACACACAGAGCGGAGCTCGGGAGCAAGCCCACACGAGTGACCCCATAGCAAGCAGCTTGCTATGGGGGGCACTCTGAGAATAGGAGGAGCCAGGAGCACTGGCGGGGGACCCGAGAAGAGGAGGATCAGGACTGCTCTGTGCAAAACCATTACACAGAGTAGGTAAGTCTAAGGCCCCATTCACACGAGGCGGACTCCGTCGCTACAGAGTCCGCCTTCTCCCGCCAGCTCAGCGGGAGATCTGTCCGCAGATCTACGCTGAGCTGGCAGATGACAAGCTCTTCTCTGCTCACTGAGCGGGGAGGGGCTTGTGCAGCGCCGCTGATTCCTATGGAGCGATCTGATGAAAACGGACAGCATGTTCATTTTCATCAGATCTCACCCGATCCGATCCGCCATGGATGGATATGGACGTATCGCCATACGTCTGATTTTGGCGGATCGGGTCGGATGTCAGCGGACATGTCTCCGCTGACATCCGGCGCTCCATAGGACTGCATGGAGCGGCCGTTCAGGTCCACCGTCAAAACTGACAGGCGGACCTGAACGGTCCGTCCGTGTGAATGGGGCCTAACATGTTTGATATTTTTTTTTTATTACCTTTAATATCACTTTAATTTGTAAATACTGAAGCAAAAAAAAAAGTACCATCACAAGATTTATATATGTTTGAAATGCCATTATGAGAAAAAAAAAATGACAAAATAGGACCTAATAGAATGGTTATTACTCAGGCATTCTATTTTGCTCACAATAACCATGCTAATTGTCCATTGCCACATGGCAGATTGAAAGAGATTTGACTACATCCAGTAGACACCATAGACTGGCTGAGACAATTCTCCTTGAAGTTCTTGACCTTAAAAGGGTTGTAAAGGTACATTTATTTTTCCCCTAAATAGCTTCCTTTACCGTAGTGCAGTCCTCCTTCACTTACCTCATCCTTCCATTTTACTTTTAAATGTCCTTATTTCTTCTGAGAAATTCTCACTTCCTGTTCTTCTGTCTGTAACTCCACATAGTAATGCAAGGCTTTCTCCCTGGTGTGGAGTGTTGTGCTCGCCCCTTCCCTTGAGCTACAGGAGAGTCAGGACGCTCTCTACGTTGCAGATAGAGAAAGTAGCTGTGTGTTACTGGGCGTCCTGACTCTCCTGTAGTCTAAGGGAGGGGGCGAGTACCACACTCCACACCAGGGAGAAAGGCTTGCATTACTGTGTGGAGTTACAGACAGTAGAACAGAAAGTGAGGATTTCTCAGAAGAAATAAGGACATTTAAAAGCAAAATGGAAGGATGAGGTAAGTGAAGGAGGACTGAACAAAGGTAAAGGAAGCTATTTAGGGAAAAAAATTGTACCTTTACAACCCCTTTAAGTCACATGAAGCCAACTTTTTCAATGTGGATGCATGGCGACAGAATGAATAGGTCAGGTTTTCAAAGTGACAAACAAATCTCACTGTGACACAGTGGACCTAACCACATACCAGTATTTATAAAGGCCGAATTTTGAAATCGGAAATAAACTATTTAAAACTTTCTTAAACATGTAAAAGAAATTCTGCTTATTCCTTTGGTAAAGCGAGTAGAGTGAATGACTTCATTATGCTTTTGCAACTTGTAGTTAAAGTGGTTGTAAAATGAAATGAAAAATGAACAAAACATATCCTTCTATAGTGTATATACTTGCCATAATCCAAAGCATCTAGTGTGATCTGCTCCATCCTCCTGCTATTTGCAAGAGTCACTTCCTCAGCCTCGTACACACGACCGAGAAACTCGACGGGCGAAACACATCGTTTTGCTCGTGGAGTTCCTTGTTAGGCTGTCGAGGATCTCGGCGAGCAAAATTTCTCCATTGCCGTCGAGGAAAAAGAAGACACGCTCTCTTTTTGGCTCGACGAGATCCTCTACAGTTTCCTCGTCGAAAAGTGTACACACGACTGGTTTCCTCGGCAAAAAAAAAACAGCAAGTTTCTTGCTGGTTTTTGCCGAGAAACTCGGTCGTGTGTACGAGGCCTGAGGCCTCGTACACACGACCGTTTTCCTCAACAGAATCCATCAAGAAACTTGGTGGCAGAGCTTTTTTGCCGAGGAAAATGATCGTGTATGTTTTTCATTGAGAAAACTGTCGTGGAACTCCACAAGAGAAAAAGAGAACAAGTTCTCTTTTTCCTCGTCAGGAGTCTCAATTTCCTCGTCGTGTTCCTCGTCAGGCTGGTTTACGACGAGAAACACGTTTGTGTGTATGCTTAGAAACCCGCGCATGCTCAGAATAAAGTATGAGACGGGAGCGCACCTTCGGTAAAAGTAGGGTTTGTAATGGAGATAGCACATTTGTCACGCTGTAACAGACTGAAAAGCGCGAATCGTCTATCACCAATCGTTTACTTAACACGCAGTAACATGAGATTAGCAAAAGCAGCCCCAAGGGTGGCGCCAGTGGAATCAAACTTCCCCTTTATAGTGCCGTCGTACGTGTTGTAGGTCACCGCGTTTGAGAACGACGAGATTTTGTCTTGACCAGCTACTTCAGTGCGTAGATGTTAGAGTTTACAACCACTTTAAACAAAAATAAGCATTATAACTGGAGTTTGTGACAAAGCTCTAAAAAAAATGTCATTGGATGGATTTAATGGGAATGAATAGCTTTTTAATTTTTATGTATACGGCAGGTTCTATTTTTTGCATATGCAAGTCCTCGTGTCTTTGATAGCCCTGCAGTGTACACGAGTACAGCAGCTGCATGCTGCATCTGGGCTGTCTGGTTGAGGGAAACTTGCTAGCAATTACGCTGAACAGGCTCAGCCAACCAACATGCACGAGAACCAATGGTAGTCATTTTTATAATGAGTCAGCTCTATCACCGAAATACAAAGCACCCCTTTCTCAATAGTTATTCAGCAGGTGTGTTTGAGTGACTGTGCAAAGCTTTGTCCAATGGGCATGAGCACTTCTCTTTGTTTAAAGGGGAAGTCCACCGTAACACTAAAATCTCTACATCTACACACATCCACGATCTAAGACTGAAGACGGTTTTCTCGGTAAGAAAGCTGCTGGGAGAGCTTTTTGCAGAGAAAACCGTGCGTGTGTATGGTTTCTCGTCGGGAAAACTGTCGGGAATCTCGACGAGAAAAATAGAGAACCTGCTCTCTGTTTTTCTCGTCTGGATTCTCTGCAGTGTTTTGCTGCCGAGAAACCCAAGCGTGTGTATGCTTACCTGCCCCCCGGTAAGCCTGCGCATTTTCCGATGAAACTTTGACACATGCGCGGTAGCTTACAAGGCATAGTGTAGGGTGTAGCAAAATGGCGGCGATGGCATCGAATGTGACGAGAGCATGCTCGTCGTAGTCGATGAAGGTCACCGCGTTCTTGCCATTCAAAAGAACGGCGGTTCTTTTGAATGGCCCATGTGTACACTCGGCGAGCAAGAAAGCTTTCCAGGAATCTCGTCAGGAAAACCGACGTGTGTCTTAGGGCTTCACTTATTTAACCCTGTAAAGAAGAAATCAGTATACATACCTTTTCTGAAGCCGCTCAGGTCCGATCTCCAGCAGCAGAAGCTCTGCAGAGGACACAGCCGACAACAGCTGTGAAATTACTAGGAAGTGACATCACCCATAGAGTTACTATGGGGCTTCCGTTGTCGGCTGTGTCCTCTACACCCGCCAGAACAGCGAAGCCGCAGCTGACAGCTCAGCGTGGGATTGAACCAGATCGGCTTTAAAAAGGGGATGTATACTAATTTCTTCTTTAAAGGGTTAGATAGGTTAGTGTTAGATTGTGGATGTCTGTAGATGTAGAGATTTTAGTGTTAGGGTGGACTTATTCTTTAACCACTTGCCGTCGCTGCACCGCCGAAATACGTCCACAAGGTGGCTCTCCTAGGCGAGACCACGTAAATGGACGTCCTGCCTATTAGCCGCCACTAGGGGCGCACGCGCGCCGCCGGAGGCGCGCGCGCGCGCCCCCCCGCTCGCCCCCGACTCCCGTGCGTGTGCCCGGCGGGCGCGATCGCCGCCGGGCACACGCGATCGCTCGGTACAGAGCGGGGAACGGGAGCTGTGTGTGTAAACACACAGCTCTCGTTCCTGTCAGCAGGGGAAATGCTGATTTTCTGTTCATACAATGTATGAACAGAAAATCAGTGTTTCCCCTAGTGAGGCCACCCCCCCCCCCCCACAGTAAGAACACACCCAGGCATACTTAACCCCGTCCCCGCCCCCTAGTGTTAACCCCTTCACTGCCAGTGGCATTTTTATAGTAATCTAATGCATTTTTATAGCACTGATCGCTATAAAAATGCCAATGGTCCCAAAAATGTGTCAAAAATGTCCGAAGTGTCCGCCATAATGTCGCAATACCGAAAAAAAAATCGCTGATCGCCGCCATTACTAGTAAAAAAAATATTAATAAAAATGCCATAAAAATACCCCCTATTTTGTAAACGCTATAACTTTTGCGCAAACCAATCAATAAACGCTTATTGCGATTTTTTTTTACGAAAAATATGTAGAAGAATACGTATCGGCCTAAACTGAGGAAAAAAAATGTTTTTCTATATATTTTTGGGGGATATTTATTACAGCAAAAAGTAAAAAATATTCATTTTTTTCAAAATTGTCGTTCTATTTTTGTTTATAGCGCAAAAAATAAAAAACGCAGAGGTGATCAAATACCACCAAAAGAAAGCTCTATTTGTGGGAAAAAAAGGACGCCAATTTTGTTTGGGAGCCACGTCGCACGACCGCGCAATTGTCTGTTAAAGCGACGCAGTCCCGAATCGCAAAAAGTACTCTGGTCTTTGGGCAGCAATATGGTCCGGGGGGTAAGTGGTTAATACATAAAATATCAAATTGCAAGCATGTAAAAATGAAAAAAGTCTCATAAAAAATAAATTTCAAGTAAACATTGCAGTATTAGCTCATTATATATATGTTCAATGGGGATGAGTGAATATGAATGTTTGACATTTTGTCCAAAGTCACTGTTTTTTAACATTCTTGGAGTAAATGGGGAAGGTGAATTTGGGGTATTTTTTAAGGTACAATGGGCATTAAATTGCTTCTGACGGTAATGGATTCACCCATATATTTTTTTTGTTTCAATACTTGTACTACTGTATTTTCCGGCGTATAAGACGACCTTTTGCATCTAAAATAATTCCCCAAAAGTCGGGGGTCGTCTTATACGCCGGGTACCTGTGTGTCAGATGGCGGCCATCCATTATTCAAAAGCCGCGCCTCCTCCTCAGACTGTTCCGTCATAGGCGGAACACTAATTTTCCCAGCAGAGCCTCTGTTCAGTGTTCTGCCTATCACGGATGCCTTCTCATCCTCGGACGAGAGGACATCCGTGATAGGCGGAACACTGAACACAGGCTCTGCTGGGAAAATTAGTGTTCCGTCTATCACGGAAAACAGCCTGGGAAGGAGACGCAGCTTTTGAATAATGGATGGCCGCCATCTGTACACTGCAAACAGCAGAAGGTAGGGAGATTGTCGAGGCAGGGAATGGAATGGTACAGAGAGGCATGTAATAATTGCACAGTGAGGCATGTAATAATGGCACAGTGAGGCATGTAATAATGGCACAGTGAGGCATGTAATAATGGTACAGTGAGGCATGTAATAATTGCACAGTGAGGCATGTAATAATTGCACAGCGAGGCATGTAATAATGGTACAGTGAGGCATGTAATAATTGCACAGTGAGGCATGTAATAATTGCACAGCGAGGCATGTAATAATGGTACAGTGAGGCATGTAATAATTGCACAGTGAGGCATGTAATAATTGCACAGCGAGGCATGTAATAATGGTACAGTGAGGCATGTAATAATTGCACAGTGAGGCATGTAATAATTGCACAGCGAGGCATGTAATAATTGCACAGTGAGGCATGTAATAATTGCACAGTGAGGCATGTAATAATTGCACAGTGAGGCATGTAATAATTGCACAGCGAGGCATGTAATAATGGTACAGTGAGGCATGTAATAATGGTACAGTGAGGCATGTAATAATTGCACAGTGAGGCATGTAATAATTGCACAGCGAGGCATGTATAATGGCACAGTGAGGGGTCGTCTTATACAGTGAGTATATCCTAAAACCAAAATTTTAGCTGGAAAATTAGGGGGTCGTCTTATACGCCCAGTCGTCATATATTCAGGGAAATACGGTACATTTTTGGGGATTTTTTTCTAGGTGCACATTAAGTATACTTAGAAAGAATACAGTGAAAGCTGTCACTGATTTATTTTTATTATCAAAGACATGTGATTACCATGACATAATTTGGCTTTGTTAGCATTCAAAGGGTGGAGGTGTAAGGGTTGGCAACAAAGCCAATCGTCACTATAGCTTAGTACACAAGCCGGCTGACATTCGGTCCGTGTGTATGGCAGCTGCCGACCGGCTCATGATCAGCGCCCTCAGCCAATGGCTGAGAGCGCTGACGGGACTGTTCTGGCAGGGGACTGTCCCCCTGTCAAAACACAATAGCACAACAGCGGAGATTGCTGTACTAACATTGGATTGTTAGTACAACAGCTCTGACCCGAGCTGTCAGTTTTTCTATTGGTTGAAAGAAAAAAATTGTAGTGTGTACTAGGCTTATGTCTGGTATAGAGATTGTACTGTATGTTTTTGTTATAAATGTTCAGCACAGGAAAGATAGCTCAATAAATTTAAACTTTGTCTAAACCTCAGTGTTTACTGAAAATATGCTATACTTTCTCTTTAATGTAAAACTTTACATTTCAATATATCTGATTAGAAACAAGCTGCAGACAACCTGAATATATATTATTTGTGCTTACGGTTTCATGTTGAAAAAATCTCTTATCCCTTCCGGTGTGCTGCTGGGACTTTTACTTTTGTTCTTGTCTGCTGTGAATTTCTCTTTTGTCCAGGTTAGATGTACTTTATCTTGAGTGGTGTCTGGTTCCTCTGGAGGAGACTGAGGGGTCGAACCTGTTGCATTTGTATCAAGTATTAATTGTACCTGAAGGAGACAAAAACATAGTAAAATGAGAAATGTTGAAAACGATTTTAGTTGGGCAATTGTCTGCAGAGGCAAGGCCGGTGCTACCACTAGGCAAACTAGACAGCCGCCTAGGGCACACTGCTGCTGCTCCTACTCTCTTCTCTCTGCAGCAAGCAACTAAGTCTCAGCATCAGCAGGCAGCCGCCCTTCCGTTCGCACATAGGGGTTTATTTACTAAAGCTGGAGAATGCAAAATCAGGCTCACTTCTGCATAGAAACCAATCAGCTTCTAACCTCAGCTTATTCAATTAAGCTTAGGCAGCAAAACCTGGAAGCTGATTGGTTTATATGCAGAAGTGAGCTGGATTGTGCACTCTCAAGCGTTAGTAAATAATCCCCACAGTGTCAGAGGCGGAGCGGCAGGGGAGGACTGTGTCCTGACTCCCGAATGAATGGAAGCAAGCACACATGCATTGATGGGTGCTGGTGAGGCTGCATTTGATGGGCGCTGGTGAGGCTGCATTGATGGGCACTGATATGCTGCATTGATGGGCGCTGGTAGGCTGCATTGATGGGCACTGGTGAGGCTGCATTTGATGGGCGCTGGTGAGGCTGCATTGATGGACACTGATAGGCTGCATTGATGGGCGCTGGTAGGCTGCATTTATGGGCACTGGTAGGCTGCATTTGATGGGCGCTGGTGAGGCTGCATTTGATGGGCGCTGGTGAGGCTGCATTTGATGGGCGCTGGTGAGGCTGCATTTGATGGGCTTTTCAAAAAGGTGGGGTATACATGGGCAGGGAAAAGGGGGTGGAGTCAGGGGTGGAGCCAGGGGAGGCAGCAAAATGATGTTTTGCCTAGGGTGTCAAAAATCCTTGCACCAGCCCTGCACAGAGGTGCTGTAGAAAGTACCATTTAAAACCACTTGCCACCCAGGTACGTCATGACAGCCTGGAATTTGAGTGGGGATATCAGAATGATGCCCGCAGCTACAGGCATCATCCAGATATCATCTTTTTCGGCTGGCAATTCCCTGCACCGTAAGATCAATCATAGCGGCATTGATCGTTCTTACCGGCGGCGGGACGCCCCCCCCTTCCGTTGCCCTCTGGTGCTTCTACGGCTCGCCGTGCGATCGGTAAGCTGGAGAAGGAATCCACCGGTGCCGGAAGTCGAGCATAGAGATTTTCAAGGGACAGATGGTCCCCGGCAATCTCTATGACCTTCGGAGGCCCGGGTGAGATGTTATGGCGTCAAGTCCAGCCCGACAGAAGTAAACATAGCCAGGAAATCGGCTGGAAACCCCGAGATCGTTTATTTTTTCTTTTGATCTCAGCCTTTCCTGCCTAGAGGAGAGACGTGGGGTCTCTCAATAAAGAGGACCTGTGATGCACTTTTCCTATTACAAGGGATGTTTACATTTCTTGTAATAAGAATAAAAGTGATCATAATTTTTTTTTTAAAGGGCCCCCGTACTTGCGTGCTCACACACAGAAGCAAACGCATATGTATGTTGCACCCACATATGTAAACAATGTTCAAACCACACATGTGAGGTATCGCTGCGAACGTTAGAGCGGGAGTAACAATTATAGCCCAAGACCTCCTCTGTAACTCTAAACAGGTAACCTGTAAAAAAAATGAAAGCTTCGCCTATGGAGATTTTTTAAGTACCAAAGCTTGGCGCCATTCCACAAGTGTGCGCAATTTTAAAGCGTGACATGTTGGGTATCTATTTACTTAGCGTAACATCATCTTTCACAATATATTAAAAAATTGGCCTAACTTTAGTGTTTATTTTTTAATTCATTAAACTGTTTTTTTTAAAGCGTTTGAAAAAATCGCTGTTCAAATAACGTGTGACATAAAAAGTTGCTGAAATTTTTTTCCCTATGGTCTCTGTTAAAAAAAACCCATATATAATGTTTGGGGGTTCTGAGTAATTTTCTAGAAAAAAAAATTATGATTTTTGTAATAGGAATAAAAGTGATCAAATATATATATTTTTTAAAGTGTCAAAATAAAAAAAATGAAGTAAAATTAACATTAAAAAAATAGATACATTTAAAGTTCCCCTGTCCCCGTGTGCTCGCACGCAGAAGCGAACGCATACGTAAGTCCCGCCCACATATGAAAACGGTGTTCAAACCACACATGTGAGGAGTCACCGCGAACATTAGAGCGAGAGCAACAATTCTACCCCTAGACCTCCTCTGTAACTCAGAATATGTAACCAGTAAAAAAAAAATGAAAGAGTCGCCTATGGGGATTTTTAAGTACCGAAGTTTGGCATCATTCCACGAGTGTGTGCAATTTTGAAGCGTGACATGTTAGGTATCTATTTACTCAGCGTAACTTCATCTTTCACATTATGTAAAATAATTGGACTAACTTTACTGTTGTTTTTTTTTTTTTTAAGAACGAAAAAAACGCATTTGAAAAATTGCTGCGCAAATACCGTGTAAGATAAAAAGTTGCAATGACCGCCATTGTATTTTCTAGGGTCTCTGCCAAAAAAACATATATAGTGTTTGGGGGTTCGATGTACGTTTCTAGCAAAAGAAATGTAGGAGCGAAGTGTCAGAATTGGCCTGGGCTTCAAGTGGTTAAAGCGGAGTTCCACCAAAAAATGGAACTTCCACTTAAAGTGGAAGTAAACCCTCCTATTGTTTTCAGCCAAAGAAGCTGCCATCTTGGCCTCTGTTTAATCTGCAACTGCCACGATGCTGCACATGTGATCAGTTATGAAACCAGCTATTGGATGGTTTGACAGTTTGGTTGAGAGCACAAGCAAATGTGACATCTAGCATTTCCGGCATGCCGGGAATGTTGACTGTTTTTTTAAACTATCAAATAGATGGGTTTACTTCCGCTTTAACCCACTCCTCGCCCCCTTACATGCCACATTTGGCATGTCATTTTTTTGGGGGCTTCAGGAGAAGGGGACTTGTCCCACTTCCTCCTTCCGCCGAGGGGCTGGAAAGGCGATTAGCTTAACCGCCTTTTCACAGCCCCTCCCTGTAGGCGAGCGCCTGTCCAATCGGACGGCGCCGCGCCGCTCGCGCATGCGCACTGCCGCTCGTGCATGCGCAGTGGGTGCCCGGCCGTGAAGTCGAAAGCTGTCACTGCCGGGTGCCCACACTAAGAATGAAGAGGGGGGGCGAGGAGCGGAGCCCCGGCCGGCGCGTCGCTGGAACCCGTGGAACAGGTAAGTGTCTGTTTATTAAAAGCCAGCAGCTACACTTTTTGTAGCTGCTGACTTTTAATAAACTTAAAAAAAAAGGTGGAAAACCCCTTTAAGGATACAATTAATGATGCCAGTGTTACCTCTTCCTCTTCCTTTTCTTCACAATCTCCCACTTGCTCCTCCGGGACACTTAAATGTAACCTGGAGTTTTGTGGGTTCTTCCTTCGGATTGATCCACGTGACTCATCAGTAATGCTCTGGATCTGTATAGGATAGATTGAAAGACATCTTTGTTGAGAAACTGTCACCAACGTAAAAATTGCAGGTAAAAGGGCAGGAAATGTTAGTATTTAAAATGTGTTTTTTTCTTTCCACTTGCAGTGTGCCTTTTGAGCTAAATAATTTTACTACTAACACAGATACAGTTCCTCCTCCCTCTCCTCTTATGGTATTGTCTAAATATGTTGGTCCAGCTCCTCCACCCTTCCCCTACCTACATAACATTTTATGTTAATGCGTAGGAGTGAGGGGGAATACTATATAATGTCACCTGAGTGACTGCTTTGAGTCTTCTGGGGCTGCTGACATCACATCCAAGATGGTGGCGGTCAACACCAGCCTCAGGACTTTTGGATGTCTACAAAGGGAGGCTTTTAGAGGTCAACATGCATAAAATACATTAAATGCACATATAATCTTATGGGAAGCCTGTTGCTGAAATGAATAGTCTGGCAACAGTGTCTTTTGTATATTTGGACACTGTCATTCTATCATAACTAGGGATGCACCAATACAATTTTTTTAAGACCAAGTACGAGTACCAATACTTTTTGTCAAGCACACGAAGATACCAATTTTTTTGTGTCAGGCCTCGTACACATGACCGAGGAACTCGTCGGAAAAGACACATCGTTTTCCTTGGCGAGTTCCTTGTTAGGCTTGTCGAGGAACTCGACAAGCTTGCTTTGCGTACACACAGTCAAGACCAAATCTCCTCTTTCTCAAACGCGGTGACGTAGAACACATACAAGTTCGATTCCACTGGCACAACCCTTGGGGCTGCTTTTGCTAATCTCATGTTACTGCGTGTTATGTAAAAGTTTGGTAAGAGACGATTTGCACTTTTCAGTCTGTTACAGCGTGACGAATGTGCTATCTCCATTACAAACGCTACTTTTACCGAAGGTGCGCTCCCGTCTCATACTTTATTCTGAGCATGCGCAGGATTCTTAGCATACACACGATCGCGCTTCTCGTCGAAAATCAGCCCGACGAGGAAATTGAGACTCCCGTCGAGAAAAAAGAGAACTTGTTCTCTTTTTTCCTCGTCGAGTTCCTCGACAGTTTCCTCGATGAAAATCGTACACACGACCGGTTTCCTCTGCAAAAAAGCTCTGCCACCAAGTTTCTTGATGGATTCTATCGAGGAAAACGGTCGTGTGTACGAGGCCTCATGTGATGGTTTCTCATCAGAAGACCGGGTTCACATATGTGCGGTCCAGTTTTGACAGCGGGATTTCAGACCCCTCTGGTGCACCTTTGTTCAACGGTTCAGGTGAGCTAATCGTCTCTCAAAATCATACCGAAAAATGTGCTGCGGCCAGCCCCCACATGTGAACCGGCTCCATTGAAAAGGCTGCAGGTTCAGATGCAGTTCAAAATGCATCCAATTCGCATATATGTAAACTAGGTTTAAAGGTGCCGATTACAGTCTGCAGACTTGAAGGTATCAGTTTTAGTATCGGAGCATTTGCACGAGTACAAGTACTCATACAAATACTTAGTATCAGCACCAATACCAATAC